>NC_090392.1:71710844-72013920 GCF_036365525.1 Heterodontus francisci | reverse complement strand
AAAATAAATTCCCAATTCTAAATCCTGAAATTATCAGGGGACGTGGATCATACAAAACTAAATGGAAGAATAAACTCCATCAAGACATAACATATCTCCAAGTCACAGCACTATTGTCAATCAACTAAGCAATAATCAGTAAAAGTTTCTATCTCGTTGTTACTTTGTTGACCTAGTTTATTAACTCTCAACTAACTGTGGCTAAAATCAATGTGCCCAGCTAATGCAATTCCAGAAAAGAAAGGTTACAAACTGTCTCTAAAAAAAAAGCAATTTCCCCTCCATTTTTAATATTAGCATTTTTCAGGTTGTGCTCAACTGCCTACAAAATAGAGATTCCACCGCTAACAGTAAACATGGTGTGTCAGCAACATCTGCTTCTGCAGTACAGTGCAGAGATTTTCACACAGGAATTTCTAAGACAACTAAGATGTCAATCTACAAATTCTATAGATGTGCGAGGACCACACATTAAACAATTGTTGGAAGTACGACTAGCATACAAATATAAGTGTTCGTGGTTAATACAGAAATTATCTTCAAGCTGTAATACTACGTATAGAAAACATCTTCATAACTACTGTGTACCTCAGTACAGTAACTACATATCAGCATGGCACAGCGAGCCTAATAGGCACTCACTTCAAAAATAGTTGACTAAGATTAACCCTTTAAGAAAAGCATTAACAAATCAGTCTCCAGGTTCGATGCCATACATTAAACATTTAAGTTGATACTGTAAAGCAAAACACCCCTTAGTGTGTTGCACAGAGTTAGATACAATATCCGATTAACACCAACAATTATGATCAATAGCTTTATCACCAACAACTGCAATTTTATCACTGGCTCTTGGCAATAATGCAGGCAATTGCCATAATCATAAACAAAATAACTGTCTCCATTTTTTCAATGTATGAAAGGAAAATTAATGCAGCATATACATAAATTTACTGATTACAAGGTTGCTCCCATTGTTGGGCCTGTTATAAAACACAACAAAATTACACTTTACTAAAAAATTTCGCTACACTATAGAAACACAATATTCAACCTCCTTTAATCACAGTATAAACCATTTTTAGAAACTATGCTGCAGTATGTCTGTTAATATATAAGCCTTGAACAGCTACAGAATACAAACTGGACTTTTTAAACCCTTCAATCTTTACCAAAAAAAATTAATGCGCATCAATTGACAGTTGCATAGCCTCCCTTCTTTTGTGAAATCTCACACTTGTTTCTCCATTAAATATTTCTAGCAAATCATAAAGGTTCCATTTTACTTAACAACCCACATTTAATGAGTAATTTTGCCCCACACAAGAAATCTACCCATGTCAATAATTATTGCATTCAATATACCAGAAATAGGTAAATACCCAAGTTGGTCTCTGAAAATAAAGTACTATAATTATACCTGTAATTAGATCAAGTCTTTTCAGATCAATATTAAAAAGCATTGTAAATTATTGCAGATCTCTGCAAGCAGTAATGATCTGTCTATCCAGATATTATTTGAAGTAAACTATAAAAATTATTCTGTTTTGATAAATCCCCAATGAATGTTTTAGCACGGTGTTTTCCTTTCAATACATTTCATTCAGTGAAAGGGAGTGAAATTAACAAATGTTTCAAGTGAGCAGTTTAAGTGTGTAGGATCCAGACGGGAACGCCAGCCGTAAGAAGACCCAGAAACTTCTTCCAAAACTTATGGGAAGAAAAACACTTTCACAAGGGACGGGTTGTGTATGAAAGGCAGGCCGAGATGACAGCTCCGGCCTGGCCTGACCCCCTCCGGCCGGACACGGTTATAAAAAGGGACTGAAAATGACATTTCCACAATAAACCTCTTTTGACTGAACAGACAGGGGGGAAAAAACACAAGTGGGGTAGGAGAGCTCTCTCCGTTACTGAGAAAACATAAAATAGTGGGGGGAAAGGTGAGGATGGTAAACAAGACATTTTTTCTCCTGAGTGGACCACTTGGTCCCAATGACAGCTGTCAAACACAGAGGAGATTCTGTAGTTGTTTAAACCTCAGGAAGATCCGCAATCCATTAAAAAGAGACCAATTTCCCAACTCAACAGCAACTTGGCGGGGGGGGGGGGGGGGGTGAGAAACACCTTTCCCCCTTCAGAAGTCGGGGGGGGGGGGGGGGAAGAGGGGGTCAAGCGCCATGAGACGAGGTGATAGAAGTTCGAGAGGAGCAGAGTGACTATTACTTCGGGAGGGGAGGGGGGAATACTGATAAATATATGTTAGCTATCTAGAAGTCTGCAAAAGCAGAGGAAGAGCTCAATACGTTACTTTGGCCTTGGTGACGATGTGAGTGGCCAGCTTGACCACGGCGAAGTTGCCCTTGCCGATGGTCCTCTCGATCTCGTAGTAGCCAATCCTGGCCGGCCCGGTTTTGTGCGGCGGCTGAGGAAGGTTCCCGTTCCTCACGGCACCGCTGGACGCCATCTTGTCGAAAAACACCAGCCGCGGCGCGCGCGCACGGCGGGCTCCTAGCGCCGGGAGGAAGGGCAGAGGGGAAGGGGGCGGGGCTTGGCGTGCGCGCCCCCTCGCCCTCGGCGTGCGCGCTCTCCCTGCCCCCCTCGGCGTCGGGGAGGTGGTGGGGGGGGGTGGGGGGGGAGAGGGACGCGCGGGCGCGCACCCGTCGCTGGCGCCGGCGGTGGTGGAAGAGCCCCGGGAGCTCTGACGTCAATGCAAATAAGCCAAAGTGCCCTGAAGATTGCGTTTCGTGCTATTTTCTGCATCTCAGGCGAAATGCTCACGGCACGAATTAGCATTGCGATTTGTCGCGGAGATATAATTCACATGAAGCAACTTGAAAGTTTGCAATTTTATTTTTAAAACATTAATTGTTTTTCTTAAGATCGTTTATCGTGTGTCAATCCCCCACCCAGCACTGTGGAACTCAAATAAAAACAGAAAATGTTGCAAATACTCTGCAGGGCTGCCAGTAAAGAGAAGGGAAAGGTTAATGCTTTAGGTGAGGCTCCTCCTACACCAGTCTTTTACTGCTGATACCAACAGAACTTTTTTTTGTGTGTGTTTCCTGCATTTTCTGCTTTATTTCAGAAGGCTTCCTTTCCTAGAATTAGAGTTCTGATCCTCTGCCTGTCTTTCATCATTTAAGACACTCCTTAAAACCTACTTCTTCGAGCAAGCTTTTGACGATCTGCCCCAATATCGCCTTGTGTGGCTCAGTGTCTAATTTTGCTTTATAACGCTCCTGTGAAGAGCCTAGGGACATTTAATTACATTGAGGGTGCTGAATAAATATAAGTTGATGGTGCTGTTACCAACATTTACAGATGTTTTATCACCCCTTATCTCCCTCACTCCCTCCTTCCTCCTAAGACCTGAAGGTTTTTAAAACCCCTGTTTTACCATATGTTTCAGAAACTTATAGGAGGCGAGTTCCAAACCTGCTACTGGCAAGTTGTGAAACTGAATGCAATAAATATGACAATTTCTGGTCTAGCACCAGAAAATGACCACACTTTCAAATTTTCATTAAAAACCCAGCTGGTTCACTATGTCCTTTAGCGAAAGGAATTTATGACTTCACATGACAAAGCTGTCTCTTAATGCCTTCAGGGTTAAGTGGAGATGAGCAGTAAATACTACCTTGTCAGTGTCACGTAAATCCCATGAAGAAAAAAATAGCCACCCTTTACTGTTGTACCTATTTTAGAAAGTGTATTTATACTGGTGTATTATTTGCCAGGTTAAAATGGCATTATCTTCATTTAAGAAAAGTGCTTCGCAAGTTTTTTTTTACAAACAAGTGTCATCTTGATTTATATCTAATTGCAATAATTGCAACAATGTGTCACTTCCCCACGATGTCATCATGGTGAAAATGTTACACAGCTTTTTTTAAAATGCCAAGATGCAAGTGAGTCGCCACGAAAGATTAGTACAAAGCATTTTAGGTTCCATTTGGAAAGATGCAATTCTACACTCTTTTCGTGTGTTGTTTATTTAAGTTCAGGGTTAAATTGAGCAGCCATTAGAAAATCTTATTTCAATGAAAGGGAAATTCAATAAAGTTTGAACATTTTCTACTGATTACTGCACAAATCTAATGTCAATGTGTTATATGCTAGATAGTAAAAGTGGAAACTATCTTGTGACTCAAGTAGGCAACTCAGATTGAGCTGGAATTTGCTGGAAACTTGTGTCATCTAAGATGCAAACCATTATTACTTCCAGGAGGGGCTCAGCCCATTACTTATGCCATGACACAATTTTCTGATACAAAAGCAACATACCATGGATGCTAAGTGCTGGAAATGCTCAGCAGGTCAGGCAGCATTTGCAGAGAGAGAAACAGAGTTAACATTTCAGGATTCTCGATGTGGTCTCCTCTATACTGGGGAGACCAAATGCAGACTGGGTGACCGCTTTGCAGAACACCTTTGTTCGGTCCACAAGTGCAACATCGAGCTTCCAGTCGCCTGTCATTTTAATTCACGACCTTGCTCTGGGTGGACTCTGACCTTTCTGTCCTTAGCCTGCGACAGTATTCCAGTGAAGCTTAATGCAATCTTGAGGAATAGCACCTCATCTTTCTACTGGGCACTTTGCAGTCTTCTGGACTCAATATTGAGTTCAATAATTTTAGATCGTAACCTCTGCCCCCATTTTGTTTTGCGTTTCTTTGCTTGTTTGTTTTTTTTTATCTCTCATTTCTCTCTTACTTCCTGTGCAACTATTCAGGATCCTGCCATTCACACCTCCTCTAGATTCATCTTTTGGTTTTTCTCCTTGTCCCATTACCACTTCCTTTAGCCTTGCACCAGGAAACCTTTTGCATTTAATCTGTCCTGCCCTCCAACCTATCCTAGGACCCCAGCTATTCACAATATATATTAATGATTTAGACCAGCCTTTCACGGGATGTTCCCAGATCACTCGACTGACCTACCATCCCCCCACTCAGATGCTGCTTGATGGCAGGATAAAGGACAGTACGGTGAGCAGTGCACGCATTGCCCACTGGACATTACTTCTGTCTCAGCTAAAGCTGAGAGTGCAGAGGCTCTCCAAACCCAAGCTAGCCATGAACCCCCTCTATGCTGGGGAACCTCACACGTGCAGTGTAGCAGGGGTCTGGGACCAGGATATAGGATTCAAAGCCAGTGCACATCCGACCGGACGGGTAATCTATGTGGATGGGTCTAGTTCAGTAGTGGACGGGGTACAATTGACAGGATGCAGAATTTATGACTCACGGCCGACCTGGCCCGGGCGATTAAACTCCCCTCCACCATGAGTGCCCGGCATGCTGAACTCTCGGCGGTTGTGTTTGTGGTTACGCACCCCGAGCTGTTTCCCCCTCCGCTCACCATTTGCTCAGACTTGATGTTCACATGTAACCCATGTACTGAGTATTTGGCAATTTGGAGCCGGCGTGGTTTCAAAGGGGTGGACGGAAGAGCCCTGGGCACAGCTCCACCGTTGAAAATAATCCTAGGTGGCAGGGTAATTCAAAAGCTGATCAGTCCGCAAGCAGGACCCTGAGCTTCCGGTTGCTTGCCATTTCAACACTCCCCCCTGCTCTCATGCTCACATCTCTGTCCTGGGATTGCTGCAGTGTTCCAGTGAACATCAACGCAAGCTCGAGGAACAGCATCTCATCTACCGATTAAGCACACTACAGCCTGCCGGACTGAACATTGAGTTCAATAATTTCAGAGCATGACAGCCCCCCACTTTACTTTCATTTTTAGTCATTTTTAGTTATTTTTTCTTCCTTTTTTTTTGCATTCCTTTTTACATTTTTTACAATCTTTTTTTGCATTTATTTCATTTCATCTTAGTTTGTTCAGTTTGCTTACCCACTGTTTTTTTCAGGTTGTTTTTCTTCAGGTTTGCACTTGCTGATGTTCAATATTCAGTATATTCACACCTAATCTGTACTAATGCTTTGTCTTTCAACACACCATTAACATATTGTTTGCCTTTGCTCCGTGACCTTTTGGTCAGCTATGTGGCCTGGTCCAATCTGCACCTTCTCCTTTGTTATCTCTTGCCCAACCCCCACCTCACTTGTTTATAATCTGTGACCTTTCTAATATTTGTCAGTTCCGAAGAAGGGTCACTGACCCGAAACATTAACTCTGCTTCTCTTTCCACAGATGCTGCCAGACCTGCTGAGTGAATCCAGCATTTCTTGTTTTTGTTTCAGATTTCCAGCATCCGCAGTATTTTGCTTTTATTATAGGGGTTAGGGAGGGTGACTTCTGGGATCCCCATCCATCAGGCCCGATGGCTGCAATCAGGAATGGCCAAGAGGCTGCGGGGATTGTTTTAGCTCCTGACCTACACAGGTAGACAGGGTGGTAAAGAGGCGTATGGCATGCTTGCCTTCATCGGCCAAGGCATTGAGTACTAGAGTTGGGACGTCATGTTACAGTTGTACATAATGTTGGTTAGGCCGTATTTGGAGTACTGTGTGCAGTTTTGGTCGCCCCACTACAGGAAAGATGTGATTAAGCTAGAGAGGGTGCAGAAAAGATTCACATGGATGTTGCCTGGTTTGGAGGGCTTGAGTTACAAAGAGAGATTGGATAGGCTGGGTCTGTTTTCCCTGGAGCGAAGGAGGCTGAGAGGGGACATGATAGAGTATATAAAATTATGAGAGGCATAGATAGGGTAGATAGCTAGAGTCTGTTTCCCATGGTAGGGCATAGATTTAAAGTGAGAGGGAGGTGATTTAAAGGGGATCAAAGGGGTAAATTTTTCACACAAAGAATAGTGGGTATCTGGAATGAGCTGCCAGAGGAGGTGGTGGAGGCAGGAACAGTAGCGACATTTAAGAGGCATCTGGACTGGTACTTGAATGAGCAAGGCACAGAGGGATATGGAATTAATGCAGGCAGGTGGGATTAGTATAGATAGGCATTATGGTCGGCATGGACACGGTGGGCCGAAGGGCCTGTTTCTATGCTGTACGACTCAATGACTCTATGAGGGAACTAAATGTAATATCTCCAAATTTGCAGATGACACAAAACTGAGTTGTGAGGAGGATGCAAAGAGGTTGCCAGGTGATTTGGACAAGTGAGTGGGTAAATGCATGGCAGATGCAGTATAATGTGGATAAATGTGATGTTATCCACTTTAGTAGCAAAAACAGGAAGGCAGATTATTATCTGAACAGCTATAAGCTGAGAGAGGGGAATATGCAACGAGACCTGGGTGTTCTCGTACATCAGTCGCTGAAGGTAAGCATGCAGGTGCAATAGGCGGTAAAAAAGGCAAATGGTATGTTGGCCTTCATAGTGAGAGGATTCGAGTACAGGAGCAGGGATGTCTTGCTGCAATTATACAGGGCCTTGGTGAGGCCACACCTGGAATGTTGTGTGCAGTTTTGGTCTCCTTATCTGAGTAAGGATATTCTTGCTATCGAGGGAGTGCAGCGAAGGTTTACCAAACTGATTCCTGGGATGACGGGATATGAAGAGAAATTGAGTCGGTTAGAATTATATTGGCTGGAGTTGTGAAGAGTGAGGGGGGGATCTCATAGAAACCTACAAAATCCTAACAGGACTTGACAGGGTAGATGCAGGAAGGATGTTCCCGATGGTGGGGGAGTCCAGAACCAGGGGTCATAGTCTAAGGATACGGGGTAAACCTTTCAGGACTGAGATGAGGAGAAATTTCTTCACCCAGAGAGTGGTGAGCCTGTGGAATTCGCTACCACAGAAAGCAGTTGAGGCCAAAACATTGTATGTCTTCAAGAAGGAGGTAGATATAGTTCTTGGGGCAAAAGGGATCAGAGGATATGGGGGGAAAGTGGGAACAAGTTACTGAGCTGGATGATCAGCCATGATCATAATGAATGGCAGAGCAGGCTCGAAGGGCCGAATGGCCTACTCCTGCTCCTATTTTCTATGTTTCTATCACTGACCTTCCCTTTTATTCTTCTTCTTACCCTCCCCCCTTTCACTTGCTCAAAACCTATTACATTTCTAACTTCTCCCAGTTCTGATGGAAGGTGACAGACTTGAAATGTTAACTCTGTTTCTCTCTCCACAGATGCTGCCAGACCTGCTGAGCATTTCTAATATTTTCTGCTTTTATTTCACAATTTCCTGATACTTTTGCATAACTCTGCCTTTTCCCTTGCTGAATCAGATGAAGAACTCATTATAATTCTGGCCCCATTAAATCAATGTCAGGATTGAGTTTGCTTAATTAAAACCACTGACATCATTGCGGAACGGCACTGGGAGGGAGGGTGAGCATATAGTAATCAAAACAGAAACATGTTTAAAAGCAGCAACATCACTTCTCGGCATTTTACTATAGTTGCTATTTCAATTCTAAATGTTCTCGATGAGATTAATCAAAGCAGAGCCCACATTTTTCAGGGTTTAATTTAATGCAAATGCGCATGTTGTTTATACATATTTCTCACACTGCTAAATACTGCAATCATATAAAAGTAGGGTAATCCCTGAAACACTGTGAAATTACTTCATGGGGTGATTCTGAAATCACTTGATAATGTCAAATCATGAGTGAAGTACAGCACTTTTCTTCAAATCCCCAGCCATGGCCTTGTGAGACAATGCAAGAGTTACAGAAGAACTGTTTGTTCTTGGGGAAATAGTTATTCAGTTTTGATTCCTGTTTATATCTTTTAGCCATTTGCTGCCAGCTATAAATAAACAAATAAATTAGGTTGGAATTCCTGCAGAAATCAACAATCAAAGGTAATTCTTAGCTATCCACCGGCCACATCGCTCCCAATCACCACTCACTGCAACGTCTTCTTGTTATTTTTCCAGCAAACTGTGGAGTAAATTTGCCACTGGAGTATTGCAGAGCACAATGGTCTAACTTATAATGTACATCGCTAATATTGCCATATCAGCAAATTCTGGGTCATAACACCTAATGGGTTCTTATGATACGGTATTTTTTCTCCTGTGCATGAAGTTAAGAACAATTCCTTAACAAAAGCTAGAAGATTTCTGATGAGACTTCAGTGAAATAATTTTACTTCAACTTTACACACAGAGCAAAATAAAGCCCAGTTTTATTTAAACCAAATTTTAAGTCCTAAGAAAGTTTGGAAAATGGAATTTTGCAGTGATAGCTTAGACAGTAATTAACCTGCAGGAATGGTAAATTATCTCTTCTGTGATATTCTGTGAAGTAATTGAGTCTTATTCCTGGCTACAAGTCACATTATGTTCATTAAAGCCAAGAACATGTCCTAAAGTGGCAGAAACTCCTCCCTCAATCTTCCCTTTCTAAATCCGTTATAAAATGCAGGCTTGGTACTCTTGTTGGAGAATCTAGAACTAGGGGTCACTATTTAAAAATAAGGGGTCAACCACTTAAGACAGAGCTGAGGAGAAATTATTTCTCTCAGAGAGTTATGAGTCTTTGGAACTCTTTTCCTCAAAAGGCAGTGGAAGCAGAGTCTTTAAATATTTTTAAGGCAGAGGTAGATAGATTCTTGATAAGCAAGGGGGTGAAGGGTTATCGGCGGTAGGCGGGAATGTGGAGTCGAGGTCAGCTATGATCTTATTGAATGGCAGAGCAGGCTCGAGGGGCCGAGTGACCTACTCCTGCTCCACGTTCGTATGGTTGTACTCCACCAGTGCCCATTGCTGTTGCCTGTCAGCCAGCCAGCCCAAACTGCTGTTGCCCATGTCGAGAATGGTGCAGTTCAAACTGAGCCTTCTATGCCCAGAGCTGCCCGAGCTCATCCTCCAAGGTCGTCTGCAATCTTCCCCATCAAAGGTCAGCAGTATTCCTCCAGCTATGCTGCAGGTACTGGATAAAACTGCATTGGAGCACTAGGACAGGCAAAGGCACAGGAAAGACAGGCACTGAGGGAATGCACAAGGATGATTAGTTGACATTTGTATGCAGTGTAGCATGGTTTGGTTTATGAATTTGATTTGGAATGCTTCTTTTGTGTTGGCTTTTATTTTTGCTTTGTGGCCGAACAGACGCTGTAATAGTCAGTTATAGAGAAAAGTAAGGTGTGAGACTGTTGGTGATTGGGGAATTGGGGTTGCATTTATTGTTATCGCAGTTGGATGAGTTTTTGGTGGACAGCCCAGCAAGAAAGTGGCAGTTTAGGTATCCTCCTCCTTTCCTCCTGCTCCTGCTCCTCAGCTGCTCATCATATAGCTAGTGGCAAGGTCTGTGCCCTTAAGATGGCAAGGTTGTGCAGCATGCAGCAGACTACCATGAATCTTGGCATGCAATCTGCCGATACTGCAGGGTTCCTTCAGTGTGGTCCAGGCAGTGGAAGCGTTGTTTCAGCACCCCAACTGTCTGCTCTATCACATTTCCTGTGGCAGCAAGGTTTTCGCTGTACGCATGCTACATGTCCATGTGGATTGCACCCCAGAATCATGAGCCATATCGTAAAGGGATAGCCCAGTAATCACCGTCTGGTTTGTGGTGGTGGCTCAAATGCTAATGGTACGGCAGACTGCCACAGAATGAAGGCATTATGACCTGCATGATACTCTGTGTATGGTGGCCTGCATGCAATCAATGGCACCCTGCACCATGGGGAATCTTCATGAAGCTGTCATGTTCACTCCACCTGCTTCCCTCTGGCAAGAGAGAATGAAATGTATTCAGCTCTTATGGAATACAGAGCCTTAGTGCCTACCTTATGCAACAGTGGACAGCAAACTGAGAGATGTTTCAAATATCACCTGCTCCAACCTGGAAGGAGCCCAATACATAAATGTTCATGGCCATGGTCACATTCACAGCCACTGGCAACGTTGTCCTCACTCTGCTTGGAGGCTGCTGTTCTGGCTGCGGCAGATTGCAGATTTCAGTGAGAATGTCCTAACTTCCTCACTGAGTTTCAGGTAGGTGAATTTCTCTCTGAACACCCTGGGTGGACCTAGCCTCCTGCTGACACCCCCACTCCCCTCCTTCTCCTCCCTCTTCCAGCAACTTGTCCTGCTCTGTGTCACCTCTGCTCATTCTCTTTGTCATGCTGTAGTCCAAAGGGAATGCATGTTGTTGCCCCTATGTCTGGAAGACAGTAGTTTGTGTAGAATTCTTGAAGTCAGGATCAAGTCCTTCAGTACATGCCATACCACTCCCTGTGAACTTGAGCAACGTTACAGAACTCCAGAAACCACCAAACACATCTACATTCACAGCAACAGCCAGTAGAAATCAATAGCAACTAACATGTAAGTAGCTGATGATTTATTTAACACTGCTGGTGGGGGGGGGGAGGGGGGGGGTATCCTTCCTGCTGCTAAATGCGTGTTCAGCTGTGCATGTTTAAGAAATGGCGTAAGCCGGAGCATTGATTTCCAAACTGGTCGCATTGGTGTCAAATCAGCACTGCACACTGATTGTCGTCATGATCTGCCTACTCTTCAGACTTCCATTGGAAGCTCTCACAAAAATGGAGTCTGGCATGGCATTCTCCTGGAGCGTGTGTGCAAAATGCAGACTTCATTTTGGAGGCAAAACGGCACTTGTAGTGCTGAAAAACCGCATGCTAAGGAGACACATTTTGCGGCCTATATTTTTTAATCCTTGAAGTTCTTTTCTTCCACACCTCTTTTAGGCCAGTGTGTGTCGATTAGTACTTTGTACCTAAAGGTCAAGTAGACAGAGCTGTCAAAGTTAGACAAATCCTAGGTGCAAGATTTTCTCTCATGAGAATATAACTGAGGCATCAAATGCAGAAAGACCGTTGTTACGACTATAGCAGGAGCAACGCACTGTTAATTCAGTCCTGTCACTCCACAGGTCGCAGCACATTATTAAGCTCTAACCAAATCAGAAAAACAGCCAAATTAAACACTCTAGTATCCCCAGAATGAAGCAGACCAAACCAGATATCTTTAGACAATAACAAATTAACTACATATTAAAAATAACTATATCTTAAACACTTAAAATAAACCTATGTCTAAAGATCTTATAACTTCTTAATTTAATCGAACTCCCGCATTCACGCACATACATTCAAAAATAACAGTGGTCCGGTTTTAAAGGTAGAGTTTTTAAAAATTAGCTGTCTCTTAAGAATAAAATAAATAAGTAAGTTTCTTGCGTTTCACGTTCCCGGTGAATGAGGTCTTCTGATATGAAGATAATCAAAGTTCACTCGAAGTCTTCATCCAGATTTGATGAAAATACTGTGTTCTTGATAGGCATTCAAACAGTTCCGCTGCAGTATCATTAAACAGCACTTTCAATGATGAGCACAGCAATACAAATAATTTGTTGAAAAAGAAAAGCTTTTCTTCCTTACCCAGAGAATTAACATGGCTTGTAGCTTTGTAGAATTTTTCTTGAGAGAGAATAAAACAGCTCCGTTCTTCAGATCGTCTTGCTGGTAAGTGTCTCAGAACTAACTGGTTCAGACAGGTCCCTTCCAGCTCCACACACTTTTGCTGTTTCTTTTCCTGTTTTAATTTTTTTTATTTCTAACTGAATTTTGGCTAATTCCACAGCATCACTCTCTGACTTATTGCCTTCTTGTTCCTTTTCTTCTTATTTTATATGCTGGACTATTAAATCAAATATCTCTGCTTTTTTGGCACCTGATTTCAATTCTAACCCCAATTTTGCTGCCAATTCTTTTAGTTTATTCTTAGTTAAAGTTATCAAGTCACTGAGGGATACATTCACCTTTCCCAGAAACTCTGCTGCAACTGCTAAAGCCATTGCAATGGGATAGACTGTACCTTATTACACAAGAAACCTGGTTCCTTTTATTTTCATAATTGGTGTTAGATTTGGATCCCAACAATCAGGTTTCCAATGGCGAGAGCAAATAATATGGTGCCAGACGCAAGACCCCAATTTATGTGTTATCCCAGAGACGAGCAATTAATATGATTCCAAATGCGATTCCCCCAGTTAGTTTGATTCTGATCCCAGATGAGAGCCATCCCATTAAATAGGATCCTGATCGCGGACGAGCCCCCAATTAAATATGTTATGACCCTGGCGGGAGCAACGCACTGTTAATTCAGTCCGATCACTCCACAGGTTGCAGCATATTATTAAGCTTTCACCAAATCAGAAAAACAGCCAAATTAAACACTCTAGAATCCACAGAATGAAGCAGACCAAACCAGGTATCTTTAGCCAACAACAAATTAACTATTATTTTTTAATGAAATCTTAAACACTATTAAGATAAACCTATGTCTAAAGATCTTATAACTTCTTCATTTAATCCAACTCCCGCATTCATGCACATACATTCAAAAATAACAGTGGTCCGGTTTTAAAGGTAGAGTTTTTAAAAATTAGCTGTCTCTTAAGAATAAAATAAATAAGTAAGTTTTTTGCGTTTTTCATTCTCAGTGAATGAGGTCTTCTGATGTGAAGGTAATCAAAGTTCACTCGAAGTCTTCATCCAGATTTGATGAAAATACTTTGTTCTTGATAGGCATTCAAACAGTTCAGCTGCAGTATCATTAAACCGCTCTTTCAACGATGAGCACAGCAATACAAATAATACTCAGGGAATTAACATGGCTTGTAGCTTTGCAGAATTTTTCTTGAGAGAGAATAAAACAGCTCCTTTCTTCAGATCGCCTTGCTGGAAAGTGTCTCAGAACTAAATGGTTCAGACAGGTCCCTGCCAGCTCCACACACAGTCAAATGGACACATCATACCATGTGACCTCTCTCGCCACTGCTGTTGCTCAGCGTAACCAAAAATATAGCTGTGGTACACAGTGTCTCCAGATTTTTAGAATCTTCTATGCCTTAAAGGTGCACTGTATTTAACAGTGTCTTCAAGGCACAAACACAGTTTTTAATCTGAGGAGAAAAAAATAATACAAGTCCGTGACACCGTTGAAAGCAACAAGTTGCAATTGAACATGGACAACAGGGAAGATAGAGTGCCTCAAATGTATTTTAATTCTTAACCTTCTCCCTTACCTGTCTTCTGTTTGTCCATTCCTCTATTCTCTTTTAACAGTTTGTTTCTCACTGGCAACTGTTTGGCAACAAAATTGTTTTCTTTCACTCAACCAGGCCTATCCCAGCATTCCATCGTGTCCATTGTTTCGATAGATGGCTTTCGTTGGCGCTATGCATGCTGGGAGAGCATCATATCCATAGTGATCTGATTTTTCTTTCACTCTCTGTAACATGACTTGTTCCTTTGATATGTGAGTGATTGTAAGACCCACAGGGCGACAATAATATCCAAAGAAAATGTGACTTTTTATTATACTTAAACGGGAACATGTATATATACAAACAGTTACTGCATGACACTTCTGTTGGGCTACACCCACAACTCTCTGGTCATGTGTGGCACAACATCACTTCCTTCACTTACAGCTTCTTAAGGTGATCTGCTCTTAAGGTCATCCCACAACACTCTAATAAAAGAAGGCAAGGAAAATATAGGATCTACAAGAATAATTTGTTTATGTTTAGAGACACAGCATTGAAACAGGCCCTTCGGCCCACCGAGTCTGCACCAACCATCAACCACCCATTTATACTAATCCTACACTAATCCCATATTCCTACCACATCCCCACCCGTCCCTATATTTCCCTACCACCTACCTATACTAGGGGCAATTTATAATGGCCAATTTACCTACCAACCTGCAAGTCTTTTGGCTTGTGGGAGGAAACCAGAGCACCCGGAGAAAACCCACGCAGACACAGGGAGAACTTGCAAACTCCACACAGGCAGTACCCAGAATTGAACCCAGGTCGCTGGAGCTGTGAGGCTGCGGTGCTAACCACTGCGCCACAATGTACGCACACAGGGAGGAGAGTGGAAATCTTCCACATCACAATCCAAGAAAGTTGTTGTACCCAAGAATCCTATAATGATTGAATTTTACAGCATAGATGGAGGCCATTTGATCCATCATTCCTGATAGAAATCTGTTGTCCCATCTCTCTGCCCTCTGCCTGGATAAAACTGCCAACCTGCTTTGAGAAAACTGCTAATATGTGTCACAATGCACAGGACAATTAATATAATTTTTTCCAACAAATTTTAATATCTAAATACTCCTTTTTAATGAGAGTTGGAATCTTTTTCTTACTAAAGAATGAACTTCTGGAAGAGAACTAACAATTTTTATCAGCATTCTGATTAGAGTCTGATGCTATCGTACAGACCCTTTCTTTTATTCTTGTAGCTAGTGATTGGATGACCTTTGTGAATCTTGATATTAATGGTATTTCCTGCAACTGTTGAGTGATTATACAAGATAAGGTCACGTCACTGTTTACATTTTTTTGAATTAAGCATTCTGGTATAGTTTTACTTAAACTGGTTCAAGCATAGTTCCAGCAGGTCAAATGCAGGGTTGGGTGATTGATATCTCTTTCTTAATTGTCATGCTAAGTCCCCACCTACCAAGAATGAGGCACATTAATTTTGTCAAGAACATTGATTTTAAACTGTTACTGGAGTGAAGAAAGGACTTGTTAAACAGATCAACCATGGCTGGAAAAGACATTTGCATATTAACAGATGGTGACTGGAAGGACAAAGGACCATTCCCTGACACATTCAACCCACAATGGACCTTGATCACCAGGTATTGTGTGTAAGAGGAGCATTCCAGAGACTGTAAAGGTGATACAATCCAAGACGTGGTCAGACCAGTTAGTCACATGACTAACCTGCTTGGCAACCTGGGGTTTTCTGAATTGTACTGTTTGAATTCAGAGAGTGTCTGTTTGCTCCTGGACTGAGAAGATCTCTCTTGTTTGCTCCCATCTCTTTCTCACGGAACACCAAACCCACTGAAGACACGTGAATCCCAAGAGTGAAAAGTTTCCAACAGCAAACAAGGTTTAAGAAGAATACTGGGCCCCAACAAAAAGCAAGATCTACCTACAATCAAGGACTCTACAGTGAGCTCAGAGAACCGTAACAACAACTCTTCAGATATTGCCTCAAACTTTTCCACTTTATTTTTCTTCTGCTCTTTCCTGTCTCTATTTGCATGTGTGTATCGTGTATGCATGCAAGCGTGGGTGCGTCATGTATCCGTAGGCATTAACCGAATTAGAGTTTAAGTTGAAGTTTAATAAATTTCAACTTTTCTTCTTTAAACCTAATTTCTTAGGTTTTTGCTGGTTTTGTTGGCTTGCAATTGAAAAGCAGTGAACAAGGATTCACCAAGTGAGAGCTAAAAACACAGCGGGCTGGATTTTATGTCAGACGGATGGGAGCTGGCCACCGACGTAAACGTTGGTGGCAAAACCGCTTCTGTCTGGCTTGGGGATCCGTCCTGCATCTAAAGGGTCCCCAGGCTTTAATTGTTCCGAGGTGGAACTTCCACCCGCTTGAGGGAGGAAGTCCCGCCTCATTGAACTGCCGGCCAATCATCGGGCCGGCAGCTCTTAGTCCCAGCAGTGGCCACCACTCCTGCAGCCCAGCCAAGGACATAGAGCCAGGAGCACAGGTAAGTTTGGGGTGCCTCGCTGGGGGTAATCGGTCAAGCCTTGGTGAAGCAAGGGTGGTCATTTGGGGGGAAGGGGGACGTCTTGGGTCCTGGAGGTGGTTGGGGAAGCGGGGGCAGCTCTCAATCAGGCACCCTGTGCCCGTTTGTCAGGGCCCAGCCCCGGGGTGCTGAGAAGCCGCCAGCTTTCACCAGGCGGCCTTTCCCAGCTCCAGGACGCCCATTTGCCATGGGTAAAATCCCCGTGAAGGCGGGCGAAGGCTCTGAAGTGGCCATTAATTGGCCACTTAAGAGCCTTGATTGGCCTGGGGCAGGCGGCCTGTTTTTCACCCCACTCCCCACCCTACGTACAGTGGGGTGGAGGCGGGAATGGGTCGGGAAGGCCTCCCGGAGCCTCCCACTCCATTTTACGCCACCATCCGGCTCACTGGGGTGGTGTAAAATTCCGGCCAGTGTGTTTAAAAATAAAACCATGTTGCGATAAGTCCAGGTGAAGGCTAAGAGTGAAAACTTTATCACCTGGTCCTAACATTAATGTTCAGTATACTGCAATTATAGATACTTTGCAAGGAACGTCGGCCATTCAATTTGGTAAAATGCTGCTGTTGTTGACCTTTGGCGTTCTTTGCGCATGTGCTGATGCTTTTTTACTTGTGTTGACCTTGGCTTTCTATAAAACTTTCAAAACTTGAATGCTCATCTTATTCTGTTCATTTTACCAGCTTTGTCCATTTATCCTTCAATATTGCTGATCAACTGCGTTAATTATTGTACACTAGCAGATATCCCGTGTTGTTGCTCCTTGTAATTGGACAACAGCGTAATCTACCAAAGTGTATTATTCTGCTGCTAAGACTCAACTGGGTGCAATCTGGCTGTATCTATAAAATCACATTGCACAACCTGAGGTCTGTTAGAGGCCTATTTCCCTTCAACACCTCCAGATAGTGTAGATTTGTACCTGCAGCAAATGATTGTTTTTTTAATAACTTTTCTGCAGTATGTTTTGTATCTGTAACGGAATGTGGTACTTTGCAATGTGGAGTCAGATTTGCAAAGCCCGATAGGGGCGGAACTGGAAGTGGGCAGGCCTGGAATTTCCTGCCGGACCAGATAATCTGCTTTAATTATGTTGGTCGAGGGATAAAGACTGGCCAAGACACTGTGGAAAACATTCCTGCTGTTCTTCACTTAGAGATCTGGGATATTTTATGTTTAGCTGACAGAGCAGACAGGGCTTTAGTTTAACGCCCATCTGAAAGACAGCACCTTTAGCATACAGCACTCCCTCAGTTCTGCACTGGAGTGTCAGCCTGGATTATATGTTCAAGTTTCAGGGAATAGGACAACGAACTCACCCTCTGACTCAAAAGCAAGCATGCTACCTCTGAGCTAAGGCTGACACCTTGACACCGTTTGTGGCTTTGCTCAGAATAGACACCTACAAAACATCTAAGATACTCGGTAGAGGTAATGGGCACAAAGGACACTGGAAGCCAGTGCCCAATTGTATAGTGGGCTCATTTGGCCCCTGTGTTGCATTTAAGTAAGTTGTCTAACCCATAATACAGTTGGAGTACCTCAAGAATGTAATGGGCAATGAAGGAAATGATAACATTAAAAAAAAGTGAAGCTAGGCACTTCTTGCCCTTTGCCTCTGACACCATTGCATCCTCTTGCTCAATTTGCCTATGCACCCTCCCACCCCAAGCTTCTTGCCCTCTATCCAGTTCCTGGTGCCCCTGACCCACACCAGGAAAGCAGTCAGGGAACAACAGGCAGACAGCAACACTTCAGTGGCTGCTGGCACCCAAAAACATGGCCCTGGTGCTCTCACATGTCATGCGAGATGAGCCTGGAGCACCAGTAAATTGTGCAAATGAAATGACCTTGCTTTATCCAGGAAGGTTGGCCCATCTGTGTCTAGGCATAGAGCCAACAACACTCGGGTGCAATGCTTGACCTGATTATCAGTCCCAGTAAGTCACCATGTGAGGAATTGCAGCTGTGAACTCTCACCTTTTTGTTCCTTAGTGTAGTACATGCACTGCTTCTTATCTGTTTTTAATGTTACATCTTATCTGTACAACACATAACACACTCACATTTTACTGCATTCACATGCCTTCTTAGGCAAACTATTTTTTCTGGGGGAAGGGGAAAGATCACCATGCAATGTCAAGGCACAGTTTATAAACAAACTTGTGTATCTTATAAGTCATCCAGAAGGATCATGACTCACCATTACTAACTTCAAACTACAAAAGCTACAGGTCAACTTTCCAGACTGCACTGCTCCAAATGGGGAAGGATAACTAGAAAATTAAATGCAAGTTCTGAAAATCTGGAAGATAAGTAGAGGATGCTAGAAATGCACAGAAGTTCTGTCAGCATTTGTAAAGAGTAAACAGATGCATATTTCATGTGTGCAAGCATCTACAAAAAAATGCTAGGCTGTTCTTCCTCTTTCCAGATGCTGCTGTGTATTTCCAAAATTACAGTGGAGCAAAGCAGTCCTGGGAAATATCTGCAACTTTGGAAGCTGGTAATAGGCACAGAGAACCCTGTATCCTCCCAGATGGACTGAGAGACTAAACATTCTCAGATGGTGCCCTTTGAAATTCTTCTGTTACTTCTGTGGCTCAGTTGGTAACACTCTCACCGGAGACAGAAGCTTGTGGTTCAAGCTTCAGTGCAGAAACTTGAGCACAAAATTTAGGCTGATACCCCAGTGCATTACTGAGGGAGTGCTGCATTGTCAGATGTACCATCTTTTGGATCAGATGTTAAACTGAGGCCCCGTCTGCCCTCTCAGGTGGATGTAAAAGATATCAATTGGCAGATATCCATTCACCAAAATCAGGAAGCAGGAGACAGTCTGTGATCCACAACTGTTTCATTCTCAATCCGCAGTTTAGTACAAATACCAGTTTCCACTCTTCCCTTCTGGACTAACTCCCTGTCCAGAAGCAACTCCCCTGACCAGGGCAAAACCCAGCCCTTAAATACAAGCAGTAATGAGCATCACCTGCCCTCTAATGACTCTGAAGTAAGTCCTGGTTAATTAAAGGGACCAGCATTTTCAACATTGTCAAAAGATCCCATTGCACTATTTCGAAGGTCAGCAGAGGAGTTCTCCATGCCGTTCTGGCCAATTTCTATCCCTCTACCAGCATCACTAAAACAGATTATCTGGTCATTATCACGTTGCTGTTTGTGGGAACTGGCTGTGTGCAAAATTGACTGCTGCATTTCCTACATTACCACAGTGACTACTGTTATGAGTGCTTCCATTTTTTTGGTAAATTCTGAAGATTTATGTTTCAAAACTGAAAAGATTCCATAGATACGAACATATGAATTAGGAGCAGGAGTAGGCCACTCGGCCCTTCAAGCCTGCTCCACCATTCAATAAGTTCATGGCTGAAGTGATTACTCCACATTTCCACATACCCCCGATAACCTTCCATCTCTTTGCTTATCAAGAATCTAACTACCTCTGCCTTAAAAACATTCAAAGACTCTGCTTCCACCACCTTTTGAGGAAGAGAATTCCAAAGACTCACAACCCTCTGAGAGAAAGATTTCTCCTCATCTCTGTCTTAAATGGGCGACCCCTTATTTTTAAACAGCAACTCCCAGATCTAGATTCTCCCACAAGGGGAAACATCCTTTCCACATCCACCCTGTCAAGACCACTCAGGATCTTATACGTTTCAATCAAGTTGCCTCTTACTCTTCTAAATTCCAGCGGATAAAAGCCTAGCCTGTCCAATCTTTCCTCGTAAAACAGCCTGCCCATTCCAGGTATTAGTCCAGTAAACCTTCTCTATACTGCCTCCAAAGCATTTACATCCTTCCTTAAATAAGGAGATCAATATTGTACACAGTACTCCAGATGTGCTCTCACCAATGCCCTGTATAGTTGAAGCATATCCTCCCTACATTTGTATTCAATTCCCCTCACGATGAAGGATAACATTCTATTAGCTTTCCTAATTACGTGCTGTACCTGCATACTAACCTTTTGTGATTCATGCACTAGGACACCCAGATCTCTCTGCATCTCAGAGCTCTGCAGTTTCTCACCATTTAGATAATATGCTTCTTTTTATTCTTCCTGCCAAAGTGGACAATTTCCCACTTTCCCACATTATACTCCATTTGCCAGGTCTTTGCCCACTCTTAACCTATCCTTTGTAGCCCCTTATGTGGTCTTCACAAATTACTTTCCTACCTATCTTTGTGTCATCAGCAAATTTAGCAACCATACCTTCAGTCCCTTCATCTAAGTCATTTATATAAATTGTAAAAAGATATAAGTTGTAGAAGTGCTGGAACTTGGTGTGTGTGTATTTTAAGGGAGATCACCAGTAGGTTTTTGGACTGAGCTTGAAAACAAATTACTGGAAGACACCTGTCTGCAGGTAATTACCCAGCAGGGGTTGTTTTTGACTTTGGGAATTTGTTTGCAGAGAAGTGACTGATCAAGATTTATAGGGGTCAGGAGGCTTGTTTCTTCTGACATTGTTTATAGTTTCACTTTGGACAGTGAGTTGGGAATAAACAGTGGTTTGAAAAGGAGTTGAAGAAAACTTGCCAAGAAGAACAAACCACCCCAACTCAGTCTATTCCAGCAGTTTGGAAAAAGCCTGCCGGTTTTTCATCTCTCTCAAGGAGCTGAAAAGCAAGTGTAAGAAGCAGACTGAAACTATGGCTGAAAGGCCTGTGCCTGAACCCTCTATTGCTGGATTTCCTGGAAGCCTACCCAAACTGATCTTCAACGTCGCCTGAAAAGAGCTGTTCTAGGAAGATCCCAGTGACAGCCGTCTATACGGATTTGGGACACCAAATCCAAACAAAGGTCGTTTTCCATATCTTCTCTTTCTTCTTCAAGAATTAGCAAGTATTTAACCCAAGTGATTTTTGTCTTTTTTTTAGTAATAGAGCTCTAAAACACAAATCTCTTTATTTTTCCGGTTAACCTGTGTATGTGTGTGTGTGTGTGTGCACGTGAGGGGCTAAGGTAAAAAGGGGACTTTAATATTTCAACCTGTGAGTTTATGCTTTACTTCATTACTGGTTAAGACTTGTTTTATAATAAACTGATAATTTTGTTGTTTAATAAAGAAACCTAATTGGTGTGTTTTATTCTGGGAAAAAAGGGAATCTATGATCGACCATATCAGTAAGTGGAAAAAAAATTAAATATCTGTTGTGACCTGCGGAGAAGTGAACTAGAATAAACAGTGCACCCCTCCCACCTCGGGCGTAGCACTACGCTTCAAAAGTAATTCATTAGCTGTAAGGTAGTTTGGGATGTTCGGAGATTGTGAAAAGTGCTATACAAATGAAAGACTTCCTTCTCTCATTGGAATGTGAGTGTCACTTTAGACACACTGGCTTAGAAATGCATTTTATAAGTGTCAAACAGACCCCTCCCAAACAATCTGCCAGAGAGCCACTGTCATTGTCACCGGCCAAAATTGGTATCCGCCTCAACAGAAAGCAGCCTGGGGAAGCTCAATAGGCTTCCGTAGCTCACCAGTCTCATTGAAATGAGGCTCAAGATCCAATTTCGATCATACCTGTTCTGGCCTAGCAACCAATCCATGCACCCAGTCTTCTTCAGCATGCCAGTGCTATCCAATTTCTCCCCCAGCATGTATATGTGAGTCAGAGGATCATGGACCTCATATATATATGTTTTTATATATATATATATATATATATATATATATATGATATATGTTATATAACAGTACAACAACTCCTTGCTGACTTTTTTAGTTTGGTGCTTTTGAGCTATTCCAGCCCCCCCCCCCACCAACCCCCTGCAACACACTTACCCCCACCCCCCTCCCCCCGCCTCACTGCCTAATCTTTGGCTATGGCTAGGCTATGTTTGGATTCCTTTCTTTTAAATGGTGTAACAAATTCACTTTTGATTGTTGTGGGCTAGTACTCAAAACCATTGGGGAAATAAAATGCTGGTTCTGTGTATTTTGTCTATCTGTAGGGGGGATGTTATGCAATAATTCATTGCTCTTTGTGTGATACTGCAGTACTGTAATCTCTTTAATATTCTGGCCGTAATTTTGCTCTCAGATGCACAATAAATAGATAAATACTTGGATCTCTTTTCCTGGTATTCCTTGTGTAGTCTCTCCATCCTGTTCCTTTGTTTGTTGAGTAGCTGTTCCTCTAAGTCAGTGGAGCTGCCATTTATTCTGTATCTTTTCCAGGTATATTTTCTATATTGTCTCACTGGAGATGCATTTGGTGTCCATAGTAACCATTACTCTCTTGCTGTTATGTGTGTGATTGCGGTGATAATTTGCAGCAGTCTGCTTCTCCCACGAATATTTCTTGCTTATATTGAGGTAGCAAGGATGAGAAAAGGCCCTGAGACTCGTTTATGTCCTTTGGCTCATTTCTTACTGGTGCACAAGCTATTTTCTTTTCCCCACTTTTTGGGAAAGGCAAAATCAGAGATCAGTTGCCAGTTCAGGAGTGCACAATTTCCTCTTTTTTTCATTTGTTGTTAGTATGTGAGCATCGCTGGCAAGGGCTGCATTTATTGTCCATCCCTATTGACCGTGAGAAGGTGGTGGCAAGTCAGTTTCTTCAATTCAACTGAATAGTTTGCTGGGCTATTTCAGAAGGCATTTAAGAGTCAACCACATTGCTGTGGGTCTGGAGTCACGTGGCGGCCAGACCAGGTAAGGCTGGCAGAGTTCCTTCCCTAATGTGAACCAGGTTGTTTTTTAATGACAGTCTGCTAGTTTGATGATCACCATTACTGATATGGGCTTTTTATTTAAGATTTATTTTAATTAATTAAGTTTAAAGCCCTTTGCTGCTGTGATGGGATTTAAACTCATGTTTTCAGATCATTAGTCCAGAACACTGGTTTACTAGTCCAATAACATGACTGGTATGTTACCATACCCTGTTCCTCTCTGACCCATGGGTAGTCAGACAAGTTCCTTGGTGCCCAGATCCATGCATCATCTTCCATATTCTGGGATCACCTCATTTTTCAGAAATCCATCCACTGTCTAAAGGACAGTGAGCAGTCAGTTTCCATTTCCTCCTCTCAAATTCTGTTCTACAGGATGATCATCCGCTCAGAACAGAAAATGTTCCATCCAACTTCACCCATTACACCCTCAGCTCATATGGGTGACTATGTAGAGTTCTGCCCAACCCCATCATCTTGGTTTCTCACCAAGTGACACACCATTCTGACTTGCACAGTTACCACCATTCCTTCCTCATTGCAGAGTAAATATCGTGGAATAACCTGCCTAGCCGCTCTCCTGAACTGCCTCCCATCTTTGCACCTTCCGTAAACTTCAACTTGTCCAAAACCCTGCCACCTGTATCCTAACTCACACCAAATTCCTTTCACCTATTACACCCATGCTTGCTGACCTAGATTGGCTCCAATTCCAGCAACACCTCAATTTTAATATTCCCAGTCTTGTTTTTAAATCCTTTATGGCCTCATCCCTCCCTATCTCTATTACTCCCTTCAGCCCTACAATTGTCCAGAATCTCTGCGGTCCTCCAATTCTAGCCAACTGTTTACCAATTTCCATCCCTCCACCATTGTTGGTTGTGCATTCACCTACCCAGGCCCTAAGCTCTGGAATTCAATCTCTAAACTTCCATGCCTCTCTTCTTCTCCCTCCTCCTTGAAGACAGACATTCCTTAAACTCTACCTCCTGTGAAGTATTAACAACATAGGATGTTATACCATGTTAAAGGTGCTAAATATATACAAGTTGGTGTTGTGTTGTTGTTGTTGTCATGACAGCATCATCACCATGAACATCAGTTGTTCAAGGTGAAAGCTTGCCATCACCAAAGCAACTAGGGATGGATGAGAAATGCAGCTTTGCCCATGTTCCAAGAACAAATAAAAAAGTACCATTTATTTGTTTTGGTGTCAGAGCCTTTAATATTCTTAAACACTTGGTTCAGACCTTCTCTAAGACTTCAAGGTAGATTTTTGACTTGCTGCCAGGGTATAAAACTAGCTCAGTAGTAGCACCCTCACCTCCAAGTCACAAAGTTCTGGTCTCAAGCCTCACTCTAGGGAGTTGAGCCCACAATTTTAGACTAACACTCCAATGCAGTACCAAGGGAGTGCTACACGGTCAGAGGTGCCGTCTCTCAGATGAGCTGTTGAACTGAGACCTTTCTGCCCTCTCAGGTGGACATAAGAAAATCCCATGGTACTATCTTGGGGAAGTGTTGGGGAGTTTCCTCTGGTGTTCTGGCCAATATTTATCCCTCAACCAACATCACCATAAAGGATTATCTGTTCATTATCACATTGCTGTTTGTGTGGTCTTACTGTGTGCAAATTGGTTCCCATGTTTCCTATACAGTGACTACAGCTCAAACAGCACTTAATTGGCTATAAATCCTGAGATCATAAAAAGTTGTATATAAATGCATGGGGAAGTAATTCAATTGTGTAAGCAGCAAATAAATATTCCCTCCTAGTCTTTCTTGATTGACTCAAAAAACACAATTATAATACAGCAACAAAATAAAAATGAACATTTTTTAATGATGCAGTCATTTCCTGTTGGCCTCTGTGATCTCGGCAACCATGTTCAAAGACTTACAAGCAGTTGCCAATCTGGAGAAATTTCTCTCAGAAACCATAATTAGCCTCCAAATAACCTTAGGATGTGCCTTTATAGAGCACTTCCCTGAGAACATCAGTTAGTATTTTATTTTAAAAAGTTGCACTCAAGCTGAAATTTCAAGTATGAAAATTAGTTCAAAAAATGCAGATTGTATCTAGACTGCTTTCTATTGGGGCTAAAAATATAATGTAAATAAAATTCATACCAGTGATAGTTTTAGTAATTTTCCTTACCAAAAGTCTCTAATTCTAGTTCTGTTTAATTATTGAGATTAGAAAAACATATAAAGTCTGTGTGTTTCGATTAAAGATCCCATTAGCCATGGAGATGCGGCTAAGATCCTGATGCTCCCGTCAAATGGTTCTTCAAGCTAGCTATGTGTCATCCCCACTCCGAATGTGGTTCACTGACAATCCTGAAGGTAAACAAGAATAATAAACTGCATAGGTTATCACAGCTCAGTAATTAAGCAGGATTAGAGGCTGCTGATTATCAAGTCTGGTTATTTTGGGGAGTACTTATAATTAAATAAGTAACGTTTCGGAATCGTGCAGCTTTAAAGGTCCATTATGTAGATCTTTTTCATGAGTGAGGCACAGCATTTAGACTGTGCCCTTTGTATAAAATATTCATGTTCCTCTGAGTCAGAAGTCAGTGGTTTCAAGTTCGACTCATGGGTGATATTCCAGTGGAGTACGAAAATAATGCTCAATTTTTCTGATGAGGTTTTAAACTAAGATGCCCTTCTGCCTGCTCTGGTCGTTCAGATTCTGTGGCAATATTTGAAGAAACATTCCCCTGTGTGCTTGTTAATTGTAACTCTATTGGGTGTTAATTGTATTCAGGTGGTGGATATTAATTGGAGACTTACCTGTGCTCATCTATGTAGGAGCAGACTGAAAAAGGAGTTTGGTTGGAGGTGTACAATATACAATTTGTGTGTCCATAAATAAAAACTTGTAACTGACCGAAGACTAGGCTCCAGTTTACTATCCTTCACCACCTGGCTATCTGAGTTTTGACAGTGCTTTGGCTGATATTCATCTATTGACCTATACCAGCCAAACAAAAACAGATTAATTGCTTTATGCAATCCCAGCATGTATAAAATGGCTGGTGCATTGCCTACATAGCAACAGTTACTGCACCTCAAAGTTATTTATTGTACATGAAGCATTTTGAGACATTTCTGAGAGATGTGATAAGTTGCTATATATAAATGGAAGTCTTTATTTCATTTGGTGGAATTGCAATATGTTCTTTGACTGCTGCTAAAGCTCTCTTTAGCTCACTGTGAGGCGCGTGAAGTCCCAGCCATGCAGGCAAGATTCCCCAATCGCTGCTCAATGTTCCAATGTTTAGTGCTACCATGGAACTTGCTGGAATGATTCCTTAGTTCTGCAGAGTCTCCAAGTTGATGGGTGGAGTGGGTCCCTGCCAAATTGACTCGATGGCTGGCTGCTACGTGGTGGATAAGGGCAACATGATTCACTTTCCCTCAGACATTCCCTTCAGGTAGGTGGAAGATTTGTGATGTGGAGTTTATGAACCGCCAGCGTTCCGCTCTATGGAGCAACACATTGGAGGAAATAAAATTACATTGCTGCAAGAGTTTTTTCTGGTTCTCCAGATGAAAAAGAATCCCAAAATAAAATGTGTTCTTGAAATATTAGAGGCATACAAATTGGGATAATGGGAATATTGAATATCTCTCTGCGAAATACAATATTTACTTCTCTGAGTGAAGCTGCACATAACGCACCAGCACTTGTGATTCATTTCACAGCAAAGCATTGAGTATCAAAGAACAAAGAACAAAGAAAATTACAGCACAGGAACAGGCCCTTCAGCCCTCCAAGCCTGCGCCGATCCAGATCCTCTACCTAAACATTTATCCTCCATTTATTCCGTGAGAGTGAACATTATTCTGTGGGAGTGATGTTGTCTTATGGGGCTGAACATTATCTTTTACTTACCAAACAAGTAATGATTCACTGTATTGAAAATAATAATAATGCACTCAATTAAATTGTCACCAACTGTAGCTCTGCACAAAACCCTACATAAAAGTCAAAGAATGGATTAAGGTTGTGAATAAATTTTCCCTCCTCCAGGAGAATGTACCTCACTAAAGGTTATTTTGAGGCACCCTAGAGAATTCCAGACCCCCCTGAAAAGGATCCCAGCTTTCCTGTCTCCCTGATTTCCTCCCCATCCCCTTCACCTACCCCAAACTCCCACAGAAAGCACAAGTTGAAAATAACAAACTGACTTCGGAGTTCATGATTGAAATTGATCTTCTTCTCCTGTTTTACTTCCTGAATGAATCCAGTCTCTTCATAAAGAAGCACTGCTAATATTGGAACGATCACAAAGTGTCAGTAAGATTACAAACCCATTACAGCACACAAGGTAGAGATTTGCTCTTGCAACTATGTGCAGTAATAGCATAAAAGTACACTTTTACAATGTGATTACAATTTTCTTGGAATCATAATACTTTACAGCGCAGAAGGAGGCCATTCAGCCCTCCATCTCTCTGTCAACTTTCTGAAACAGCTGCCCAATTAGTCCTAAAATAAAAGCAAAATACTGCAGATGCCAGAAATCTGTAATAATGAGAGTGAACATTCTGATGAAAGGTCACAGACCTGAAATGTTAACTCTGCTTCTCTCTCGACAGATGCTGCCTGGCCTGCTGAGTATTTCCAGCACTTTCTGCTTTTATACCCAATTAGCCCTCTTCAATTCCTTTCCTCCTTTCCCTATACCCATTAAAAATGTATTTTCAAACATTTATCCAATCCCTTTTAAAAGCCACGATGAATTCTACCACATATTCTGGTAAGGTATTCCATGACTTAACAACCTGGTGCATTTGGTAATTCTCCTAACCTCTCCTTTCATTGTTTCATTAATGACTTTAAATTTATGCCATCTAGTTACCTACTCAGCAACCATCACATTTTGTTGGAAATTTTGAATAAAGGAAATCTTCACAAATAAATTTATGATTTTGCAGCTCGTAGTGACTTACCTCATGAAGGTGTTTATTTTGATGAGTGAGACAAGGTAGCTTTTTTAAACTAAAAAAGTGACTCTTGCAGAGCCTCACTCCTGAAGAGACTTGACAGTTCAGGATAAGGTCTTAGAGCCAATACAAGGCTCATTAAGAAAAGTAGATATATGGTTCCCAGAACATATTGTATATAAATAACAGTATTGACATAGCCCACCTCTCCCCTGACAAATCCATGATAGACATGTCTAAATTTGACCAGATTAGCAACTCAATTCAAGTTGTCTCATCCTCACTTTCAGCGACCATACAGCCAATTTTACTCCCTGAAATTTAAACTGTTTCTCATTCCTCCTTCTTGTCCCACTATCCCTTTCTCAGCTGCCCAGTGCCCCCCACCCCCACCCGTTTCAGGCTAATCTGCATTGTCCTACAGAATGTTTGATCATGGTCCTTGCCATCCACAAAATCATTACAGATGAGATCTTTGACCTCCTGGGCCTGACTTAAACCTGGTCACTGGCAACAATTCCTTCCCCCTCACCAACATCAACCCATTTGGTTCATTATTCCACCAAGTTCTTTGCCCAATCTGCTGTGGTGACAGTGGTCCTTATTGCTAGATTCCATCTTGGCCTCTCTCCCTACTTCTTAGTAACTGAATGTGATGTTATGCAATTGTTCCATTTGAAACACTGCATCAGCGTCAGGGAGCATTTAATGTTTATTGTAATATATTTACATGCAGTACAAAGGATAAATACCAAAGGAAGTTCCTTCTGAGAAGAGAGTGGGATGTAAGCAGGCACTAGTTATAGTGCAGGGAAGAACAAAAGAAGGAATATCTCGATGGGAAAAAGAGATGGAAAGGCAGGGTCAAAAGGGCAGGGCCATTACACAGTTTCTGCAGATGTATAACATTAGGCAAAACTGACTTGACTTTTTGCCACTGATTGTTTTGCATACACCGTCTTATAGCTAATTTTAGTACGGCCTAACATCAGACTGAAGTTGGACATTATTGCATTGAAACAACTGGAACAATAGAAGCTGACGTACAGGGCCATTTTGTTACATTGACATGAGGATATTTAATGGGGAATGTATTGTCAAGAACTTCCTGTTTACAAGAATCACAGTTGTGGCATTGCTGACAGCCACAGTAATATCAAAGATGGGTGCAGAGAGCTTGTGCTTGCTGGGGCTTTTCAAATGATCATGTTTTACAGTTTCAGAGCCAATCTGTAAACACAACTTTATTGCAATGATCACAACAAAGTCAAGTTGTCTAACACTGTGATAGCACTGAATTTGGTGGTTTGTAAGCTGCCTTATCAATACATTGGGATTTCATATCACTGAGCAAACATTGAATAATGAAGGCAGACAACGAGTCATAAGGCAGGACTTCAATTAAACAGTTCTGATAATTTAATAAATAGCAAGCTTAATATTGCTGCCTTAAACATATGGTCAGCTGGTAGTTATTCATTATTTTTAAAACAATATTGATTTTTGACTTCCTCATTATATGAAGGGTGCACCAGCTGGCATAGGACCTGAAGTTTAAGGCACCATATGACTGCTACTAAAATGCTACATGACCTTTTGTTAGTATATATTTCTGCAAAATACTTAGAAAGCTTACTTGATCATAATCCCTATTAAATTTATAATTCCAGCTAAGATTACAAACATTTTCAAACACTTTATTACTACAAGGAGAGCAACAGTAGTATGATGCCAGAGGGTAAAACAAAGAAGAGTTCAGATATGTTGCAATAAACATATGGGGCATGGACGCTGCAGTGTGTGGTAGAGTGCAGCACCACTACAGTGCATCCCAGAAAGATTCACGTCATAATTCACAGCACATTGAGTTTATATTCTGAGTTGTGCCAACTCAGAGGAGGTGGCAAGCAGAGAACAGAGCTCCTCTCAACCAAGCAGAAAAGGGAAATGAGGGAATGAGCCCTCCCTGACTCAGTCTTGTGCATTTTATTTATTATTAAATAAATTAATTAAAATAAATTAAAATCTCCCAGTAGCAGCTAGTTTCAGAGTACTTGTGAGCCCTGAAGGCAACCCGTCAGGAATGTAAATCCCATGCATGCTTCGACTGAGTAAGGGAGATAATACCTTCAATGAAAGGAATCTCACTGCTGAGAAGGTATGAACTAAGAACATTTTATAATTCACAATATATTTTTTTTAATTTGTAATCTTGCACGATATCACATTACACAGAATTAGTTTTTTTAGAGTCTATACTACAAAACTTTGCTTCACTATCTTTCTGTTTTACTATAGATCAGCTTTAACTGTCTCTTATCTCATAAGCAACCAGTCAGAGTGGGCTGTTTAAATAACCTAATAAATTATATGTTTTTGCTGAACCCCAATCACAACATCATTATTGGTCCAATGTGACTTCTGGGGCTTTTTTATTAATGATAGACTGACAAGGCTGTGATTGTTTGAGTGTAGCATCAAGGAGACGTAGTAAAACTAAAGTTAATTGGGGATCATGGGGAAAACTCTTCAATCACTGGAGTTAAATTTGGCCCAAAGGAAGATATTTGAGGTTGTTGCAGGCCAATTGTTGCAGCCCTGGTATATTGCTGCAGGAGGTGTTCAGGGCAGTGTCCAAGGCCCAACTATCTTTAGTTGCTTTTTCAATAACCTTTCCTCCATCATAGGGTCAGAAGTGGGGCTGTTTGCTGGTAAATGTACTGTGTTCAGTTCTTCAAATAATGAAGCGTCCATGCCTGCATGCAGGAAGACCTGGCCAACATCCAGGCTTAGGTGATCAGTAGCAAATAACATTTGTGCCACGCAAGTGCTAGCAATGACCATCTCCAATAAGAGAGAATCTAACCACCTCCTCTTGACATTCAATGCCATTTCCAACCAATCAACGTTCTATAGCGGGTCACCATTTACCAGAAACTAAAGTGGAATGGCCACATAACTGCCATGGCTACTACAGCAGGTCGGATGCTAGATATTTTGTCTCGAGGAACGCACCTCCTGACTCTCCAAAACCTCTCCACCACCTATAAGTCGCCAGTCAGGAGTGCAATGGAACACTCTCCATTTGCCTGGATGGGTGCAGCTGCAACAATACTCAAGAAGATTGACATTATCCAGGAAAAATCAGTCCAGGTGACTGGCACCCCAACCAAAAGCTTAAATATCCACTTCTTTCATCAGTGATGTACAATGGCTACAGTGTGCACTATCTACAGGATACACCACAGCAAGTCACTATGAATTCTTCGCCAGCACCTCCCCAACCCCTTGACCGCCATCACCCAGAAGGACAAGGTTAGCAGATACATGGGAGCACAGTCACCTCTAAATTATCCTCCAAGTCACACACCATTTTGATTTGGACATGATTTGGCTGTTACAGAGTCAAAATCCTGGAACTCCCTACCTAACATCAAAATGGAAGTACACTTTCCACAAGGACTGCACCAGTTCAAGAAGAAGGCTGACCATCACCTTCTCAAGGGAAACTAGGGAGAGCCTTGCTAATGATGCCCATTTTCTACCAGTGTGCCATATTGGGTCTTCTTTTATGGAAAACCTTTTTTTTGCAGTGAAGCCATAAGCATACAAATTTTCAAAGAGAAATTATAGCAAAATTAAAAGTCTTTTAGTTTTGAAGATTTTGCTGGAGATTGTACAAATGTGATGTCCTACATCACATTATAACTTTTCAAAAACACTTTTATTCAGGGAAAACTATTGTTATTATTTAAATCCCATGAGCAAACAGCACCGTGACAGAAAAAGTCCTTTTACGGTTTGTGAGCAGTGTGACCATGTTAAATTTTTTGAAACTGTAAAGTCAATTTAGTCCTCAATGTCCAATTTTCAGGAGTTTAATGTTGGATTTTAGAAGTCAACCTCAGGAAAATTATACAATTAAGGATATACTGAAGCTTTTTAAAAAATTCCATCCATTTTGTAAATTTTTCTCCTCCTACACAACCCACTTGAAAATGGGAGCTAACTGATTTATATATTATATATATACTAACAGCAATCTGCAAAACATTTGCAGTAAAATTAGTATCTTTATTGCAAAAGTGCATATTTAAATCTACAACCCATGCCATTTCATCCTTCCTATGCCATCCTTCTCATCCCATTCCCCATCTGCACTAAGTGTGACCTAATGAGTGTGAAGAAGGGAGTTTGGTAAGTGAATGAATTTTAAGGGTTAATCTCACAAGACTAGTTTTTGTTTACATCTAGCAATTAATTGAAATTCCTGTTTCAGTTAAGAGGTAAGTTAGGTTTCTTGCAGTTTTAAACAGGGGTATACTAACACTCTGAGAGTATCTATAGCAAGTTAATTAGGTAGCTAGCTTAAACTGGTTTCTGAGCTGTAGCAGAGCTGACACAGCATTGTTTTCAGAGTATAAATTGAGGGGACTCTCAGTGCTGCTTGTCTGCATTGAGTGCTGCTGGAGAGCATAGAGTGTTAAGAAGGGAGTTTGGTAACTGAGGGAGTTCGGTAAGAAGGGAAACTAAATTAAGAAGAAAAATTTGAGTGCACAGAGTGTAAAGTGAGAGTTTGGTGCCTGAGGGAGGAGCTCCTTTCTTTCTTTCTTTTTTCTACCTTTTTTCAGCCCCAGTAGCTGCCTCTCTCTTCAGTATAGGGGAAGAAGTTGATTGGTAAGTAACTGGTAAGTTATTTTACTTCTCATTGTAATAAAAATGTTTTTAAAGTTATGTTATGGCAGGTCAGCTTGGCCAAGTGGAATGTACGTCCTGTGGTATGTGGGAAGTCATGGATGTACCACCTGTCCTAGACAAACACATCTGCAGGAAGTGTCACCAGCTTCAGAAGCTTGAGCTCCGGGTTTTGGAACTCGAGCGGTGGCTGGAGCCTCTGTTGTGCATCCGCGAGGCAGAGGACCACGTGGACAGCACGTTTAGGGAGGTGGTCACACTACAGATTAGGAGCACGCAGGCAGAGAGGGAATGGGTGACTGCCAGGCAGGCTAAGAGAGCCAGGCAGGCAGTGCAGGAGTCCCCTGATACTATCTTGTTTACTAATCGGTTTTCCATTTTGGATACTGGTGGCAGTGATGGTTCCTTGGGGAAGTGCAGCCAGAGCAAAGTTTGTGGCACCACAGGTGGCTCAGCTGCACAGGAAGGGAGGATGAAGAGTGGAAGAGCAATAGTGATAGGGGATTCGATAGTCAGCGAATCAGACAGGTGTTTCTGCAGCAGTAAACATGACTCCAGGAAGGTGTATTGCCTCCCTGGTGCCAGGGTCAAGGATGTCATGGAGCAGCTGCAGGACATCCATCTGGGTCAGGGGCCAGAGGTCGTGGTTCACATTGGTTCCAATGACATAGGTAGGAAGAGGTCCTGAAAGCAGATTTTAGGGCGTTAGGAAGGAAATTACAAAGGACCTCAAAGCAGTAATCTCAGGATTACTCCCAGTGCTAGTAAGCATAGGAATAGAAGGATTGATCAATTGAACACGTGGCTGGAGAATTGGTGTATGACGGACAACATCAGATTTCTGAGGCATTGGGACTAGTTCTGGGGCAGGTGGGACCTGTACAAGATGGATGAGCTACACCTTAACAGGACCAGAACTAACATCCTCGCAGGGAGATTTGCTAGTGCTGTTGGGGAGGGTTTAAACTAGCTTGTCAGGGGGATGGGAACCTGAGGGGTAGCTCAAATTGGAAGGAAGTAAAGCTGGTAATAGGAGGTAGAAAAGTAGCAAGTGACATGAGAAGGCAGGTGAAACAAAGGCAAGCATCAACTATGTGTAGAATGCAGAATAATGTCAAGAAGACAAGGTTAAGGGCACTCTACCTGAATGTACACAGCATTCGCAACAAGGTAGATGATTAAAAGGCCCAAATAGAGTTAAATGGGTACGATCTAATTGCCATAATGGAAACGTGGCTACAGGGTGACCAAGACTGGAAACTGAATATTCGAAGATATTCGACATTTAGGAAGGACAAGCAAAAAGGAAAAGGAGGTGGTGTTGCACTGATAATAAGGGATGGGATCGGTACATTAGTAAGGGAGGATCTCAGATCAGAAGAACAAAATGCGGAATCTGGATGGAGCTAAGAAACAGCAAGGGGCAGCAAACGTTGGTAGGAGTTGTTTATAGGCCACTAAACAGTAGTGGTACTGTGGGGCATGGTATTAATCAGGCAAATGAAGAAGCATGTGGCATGGATAATACAGTAATCATGGGTGACTTCAATCTGCATATAGACTGGGTAAACCTAATGAGCCCTAATGCTGTGGAGGACGAATTTCTGGAGTGTGTTCAGGATGGTTTTCTAGAGCAGTATGATGAGGAGCTGATTAGAGAACAGGTTATTTTAGATCTAGTTTTATGTAACTTTTGTATGTCTTGTGCAGCCCATAGATACGCGGACGAAGCGAACCGTGAGGACAAACCCTGTCATATATATCGCCCGGCAGCTCATTGCTCTTACACAAGTCCAGCAAGTGTTTTTTTAGTTTGCTTTCAAGCAAGGCTGTCCGGTCATGTTGAATTTCAATGCCAGTGTGATGCTAGGTATATAGGCCGTACGTCCCAAAGAATGGCAGACCGTACCAAACAACCTGTCCCTTCTGCTGTTCGCAACGGGCAAGGTATGGGCCATACCCAACCAGCTTGTGCTTGCAAAACTCAAAACACGGTGTCCAACATTAGATGTGATTCTGCGATTGGACAACATTTGCTAAATAATCCAGTGTGCTAAGAATTACGCTAACAACCAGTTTAAGATTGTCAGTCGGGCTCGCATTGTGGCGCATGTGCGCATATGGGAAGCTAAATATATCAATACACAGGGCCCTGCTCTTTGCTGACAGAATATATACAAACATTGTACCTGTTTCAGTTGAGCAAAATAAGTGACAGCCATTCGCTGGTTCATTCCTCAGGGCAATGTCTTGACCAATCAGAGTCAAGCTGCCCGGTTTAAATTTCAAACAAAACTTGGCAGTTAACTGTCAGTCACCGTAAACTGGTGCATTCTCCATGGCAACGCCTCTACCAATGGGAGTTCACTTGCCAACCAATCAGCACTCTCTTCTCATGCAGTATAAGTTGTTATTTTCCCTTACATTGGTTATTCTTGTGGATTGTCCTGATGAGTGTAAGATGAAAAACTTCGACAACATGTCTCTATTTTCAGAAATATTCGAGTGTAAGATAAGTTAGAAGAGACTCCCAGAAATTTCATATTATTATTAGGAATATGTCTTGTCACTTTGTGGCACAAAACATTGAATTACAAATGCACTGTTCCATTAGGCTTATATGATTTCTGAATAAAAAACAACCTGTGCACTTGTTAGATTAATTAATTCAGTACAATATCCTTTAATAAATATGATCACATTGAAAGATCATGAAAATTCAGTTAAATGTGCTTGAATGCAGTGACATAAATTCCTGTTATAACGAATGCTCAAGAAGACACCAACATTGCGACAGGCTGAAATTCTGGTTGGAAGCAAAGTCTGAAGTCATCAATTTTGCTTGCTATTGGCCAGATAGTCTAGGAATTTATAATGTGAACAGTAGAATTAAACCAGGCTTTGATTGCATAAGTAAATCTTAGCAAATCCTGACTTAATATCGACCGTTTCATCAGAAAGGTCTGAAGTTCACAAACAATGCAGCTTCCTCCTGGCAGTAATATTTTTGCAGAAAATAATTTCACCCATTCTGGGTAAAAAAAACTTCTGGAAAAAAATTAATTCTTGTAATGCTGTAAAAAAAAATCCTTTTGTGTAGATGTAAGTAGCACTGTAACCAAGGCAACAGTTTCCATAATTGCCTTATATGCCCAGGCAAAGATTGGCACTTTGCAAGTTTCCAGTTGATGTGTCCCTCTGTCGAAGCTGAGCTTTTATTCTGGGACTGACTTTAATCAGAACTGGAGTTAGCCTTTCCTGTTCATTTATACTGCTTATATAATCTTTATACATCGTTAAATTTTGCACTACTTATAATTGTGATCCATAACCATTCCAAACCTTAAATTTATTTGCTTCTTTACTGAAATCAAGCTGTATGCAGGGATAAAACTGGCATTCTATTACCAATATCTAGTTGGGTCATCTGGACACCAGTTTAATAAGATGCCACGAATCGTAGCATCTCAAGCCATCTGAGGGAGTTCGGTTTGCCCCAGATAAATCAATATTATTTTGCATTAAAAAGCATGAACCAATTCAATAATTTGAATTAAGTAATGTCATTGACTTAGTATAGTGAAAACTTCATAATATCTTACAGCGCTGAAGAGTACCATTTGGCCCATTGTGCCTGTGCAAGATCTTTGAAAGAGGTATCCAATTAGTCCCATTCCCCTGCTCCTTCCCCATAGCTCAGCAAATTTTTCATTTTCAAGTATTTATAAACTTGGCTTTTGAAATCTACCATTGAATTTGTTTCCACCACCCTTTCAGGTAGTACATTTCTGATCATAACAGCTTGCTGTGTAAAACATTCTCCCCATCTGACCCCTGATTCTTTTGTCAAATATCTTAAACCTGTGTCCTTTGACAAACCCTGCCAGTGAAAACAGTTTTACTTATTTACTGTATCAATAAATGCCCTTCATAATCTTGAACATCTCTATTAAATCTCCCCCAGCCTTCTCTATTGTCAGGAGAACAATCCCAGCTTTTCTAGTCTCTCCATATAACTGAAGTGCATCATCCGTGGTTTAATTCTAGTAAAGCTTTTTCAGTACAGTTACAAAACTGGCATCTACACAAAAATGTTGAAAAGTGCCCCGTATGTCCTGTCCACCAAAAGCATGGCAAATCCAACCCAGCCAATTACCACCCCATCAGTTTACTCTCAATCATCAGCAAAGTGATGGAAGATGTCAATGACAGTGCTAACAAGCAACATTTACTCAGCAATAATCTGCTTATTGATGTTTAGTTTGGGTTCAACCATGACCACTTGGCTCCAGACCTCATTACAACTTTGGTTCAAACATGGATGAAGGAGTTGAACTCCAGAGGTGAGGTGAGACTAACTGACCTTGACAGCAAGGCAGTATTTGGCTGAGTGCGGCGTCAAGGAGCACTGAACTGAATGAGGGTCAAAACTCTCTCTCCACTGGCTGGAGTCATACCAAGCACAAGGAAAGATGGTTGTAGTTGATGGAGGTCAATTATCTCATCCACAGGGTATCGCTGTAGGAGTTTCTCAGGGTAGTGTCCTAGGCCCAACAATCTTCAGCTGTTTCATCAATGACCTTCCCTCCAATATAAGGTCAAAAGTGTAGCTATTCACTGATGATTGCACAGTGTTCAGTATCATTTGCCACTCCTCAAATACTGAAGAGGTCCATGTCCACATGAAACAAAATCTGGACAACATTCACACTTGGGTTGATAAGTGGCAAGTAACATTCTGCCACCCAAGTGTCTGACAATGATCATCTCCAACAAGAAAAAATCTAATCTTCCTTTGATGTTCATCTACAAGGCACAAGTCAGAAGCAAGATGGAATACTCTTCACCTGCCTGGATTAGTGCAGCTCAAACAACACTCAAGAAGCTCAACACCATCCAGGACAAAGCAACCCGCTTGATCAACACCCCATCTACCACCTTAAACATTCACTCCCTCCACCATCAGCGCACAATGGCAGCAGTGTGTACCATCTACAAGATGCAATGCAGCAATTCCCCAATAGCACCTGCCAAACCTGCAACCTATATCACCTAGAAGAACAAGGGCAGCAGACGCATGGGAACACCACCAACTGCAAGTTCCCCTCCAAGTCACACACCATCCTGAATTGGAACTATATCGCCGTTCCTACACTGTCGCTGGGTCAAGGTCCTGGAACTCCCTCCCTAACAACACTGTGGGAGTACCTACACCAAATGGACTGCAGCGGTTCAAGAAGGCTCACCACCACCTTCTCAAGGGCAATTAGAGACGTGCAGTGAATGCTGGCCTTGCCAGCGATGCTCACATCCTATGAATGAATAAAAAAAAGTATCCTCTGCACCTTCTCCAGTGCCTTGACATCCATCCTAAAATGTATTAAAATGTACTGCTAAAAAATTGAATTATTAAACAACTTGAATTAAGAATAGGTGGTACAAGTTATAGTTGCTGTATCTGTAAAGCCAATAACAATACACATTTGGAAAATAACACACATTTCTCTTTGTAAATATTAAAATACAAGTCTATGGTGAAGGTCTGGTGGCTAAATGATTTTCTAACTGGAGTATTTGCCTGGATATCAGTGGCTACATTTCAAAATGGAATGCATTATGTCAAGCGCTATGACAGGTTTTGATATGGTATGGCACTGTACTTACGCAAATCTTATTTAAAATTTTGCAGTCTGGCTTATTTTGGACAAATGCATCACCTAAGTTTTGACCCCTATTTCATACATAAAAGGAAGAATTTTGTGAGATTCTGCAGAATTTCACAAACTGGGACCATGAACGAAAAAATTGTGGTAAGATCCGACTTCCAAAATCACAACACTCCTGATTTCCCCGTCATTGAAATGAATCCCTAGAAAATGTGAAACGCTGAAAATGAGATGTCCAATTCGCACACCCAGCAAGTCAGGCTGCCCATAAGGAGCCTTGCTTCACAGTTTATTCAGATTGAGTTCTCTCTTATATGCAGAAATAAAAATGAAAGTTCTGATGAACCAATGCATCAACAGAGTCTCATGACCAACTATCCCGCAAAATGTAAGATGATCTGTGGAAGCCATAGTCTAAAAGCCTTTTCTCGATCCATTATTTCCGCCCCCTTGTGCGGTCATGTAACATGTCACTGCACTGCTGCTGCGAATTGATTGGAATGCTTTAAATTGTCTCCCAGATATTCCTGAAGAACTGGAACCATAGACAAAATGGCACATCTTTTTCGCAACAAAAATAAACCAAACGTATCATCTGTATCAGATTTGTACATTAAGCCAAGAGATACAGATACAAATAAATATAGAGTTTTGCAAAAAATCTATAATGAAGTAAGAAGTTAGATTTCCTGTCAACTTTCCATGATAAATTCCTCGTGTCCATATTTCTAATAGAAGCTGCTCATGTAAACTGTCATACTGCAGAACCACCTCTAGTGGGATGGTGTAATTACAGCGTGACAAGTTTACATAGGCAGATTCCATTATAGATGGGACACAGGAATTTATCATGGCAAAATAAAAACAAAGACAGAATGTATAACTTTTAAATTGTGATTGAAGTATCTTTACAGGCCCAGGTTCCCTGCTTTAAAATACCACTTCAGATGACGACTACACTTGATGTGGACACCATGGGTAATCGACTAGTTGTGAAAAAATGTGTAGGAGAAGTGAGCATTTGATGGATCCTGTAGCTACATTCTGGGTCAGCTTTGACCTCTCCAACTAGGAGATCCTTATTTTGAGTATCAATCTTGAATGGCAGCTGTAAGGGTACAAATGTACCCCACCACAGACACAAAGTATGACCATAGAATCAGATTCCAATCACAGCAGTATGAGACTCGCTCAAGGTGACCATCTTGTCTCTTAGACTTGACACCGTGCGGAGCATAACCGCAGTCTGGTATCAAGGGAAGTTTGTATTGTCCTCAGGTGGGCCTTTGGAGGTGGTCTGTGCTGTCTCTTGGCAGCCCGAGTGAGATTCAGAGTCAGGCAGTATAACGGGTGTCTTGTCAGTTGCTAACTGTACTCTGTAGCCACCAGTCTCAGACTGTTGCGATGCAACGCAGCCACAGTCCTAGTCTCAGGACAGCTGTGGGAAAGTACAGGAATTGGACAAATGGTCAAAGTGGCGGATTGCCCTGCACAAATTCCAAAAGAATTTTGTATCAGGATAACTGAAGAGTGCACCTGGCATTGATCTGGATTGTCACACCATCATTCCGGTTTTCTCGGAGTAAGTGGGCATATGTGAAGAATAACTACTAACTTCCCCTTTAATGCATTCATGCTACTTGCCTCAACTACTCCATGTGGTAGCAGATTCCACATTCTTAACATTCACCACTTCCCCTACATTTCCAGCATTACTAAAATGTTTTTCATGCAGTTTTCAGTTCCAACGAAGGTTCTACAGTCAGAACATTAACCTGTCTTTACTCTTTACCAACGCTGACTGACCTGACTGCATATTTCCAGCATTTTCTGTTTTTGCTTCAGATTTCCAGCATTTGTAATTTTTGTGGAGGAAAAAGAACCAATGAGGAAATAAATATATTTGGAACAAGCAAGATTACAGTCAGGAAAAATAAACAATGCGCTGCATTGAAATAGTTCAGGGAGGCGCAGAAAAGTCTATTCTTTGAAGAATAATGTAAAAAGTTAATTGAATGTAAGAACTAGTTATTTATTACTGTGCCAAATAATCATTGCATTTTCAATGTTGCTGAATATTATTTCAGAATGTAATATTGCAGTATGTTCCACAAAATAAAACGTATGTGTTTAAACATCTGATAAACTGTATTTTTAATTCTGATTTTCACTTGCTCAGAACAGAACGCATCCCCTCCCCGACCCCACTTTCCTTTCTCCCTTTCTGAGTAATTTCTCTTCGGCTGCCCATTTGTCAGTAAAATATTTGCCACTTGCGCTGACGTGACGCAGGTTGCCCCGGGTAACTGTGAAATTAACCCGAATAATTTAGTCGTTACTCATGGCAACAAACTGCTTCAATTTAAGTAGGAAAAGAATCGGAAAGAACAAACAAAAAAAAAAAATCCAACAGCCAACGTGTCGCAGCCACTGTTTCAATCATCGAAAAAAGATCAGCAACAAAACAGTTTCATATTTAATATTTGCTACATCGTAAAGCGAAACAGAACGTTCCAAAATAAATTTTCTCCTTTGCTCTCTTGGTCCTCATTCAACCCACATATATCGATATAAATATCAGACCAGGTGCATATTTATTACAATGCATCTAATGGCACAAATAATCTTTTTATGTTAAATCATTTAGATTCCCAATATTTCGCATACAAGTAAAACAACGCGTCTAAATTGTAAATTAAATGCATTTTGCCAGGTAACCAAGTGGACTATAAATTATTAATGTACATTTGCGGTTTGTTTGGTAGGGGGAGTGGATGGATGAAGCCATCTAGTGGCAGAGATTGGACAGAACCACTGGTAAAATAATTTTGGAAGTTTGAGTCGAGCTATGTATTTTGTGAAGCTGCTGTTTGAGTCTATGTATCCATGGGAACGCCAATTGGGTTTGTTGCCATGGCTGTGGAACAGTGGATTTACACTGTTACTATTTACTTTTTCCACCAGTGTTTTTTTTTGTTTAAGTTTAATGTTAGTAAATGTTTTGGTGAGCTTCCATTCCTACCTCCTTGAGGGGAGTGTATAAAAGAAACCTGCCAGGTCTTGGATTGTTACTTGTGCCAATTATGTACCTTATATTTCATCCAAAAGCATTCTGGATCACCTGTGCCAGATGCTAACTCCTGATGCTGCAGGTAAACCTCTCAGTGCACATAGGGAAATTGAGCACAGCAGTTGTGAGGTTTGCCAGCAACATTTGAGAGCCAATGGAGCTCATGGTGTAGGGGGTAACATATTAGCACGGATAGAGGATTGGTTAGCTAACAGGAAGCAGAGAGTAGGGATAAATTGGTCATTTTCAGGTTGGCAAGCTGTAACTAGTGGAGTGCTAGAGGGTTCAGTGCTGGGGCCTCAACTATTTACAATCTCGATCAATGACTTGGATGGAGGGGCCGAATGTATGTTTGCTAAATTTGCTGATGACACAAAGATAGGCAGGAGAGTACGTTGTGAAGAGGATATAGGAAGTCTGCAAAGGGATTTAGATAGGTTAAGTGAGTGGGCAAGAAATTGGCAGATGGAAAAATGTGAACTTGTCCACTTTGGCAGGAAGAATAGAAAAGCAGTATATTATTTAAATGGAGGGAGATTGCAGAACTCTGCGGTACAGAGGGATCTGGGTGTCCTGGTACATGAATCATAACATGTTAGTATGCAGGTACAGCAAATTATTAAGAAGGCAAATGGAATGTTGTCAGTTATTGCAAGGGGAATGGAATATAAACGTTAGCAAATGTTGCTACAGTTTTACAGGGCATTGGCCAGACCACACATGAAGCACTGTGTACAGTTTTGGTCTCCTTTCTTAAGAAAGGATATAATTGCATTCAGAGAAGGTTCACTCGACAGATTCCTGGGGTGAAGGGGTTATGTTATGAGGAAAGCTTGGACAGGTTGGGCCTGTGTTCATTGGAGTTTAGAAGAATGAGAAGTTATCTTATTGAAACATATAAGATCTTGAGGGGACATGACAGGGTGGCTGCTGAGACGATGTTTCCCCTTCAGAGAGATTCGAACCAGAAGACATAGTTTAAAAATCAGGGGCCTCCCATTTAAGACGGAGATGAGGAGAAATTTCTTCTCTCAGAGGGTCGTTAGGGTTTGGAATTCTCTTCCCCACAGAGCAGTGGAGGCAGGGCCATTGAATATATTTAAGATGGAGTTAAATAGATTCTTGATTGACAAGGGAGTCAAAGGGTATAGGGGGTAGACAGGAAAATAGAGTTGAGACCACAATCAGATCAGCCATGATCTTATCAAATGGCAGAGCAGGCTTGAGGGGCTGAATGGCCTACTCCTGCTCCTAGTTTGTATGTTCAAAAGATCAAGGTGTTGGCACATGCACATTTAGATCCACCTGCTTAGATCAGGAGATTTACAAGGTGAGGAGAGATACCAGTGGAAATGAAAGAAAAACTTGCATTCATATAGCCTCTTTCAAAACCTTGGGACATTCCAAAGTGTTTTGTAACCAATTAGGTACCATTGCAGTCAAGGTTGTAATGTATAAAACAGAGGAGCCAATTTGTGCACAGCAAGTTCCCACAAGCAGCAATGAGATGAATGACCAGATAATTGGATTTAGTGATGTTGGTTGAGGGATAAATATTGGCTTGGACTCTGGGCAAACTTTATTCTTCAAAATAGTGGAATCCTTTACATTCACCTGAGAGGGCAAACAGGGCCTCAGTTTAACACCCCAACCCAAAGACGGCATCTCCAACACATAGCACTCCCTCAGTACTGTATTGATGCGTCAACATGGAATTTGTACACAAGTGTTGAGTGGGGATGGAACTCAGAACCTTCTGATTCAGGGGGAAGTGTGACACCACTGAGGCAAAACTGACACTTGTAAAATAAATGTAAGGTGACAAGAAGGCTGGCGGTGAGTCATATAGGTAGCAATGTGTGGGTAGAGGGTTTACAGAAAAAGCACTGATAAGGGATTCCAGGAAAACTGATAAGATTTCTTCCTTATACCCACTCAAACCCACTCTTTTTTTATAATCTATCATCGATTATGCTATTTATATGTTACTTCTGATATTAATATTCCACATATAAATCTGTCATGTCACTGGTGACAGGAATTTATTCTGGGGTGGTTTACTAGTAAATAACACTGCTCTCTGTATTATGGTGCAGCAATCCATTCATAAATATTGGCTTGTGGTGGCTTCCAAACATTGGCAGCTTCACAAGATTCTCCCTTAACAATGGATTTCAAACTAGGTATCCAAGGGAAACCAGAAGTGATTAGATTTCAATTTGTGGATCCCAAAGCACTCATGAAAGCATCAAACTATTGTCTCCTGGAAACCAAAAGTCTGTATTTTAACTGTATTTGAAGATCTCCTGGCACTGCACCTTTATAGCTGGCATTGTTATGCAAAGATTTAGGCATTAAGACAGGAGGCTCCCGGCATCTCTCAGTACTTACAGTGGCCCAGGGAATGTGTCAATATTTGCAAAGGTCTCCTACACAGAATAGTTTGGAAACCACTGCCTTATATTCACTGATTAGAGATTTTGTTGTCTGTTATGCAATTGATTTTTAAAAATTTCAACCATTGGTGAAAAATAACAAATGGAGGTGTTGTCTTCAAAGAAATATTAGACACATCAGGCTTGCTGTGATAACCTATCTTGAGAGTTGGAGCCTTCAACTACACTAATCATCTGCCAAAATGAAGTATCCTTCTGGAGATACAGGTGTATGGAAAGCTGTAGGCGGGCATAGACAACATCTTGCACATCCCAACCCAAATTCCATCCATTTGGTGGTCCCACTATTTTTCACCTGTATCAGGAAATTCCCATTGGAAAACCCATTAATGACATGTTGGCATCTAGCAACCCCGGACTCCTGTAACAATGGATGTTAAATTTGATTGCTGTAGATATTAAGGAAAGAAAATTATGTGGAAGGCATTGCAACTAGCATTCCAATGTCATTTCTAATCTACAGCCCTTTGCTTGCTTCAGAAGCTGTGTCTGATACAACAGGGTGGAGGCTTAACATTATGGGTCTGCCCTTTTTTCCTCCGTTAAATGCTCCAGAAACAGGCACACATGGGGTGTTAAACAAAGAAAATGAGCCTCATGTGTCATATACAGCATCAATTGAACATAATAGCTCCACATTATGCAGTTTACAACTTTATTTAGGTTACATAAACTGCAAAACACATCAGTTAAAAAAAACACATTTTATTTTTCCCATACAAATGCAAAATACTGCAGATGCTGGAAATTTATATTCATATAATTCATATTAACTGATGAGGAAACTCTGAGGCTTGGGGGTGATTTTAACTTTCAGCGTGGGAGGCAATTGCAGATTGATCACCTGTTATACACCCAGCCCCAATTTTCCTCTCCACTGGTCTCAATGTAACAGGTGGCCAATCTGTCACTGCCGGTTTTCCACCACCACCGCGTGAACATTAACTTGTTGGAATCATCGTTGATGGAAGTAGTTACCTGGACGACAAGCATAAGAACACATATTCCTATTTCCAGCATTTGCTTTCCCCCTTTGATTGCACTGCAGGGAGACAAGCAACCGAAACAGCATACTTTGGACTGGTAGAATCACCATCCAATGGGTTATAGGTTATAAGCTGTGTCTCCACCATAGCAATATATTCAGTTGTTTAATGGTAAGTTTTTCTACTCACCTTGCTGTTCATGAGCAGGTTTCGCATCTGTTTAGTGAGAGCTCAAAACTGCACTTTTCAGTTGTTTGATGACCAACCACTGACTATCTTCCAGAGACTCTCTGGGGCCAAGTTTGGCTCCAAGATAACAAAATGGAATCAATTCATCCTTCATAGAAGACTCAGTAATTTGATGCCTGAGCCAGCAAGGTTACAGTAGTTCATCAAACTATTCATGATTGACCAGCCAGCCTAGCTCGTAGATGGTATCTGAAGAGATATGAGTGATGGAATGCTTCTCACTTGACTCCTCGCAATTCAATGCCCTATCAGTTAGAATGGTTCTGGGTGGAGACATAGCAAGGTAGTGGCCTTCTCTATACTGGTAAGCAGTGAGGTTTCAGCTGGTAATACTCCTGTACACACTTGATCTTGGGTATTCTTTCTGCCTAGTAGTGTCAATTGTGCCAAAACTCTGTAGACTTCAGTATGTGGGATATGTCCCTATGGGGAGAGGGTGTGCACTCCACAATAGGGAAATAGTGACTCTTTATGGATTTCCCAGTAGTTTGGTTTGGAGAGTCTTAAGCCTGGTGATGGACTTCCATGCATTTCTGACATCCAGCTAGCCAAATAAACCACAAGAAGCACCTTACTGTCTGGTTTTAGACCAGACAGTCAATTTTCTGATTGGGTTATCCAGAAATTTCTAAAAATGTAACCTATACACCCAAAACCTGTTTGTAAAAAAGGAGTTGATCTTTTCCATTTAATTTGGTGTTTTATGATGTGGGGGTGTTAACATTTTCATCATTGGCAAATTAAATGTTCGACTTTAAGTCAAGACTTCACTCTCTGCCCCTCCCCTATACTGCCCATACTCAGGATTCGACTCGGCAAAATGTACCATGCTTAGTCATAGATCCTTTAAATAATTGTAATCGTAGCAGCATATTGTTATAAGGATGAAAATATACAGTAAAGAGATATTTTTCATTTTTTCCTTCCACCTCTGTTTTTAACTATTTTTATGTGAGCGCTTCTATTTTTCTTTGTACATGTTTTATGAAATTATAGTTGGATTGTGGACACCGATTCATTTGGAATCTTGAAGAGGCTGAACTTTGTAGTTGTTTTGTTAAAAAAGGAAAGTCAATAGAAAGTTCCTGGTGTTGGCTAGTAAACAAGTACTGGAAAGGGTCCGAAGAAGGGTCACTGACCCAAAACGTTAACTCTGCTTCTCTTTCCACAGATGCTGCCAGACCTGCTGAGTGATTCCAGCATTTCTTGTTTTTGTTTCAGATTTCCAGCATCCGCAGTATTTTGCTTTTATTTAAGTACTGGAAAGCACCTGATTTCAAGTAAACACAGCAGGGGGTTGCATTTTGACCTGAGCAGCAATTTACAAGGAAATGACAAGTCAAGATTTATGTTCGTCACAAGGCTTGTTTCTGGAAAAAGTTGGTTTCATTTTGAACTGTTAAAAAAATCCAGTTGGCCTTGGCTAAAAACAGGCAGTTGGAATGTTTGCTTATTGACCTGCCAGGAGAACAGGAGAAGATCCAGCCAGCCCATCTTTCTATTGAAAAGCAAATCCTATGTCGTGTGTTTCCTGTTGCCTCCTGTATTTGAAGAAATCCTGAATGTTTGCAGAAACCTTGCATCTTTGAAAGAACTTTGCATCGAATGTGTGAGAATTGAAACCTTTGTTGCTGCACACCTGAAGTAAGACCTATGTGAAGCCTTCTGTGCTGAATCTCTTTAAAATCCTACCCAAACGGATCATCAACATCTTCTGGAAAGAACTGTTCTGGGAAGAATCCACTGACGGCCGCCTATTTGTCTTTGGGACACCTCGCCAAAACAAAGGACTTCCATAACTTCTCTTCAGTCTAAGTGTTTTTTATTCCTTCTATTTCTTTATAAGAGCTGTAAACAAAAAACCCTTTTTTTCCTGGTGAACCAGTCGTGTATGTATGTGTGTGTGCGTGAGGGCTATGAAAAATAATGGGGCTTTAATATTTCAATTGCATGTATGTTTTATTTCATTATTGGTTCAGACTTGGTTTATAATAAATGAATAATTTAGTTGTTTATGAAAGACACCTGGTTGGTGTGCTTTATTCTGGGGGAAAATAGAATATCTAATTGATTGTTTTGGTAAGTGGGAAAATTTAAATACATGTTGTGACCCGTGGAGAAGTGGGACTGAATTAACAGTGCACTCCTTCCACCTTAGTCGTAACAGTATTATTTTAATCTTGTCTTTAAATCTTCCTGCATTATATGGCATTCCCTGGTCCGATGGAGTGCTGTGACCCCTTCTGCCAATGACATTCTGGAGCCTACCTGTAAGTGCTTGGCCTACATTCCACCCCCAAATCCTCACCACTGATAGCATGGCTGAGATCAGGAGCTCGCAGTGTGGCTGGATCACAAAAACATGCCCACATCGCATTTAAAACACAGTCAATTATGAGCTCTTAACGGATTGATTGACAAGATCCTCATTTACATATGACAATGACCCACTAAATAGCACTGAAAATATTGATCGCAAAACTGATCCCTCAGGGTCGCTAATTTGGGGTTTGTGACAGCAGTCTGGGTGAGGGGTGTTGCTGTGTTATGTAAACTGTTGAGTTAAGTAGCGCTGAGAAAAATGACATTAGACTTTTCAATCAGTGCTGCTCAATGTGACATTAACCTGTGCATTACAAGGGGAACTCTTCTAGACACCCCTGTTTTTTAACAGCTGTGTTTCATTATCTATCCTTTAGATTAATGAGAGCAGCTTTCAGCTCTTCACAGTTTCTATGGAGTGGTGGGCTGGTGAGGTTACTAAATAATTCAATGTAATATGTAAAATCTGATGTGGATTTTTAAATTAAAGCTCTAACACATACTGTCTCATAAATAAGGGAGATGGTAAACAACACTGTTGCATGCGAAATCCACAACCACAGCCTGACAACAGATCACATAACTGGCTGAACATGAAATTCTCATTGCAAATGTGTGTTATTAAATTGAACAGTTGCAATAGTCAACAGTACACAATGAGAATTTGCACAGTTGGCAGCTTGTTGTTCAAACTTTTTCTTCCATCCTCTGTTAATGTGCACTGGGGTGGAGTGCTGTTCAGCTTTGGAAGACATCACAACTGAGTCTGAATCCAGTTCTTATTCAACAGCTACATGCGCAAGCAGAAGTCACTGGGTTAATGTTCAGGGTTGGGAATGCTGGCATGTAGCGATCAAATGGTTTCATTGTTATTATCATATCACTGAATTGAGTCATTGTAAATAAGGAAAGAATTTTGCCAAACACTTTAAAAAATAATTCCCCTTTAAGATCAGAATTCATAAAAATTCTACTTAATTCTAATGTATCAAGGGCTGCTCATGTCCTAAGGTCATGAAGGGCACTGCATAAATATAAATATTTTCTTTGTTTCTGCTGAAGAGTGCTTTCATTGATCTTCATCAAGAATCATCAAATCCCAATTTGGTCAACCTTTTCTTTCACTATTGTGTTTAATCATATTAAGGTAGCAAGAGCAGTGTGGTATTTGGGTATTAGTTGTAGTGGGGGGTGTGCGCAGGTTATTAATTCACAGGACTGGACTACTGTTGGATACAGCTTCAATCTCCACACAGTCAGTTGCCGGGCATCACTAGGTTGCCTAGTTACTTTACAAGGTTGATGCACAATCAACATCCATTCTATTCCATGCTCCCTGAAATGTAGTTTCAAAACCTGTTTAAGGACAAGAGACTCTTGTCTCTTTACACAATAGATTAATCGCTTTATTTTCGTTCTTGAAAGCTGTATCTATCATTCCTGTAGACATGGCAACACTGTCAGAACAGGTCTGTGCTGTGAGAGATCCTGTAATGCAGTCATAGACGTGTTGGAACAAGAGAGGTTCACAAGTTATTTGCTCCCTTGGCGCTTGTCATTTGTGAAAATCTATAACTGTAGAGTATAAAAAGCACAAGATCACAGGATAGGTACATGTGAGGAAGGTCATTCGACAGCACTTACTCATCCATCCAGAAAGACTGTATGGTTCTCTGCATTACAACATCCAACTGTTCCCAAATAATTCTAGAATTTCCACCTCTACTACTCTAGTCAGAAGCCCATTGCATGTGCTGATCACTCTTTGTGTGAAGAACTTACTTGCATTGCCTTAAATTTGATTTTCACTAGTTTGAAACTATGGCTCCTTGTCCTACAGTGAGAGTTTAGTGAAGTTGTGTTTCAGATCTACACTTACTGTCCTGTTATGTTAAGTTCACCTGTCAGTTGCCTGAAAAGGCCACATTTCCCAGTCTTTCCTAACTCAACCTTCTGACAGTCTTATAAGTTCATCTCTGCACCATCTCTAGGGTTTGACTATCTCTTGTGTTTTGCTGACCAGAACTGGACATAATACTCTAGGTGTGATCTAACCAGACCACCATGTAGTTTGAGCATAACTTCCTCTGACATGTACTCTACTGTTTTGGCTATGTCGTTTATTATTCTAGCTGTTTTGTCAATCGCTGCTCTGCAGTGATTGGACAGACAACGCATCAAGTCTACTAAACCCCGAAGATCTCATTCATCATTCATTAATTCAACAACATTCATACAGGAGGCCAAGGCTTCCTGGGTAGCTGTTGATACTTCATCTGAAACAAGGCTGACCTACACACCATTATAGTGAGAAACCAATCTACTCAGAGCTTGAAGTGGCAGGATTCATACTGGAAGAGCTGGGACTGGACAGTTATATTTTTTACATAAACTCTTCCTATTACTGAAACAGGGGGATGTCACCAACTGTCTTCAATACTTTACATGCAAAGAACAGAAGCTAGGAGAGCACCCAAGTACCAAAATCCCACTGAGGATCATTTGGAGCCAATTCATTTATTTGCAGTAGAGTTCTGAGATAAAGAATGGGTTCTCCTTTTGAAAACTTTAGTTTACAAAAGCCACGATGGTTTTAATCATTAAAAAAAAACATAGGATAGTATTATTATAGGTTACATATATATTTTCATAACATATGTGTTATGAAAAAGACCATCATTTACAGGTGATCAATTTTAATCACTATAGCCCTGTCCCCTAAGGAAAATAGATTCCTTCCCAAGTATCTGTTGGTGCGCATGAATGTGTATACTGTCAATGACATGAGCGAGAATGAGCATTTCAGTTGAGGTCAAGTGGTTAGGAGGTTGTACCATTAACGCAAATGATTAGTAAATTTCCCGACGCCACTAAACCAAAAGCCGTTTTGATTTCCTGGAAGAGGCACAGTGTTCGTATGTGCTGGATTCAAGAGTCCTCAGTTATTGTTGGTGCTCCGATTGACACTTAATAAACACCATCTAAACCGGGATTAGAACGGATTACATCAATTCCGTTTTATTTTAGATAGGATTTTAAGATTACAATTCAACCATGAGGCCAGTGCTTCAGTCCAGCCATGTCCTTCCTTTTATCCAATCAGAGATTGTTTTGAAGTCGATTTTAATTTATATTTTTTGATGTGTTTTATGCCCATCAAGGTGAGTCATGTCAGTCTTGAAAATAAAACTTTTTGTTCTATTTTGGGTCTTCAGTGCATGCCTAGGCTAACTTTAGTCCTATCAGGCACTGGGAAAGGCCCTCTCTACTTGGCCCCAATAATTTACCATGACTTTGGAACAGTTCTACCTGCTACATTTATGTGAGTTTTTCTATTTCGCACACCAACCATCCTTATTGTCTCTCTCTGAGTTTGGATACAGATTTGCTCCCCATTATATACAGCTTTGTGGCAAACACCCATTATGAAACTAGTTGTGGCCACCCAGGTCAATCGGACTGTGTTCATTACAGTCTTTTAAGAGTTGAGGGTTTCATCCCATTACCTTGGATTGGAGTTAAAAGATGAATGAGCAGTATTTAGCTCACTGTGTCTGCTGTTACCACTTATATATATTTTTTTAAATCATAGATTCCTGAGCAGATATTAAGTAATTTCATTGCTCTTTCTAAACAGGCCCATTATTCTCTTCAGCTTGTGATTAGGGTGTCAATTTACCTCTTTAAATCAGCTGTATTATTCAATAAGAAACCCATAATGGGTCAGTAGGACTTGGACCAATGTTAAACAGGGCACAATTTGCCTAACATTTCCCATAAATTAATTCCCTGCAATTAGGGAAGGTGGTGGTGTAGTGGTAATGTCACTGAACTAGTAATGAAGAAGACTTTGGGATACAGCTTCAAATCCCACCACTACAGCTAGTAGAATATTAATTAATGAAAAGAAATCTGGAATTAAAAGCTACTGTCAGTAATGGTGCAACAAAACTATCATTGGTTGTCATAAAAACCCATCTGGTTCACTAATATCCTTTAGGGAAGGAAATCTGCCATTGTTACCTGATCTGGCCTACATGTGACTTCAGACCCACAGCAATGTGGTTGACTTTGAACTGCCCTCTGAAAAAGTTGTCAAGGGCAATTAGAGATGGGCAAGAAACGATGGTCTTGCCAGTGACATCCACATCCCTTGAAAGAATAGAAAAAAGTCACTCAACCACTGCCTGTTACTTTATATATTTCAATAGTCATGTATTAGAAAGATAAAGCCCTCGATTTTAACTCCATTTACAGTCATTAAGTGTCAGATGAGAGGTTAAAATCCTCAAAACCACATCCAACCCGTGCATTCCCAGCAGCCAAAATATTAACAGATCACCAGCTGCAGACTGCTGCCGCCAAATTCCAGTTCCCGCCTGCCGGCTGGGTAATAAATCCATACGGGTGGGACTCTGGGAACCTTTAATTAAATAGGCCCTGCCATTAGTGGCGACAGGACTTCCAATTACCCAAACTCTCCAGGAGCACCACCCATTGCACCAATTTCACAGCCCCCTCCTTCCCGCAAAAACCAAGGCCAAAGACATTTTTTGGATACATTTAATGCATTATAGATCTCCATGACAACAAAATTCAAATATATGGTGTGCAGATGAATCACCATTAAAAATTATCCAGGAAAACTGTATGATGACTAATGACTTCAGGTGAACAATACAAACCTCAGCGACCTCAACATTTCATCAGCGCAAACCTACATTTACATTTAAGCAAAGTAAGCATGAGTACTCTTGAATGTTTGATGATAAATTCAGGGAGAGGTCTGGTGCTGAGCACCTGCAGACTGAGAATGTTTCTGGTTTGTGTTGAGTTAGTTACTCTGTGCTGGTGGGGGAGGGGAAAGCATTGGGCGGCAGTGTGAGCAGCTGCCAACTGCTAATCAGCCATGGTTCTCACTCCCAATAAAGAAAACAAACATCTCGCATTTATATAGCATCTTTCCCATCCTCAGGACATCCCAAAACACCTTACAGCCAATTATGCCCTTTTGAAGTGTAGTCCCTGTTGTAATGTAAGATCCCACAAACAGCATTGTGATAATGGCCAGATTATTTTTTATTTTTTTTTTTTTTTTAAATTTAAATTTAAAAAAAAATCCCTTTCAGTGATGTTGGTTGAGGGATAAATATTGGCCAGGATATCAAGGAGGAACCTGCTGTGCTTCAAATACTGTCGTGGGATCTTTGACGTCCACCTGAACGTGCAGACAGGGGCATGTGTTTAACATCTCAACTGGAAGCGCCCATGTTAATCTGATCAACTAGCTCACTGATGCTCAAGTTCCTTTCATATTGGTGCAGTTTCCTGAAGCCCAGATCTCGCTATGAAAACAGCAGTGGGGTGATTCCCATGTACTTGTATGTTAGTGTCCCACGGCACAATTTCAGGGTCTGTGACATTATAAAACTCTCACTATAACATGTCCTCTGCAGCTCCATTATAGTCACCAAAGGAGCTTCAACTGTAATAACTTGAAGCCTAGGAAATCATAAAACAAGGGGCAGGATTTTCAAAGGCTGATGGGGACAGGACCAGAGGCAGATGGGTCCAGAACCCTGCTCCACCGACCGGCGCGCCGGTTTACTGGCACCATCCCCCCTGAAGCTGTTTTCAAGAAGGCCGGTTTGGGGTGGAACGTTTGCCTGCCTGAAAGCTGTGAGTAGCCAATTGAGGTAATTAAGACCCCTTGCCCACGCTGATTGGAATTTTCCAGTCGGCAGGCAGGCTCTACACTGCGGCTGAAACACGGTCAGTGAGAGGTTGCAACCTCTAGGCGGGAGACAGGGAGGTGGCCAGGCTTCATCCCACTATAGGCGAAGTGTGAGTGACTGCCCTTGACATCAAGGCAGCATTTGACCGAGTGTGACATCAAGGAGCCTTAGCAAAACTGGAGTTAATGGGAATCGGAGGAAAATTCTCTGGTGGCTGGAGTCATACCTAGCACAAAGGAAGATGGCTGTGGTTGTTGGAGGTTAATCATCTCAGCTCCACAACATCACTGCAGGAGTTCCTCAGGGTAGTGTTCTGGGCCCAACCATCTTCAGCTGCTTTATCAATGCACTTCCTTCAATCATAAGGTCAGAAATGGGGATGTTTGCTGATGATTGCACAATGTTCAGCATCATTTGTGTCTCCTCAGATACTAAAGCAGTCCTTGCCCATATGCAGCAAGACCTGGACAAAATTCAGGCTTAGGCTGTTAAGTGGCAAGTTACATTCATGCCACACAAGTGCCAGGCACTGACCATCTCCAACAAGAGAGAATCTATCCGTCTTCCCTTGACATTCAATGGCATTACCATTGCTGAATCCCCCACTATCAACATCCTGGGGGTTACCATTGACCAGAAACTGAACTGGACCAGCCACATTAGTACTGTGGCTAAAAGAGGAGGTCAGAGGCTGAGAATTCTGCTGTGGGTAACTCACCTCCTGACTCCCCAATGCCTGTCCACCATCTACAAGGCACAAGTCAAGAGTGTGATGGAATATTCTCCACTTGCCTGGATGAGTGCGGCTCCAACAACACTCAGGAAGTTTGACACCATTCAGGACAAAGAAGCCCACTTCATTAACACCCCATCCACAAATAATCACTCCCTCCACCACCGACACACAGTGGCAGCAGTGTGTACCATCTACAAGATGCACTGCAGCAATGCACCAAGGCTCCTTAGACAGCACCTTCCAAACCCACGACCTCTACCACCTAGAAGGACAAAGACAGCAGATGCATGGGAATACCACCACCTGCAAGTTCCCCTCCAAGCCACATACCATCCTGACTTGGAACTATATTGGCCATTCCTTCACTGTCACTGGGTCAAAATCCTGGAACTCCCTTCCGAACTGTGGGTGTACCTACACCCCAAGGACTGCAGCAATTCAAGATGGCAGCTCACCACCACCTTCTCAAGGGCAATTAGGGATGGGCAATAAACACTGGCCTGGTCAGCTACACTCACAAACTGGAAAGGAATTTTAAAAAGGACATCCCCCTGCATCTGCCATTACTGTCGGGCCACAGCTATGGCCTCCATTGTGAGGCGCACTCTCTCTCTCTCTCTGCAGGCATCAGCAGCTCCCACCTCGGACTGTGAGGCTGCTGATGTGTCATCGCTGGAGGGCCTCCTGTTGGCCTCCTTAATTGGATGGTGAATGCACCCTCTGGCCACTGATTGGCCAGCTCGCCAAAAAACAGTTCCTGGGGACTATTCCCGACATGGTGTGGGGTCGGGAGTCCAATATCGGCATCAAATGCAGGTCCCAACCCCAAAACGGAAGTCCAGAACAGGGAGAAAAATAAAACAAAGAATAACTTTGGAAACTTAATGTTTACCTCATTCATTTCTTTTTAACAAAACTCATTTACCTTTAAGTGAATGGATTTCATGTTGTCACCTTCTTAAAATCCTGCTGATCCCCAATAAGTAGTTTTTATGTTGCACAAGATGGTGTTCAGCTCCTAGCACAGCCCAGAATAAAACCTCTGCTCGAGTCGAAAACTGGTTCAGCTCCCTGTTGAAGGCTTGGAGACAATCAGCACCCACCACGCCAACCAACAAGGAAAAGAAGAAGCGCCCAACATCTAGTCTATTCCCACTTCTGCATAATTTAAACGCATGTCCCCGGGTCCTTCTCGGTTTTTGTTATATAACATAGGTCACTACACTATTAATCATTAAAGTAATTCATTGAGCTGGGAAGTCATTGTATAAAATACAAGTAATCACTTCACTGTCTGAGTGATTTTGACCATGATGATGTCACACAAAGATGACATAATTGAATGTTTTCTACATTGAAATGTTTAGCTGTGTCAGCCGTATCTCAGTTAACAGCACTCTTGCCACTGAGTCAGAAAGTTGTGGGTTCAAGTTACACTCAAGGACTTCAGCACAACAGTCTAGGCTGATGCTCCAGTGCAGTACCAAGGGAGTGCTATACTGTTGGAAGTGCCATCTTTCAGCTAAGATGTTAATCCGAGGCCATGTCTGCCCTCGCAGGTGAATGCAAAAGATCCCATGATGCTAATTTGAAGAAGAGCAGGTGTCCTCAAACAACATCACCAAAACAGATTATCTCCTCATTATCACAGTGCTGTTTGCAGGAGCTTGCTGTGCGCAAACTGTTTGCCACGTTTCCTACAATACCATAGTGACAGCACCTCAAAAAGTACTTCAATAACTGTAAAGTGCGTTGAGATGTCAGTGGTTATGAAAGGCGCTATATAAATGCAAGTCTTTCGTTTAAAACATAACATTTGCATTGATGTGCCCGTTTTAAACCTAGTAATTAGAACCGATACTCGTCCAGCTCACACCTTTGATTTGGGTCCATTGACAGGATATACTCTGATAGTTTCAGTTCCCTAATGTCTTTTAAGTATGCTCTGTTTTAGTGGTGCATTGTAAATTATAGGGCATGCTTTGCCATGGATGGCTTGAGAAGGTCAAAGCTTGGTCTATCTGATTCGTGATGTTCTTCATTTTCCAGTGAATAATCATTATGATTGGGTTGGGGAGCAGTGAGAATTTATGGCCCAATGCAGTACTTAGTGGATATAAGGGTATATTTGAAAGATAAAGAACTTGCATTTATACCTAGGACATCCTGAAGTGACTTATAGCCATTGATGTATATAGTCAGTGTTGTAATGTAGGAAATGCGGCAGTCAATTTGCAAACTGCAAGCTCCCATAAACATGCTAAAATGAACAGATAATCTGTTTTAGTTGTCGGTTGAGGGATAAGTATTGGCCAGGATACTTGGAAAACTCTCCAAACCTTCTCCAAATAGTCCCATATGTGACAGAAACCACACCTGCCAAATGGAAACATATTAATTTCATCATATGGAAAACTATTTGAACTGTTACTGGACCTTGAACATAACCTGTTTAAAAAGACCACAGGGTGGTGGCTGAAAACATGGCTGCACATTTGCATTCTGAGAGACAGTTTGCCTAGAGAGACAATGGGAATGCTCCCTGGTTCAATTAGCCAGATGGGTTTTGTCCATAGTGATGATCAAAAGACATTGAGAGTCATTGTCTCTGTAAGAGCCAGCATTCCACCCCTCCACCTACCCCCCTCCCCCCATCCCCCCCCCCCCCCCCCCCACCAACTGAGTGTGTCAAGTAAGCTTTGAAGAATCAACAAACATCGCAGGCGATGCTGTCTCAAAGAGCTAGTCACATGACTAACCTGCTGACCAACCTGGGAATTGATTGAAATAAAAACAAGAAATGCTGCAACCACTCAGCAGGTCTGGCAGCATCTGTGGAAAGAGAAGCAGAGTTAACGTTTCGGGTCAGTGACCCTTCAGTTCCAAAGAAGGGTCACTGACCCGAAACGTTAACTCTGCTTCTCTTTCCACAGATGCTGCCAGACCTGCTGAGTGGTTCCAGCATTTCTTGTTTTTATTTCAGATTTCCAGCATCCGCAGTATTTTGCTTTTATTTTATGGGAATTGATTGAACTGTGCTCACAGCAAAGTTTTGAGACAGACTGCAACTTTGAAGACCTAAAGAGAATCAAGGTCTCTCTCTCTCTCTGTCTCTCTCTCAAGCAAAGTTCCAGGGATCCACGGAAGTAACTTAAGCCTCAAGACAGAAGACCCCTGCAGCCTTCTGGTATTAGTGAAACAAGTTTGAAAGTGTGCACTGGGCCCCAACGAGAACTGAAAGACTTAACTTCAATCAAAGACTTTCCATTTAACCCAAAACCAGTAACTGAATTCCATCTACTACTTCAAACCTTCCCCCTTTAATTGTTTCTCCTCCTCTGTATCTATTTGTGTGTGTATCGCATATGCATGCTAGCGTGGTTGCCTCACATATTTTTAGCAGTTTTAACTGAGTTAGAGTTTTAAGGTTAATAAACTTACACCTTTCTTGTTTAAACCTGAGAAAACTTGTCTGGTTTAATTCCTTTACAATTACAATTAGTTTAGTTTAGTTTAGTTATACAGCACTGAAACAGGCCCTTCGGCCCACCGAGTCTGTGATGACCATCAACCACCCATTTATACTAATCCTACACTAATTCCATATTCCTACCACATCCCCATCTGTCCCTATATTTCCCTACCACCTACCTATACTAGGGGCAATTGCTAATGGCCAATTTACCTATCAACCTATTTGGCATGTGGGAGGAAACCGGAGTACCCAGAGGAAACCCACGCAGACACAGGGAGAACTTGCAAACTCCACACAGGCAGTACCCAGAATTGAACCCGGGTCGCTGGAGCTGTGAGGCTGCGGTGCTAACCACTGTGCCACTGTGCCGCAGTGAGAGAGCAGTGAGCAAGGACTCACTGAAGGGAAGCTAAAAAGTTAAACCCTGTTACGGCCAAACCAGGAAAGGGCTGAGAGGGGAGCCTGAGACCCCTTTCTCACCTGACACTAACACATGGAATATTTTATATCCCCCTGAGAGAACAGACAAGATCTTGGCTTCATGTCTCCTCTGAAGGGTGGCATATTTGACAGCACAGCACTCTCCCAGGACCACACTGGGACTGTCAGCCTAAATTTCATGTTTAAGTCTCTGGAGTGAGACATGAACTCATGCCTTACTGACTCAGAGATGAGAGTGCTACTTGCTGAGCTATAACTGACACCATTCATAAAACTCCATGCTAGGAGAGGAGCTTCACAAAATCTATCCTTAAAAAAGCATCTTATATTTAGGGCCTGCCAAACTCACGGTTAAATTTTACAAATTTCACAGTCACGGCATTTTAAGAATCGTGAATTTCACAATTTCACATATTTAAATCGTAAATTTCACAGTGTCGCAACAAACCAGGTTGGCGCTTGCAAAAGCATCCACAAGTTCCATTGTAACCAACTGAAAATTTTCTGAGCTCTCTGTCAACTTCTTAAAAATAGATGAAATAGTCGTTTGTTTTCTTGCGTGTTGGTTTTCCAGCAGTGCGGTGTCAGATGCTTGCTTTCTGCTGCGCTGGCTTTCGCATTCTAAGTGGCGCGGAACTGTCACCTGCCTGCCTGAAACCTTGCAGCTTATACAAAACAGTATTCCACCATCAGCATGCAAAATTTGACTTCCAAATTCTTTCACTCAATGTGCTGCAGTAAAGGTTGTGGCCATTTTTGATTTGCTCATTCTGGTGTTCTCACTTGTCTGCTAAGACTTGAGACTGCTTCTCTCAAAACTGCTCTGGAAACACTCCCTCATCTACTAATCAGCGAGGTTAGTCTTGTGTCAATCAATAAAACACACAAAATTTGCAAAATGGCAAATTTCACAGAGGACTTGAGATTTCATGGCCCGTGACACATTTTACATGGCTGTAAATTTGGTAGGGCACTAATTATAGAGGAGCATAATTCCTCTCCCTTCCCTGCGCCCCTGAACCCACCCACCCCTCAATCCACCATGGAAGATGTCTTAAACATGACCTGATCATTAGGCAGAGCTAATGAGCACATCATCTCAAAGAGGGAGGAAAATTGAAAACAAGTTCTACGGTGTGCTACATTCACACCTATGGTGTGTTCATTCACACCCAATCATTGAACATTTATGGAATTGGGATGTGCAACACTGCAATGTTTCCCCTGGCTGGAGAGTTTGGAACACTGGGTCAAAGTCTCAAAATAAGGGGTGGGCCATTTAGGACTGAGATGAGGAGAAATTTCTTCACTCAAAGCATTGTGAATCTTTGGAATTCACTACGCCAGAGAACAGTGAATGCTCAATCAATGAATTTATTCAAGATAGAGGTCAATAGATTTTTGGCTACTAAGGGAATTGAGGGATATGGGGATAATGTGTGGAGGTGGAGTTGAGGTAGAAGATCAGTCATGATCCTGTTGAATGGTGGAGCAGACTCGAAGGGCCAAATGGCCAACTCCAACTCCTACTTCTTATGTTCTCATGTAACACTAGGGCCTATGGAACCGACATCATTTCTTAAGTCTGCTATTTCATGATGACACAGTGATGCAGTACAATTACAGCCCAATGGGTTGCATAGCAGAGTGCAGGCTTGTGCCAATAATTCCCATTGCAATGAATTACGTGAAAGGTGAAATAATGCCATAGAAATCGCTAGATCTTTGTGGGAAACTTTTTTCAAGGTCACTTCACTGCTGGCTGCAAAATTTGGGCCAATATCTTCAGGAGAGGAGGCAGAATGGAGAAAATAAATTGGAGGAGGGGCAGAAAGCAGCACCCATTTCCATTGAATCATAATATTATATACTTCTAAATCTCTCCACCGTTCTACAGTTCTTTCCCCTTTTAAGACACTCCTTAAAATCTACCTCTTTGTTCAAGCTTTTTGATTATCTGTCCTAATATCCCTCATGTGGCTTGGTGTCAAATTTTGTTTGCTGATCGCTTGTGTAAACCATCTTGGGAGGTCTTGCTACATTAAAGGCACTATATAAATGCCAGTTGTTGTTGTTGTAAATGTACAAATTGACCATTACAGTTGTTTGCCAAGTCATGAATCTGTGATTAGATCCGTCGCCACTCCTCTCAATGTAGCCTCTGACTGAAGTCTTGCTGACATGGTTGAATGATCAGCTTCCAAAGATAATTAAATCCGATAGATGTTGCTGCTCACTATCTCAATAATATTAATCCTTTGTTCAACAACCAAATCAGTTAAACATTCTTATATTTAACTTGCAAGGGGAAAGGAGAAAATCTGACTCTTCACACAATGTGTACAACCAAGACGGACAGGAAAAGACCCAAAGACCCACCAGTCCCAGATAAATGTGCTGCCTTGTGCATCACATTACAAAGACCCTCCACCCCTCCTGAACCATGTGATCTCCTGGGAGAGGCAAAAAAAAACAGATAAAAACCTAGTCCAATTAAAGGAAAACATCTGAAAAAATCCTCTCCGAGCCCCTTCGCAGATCAAAACTTATCCAGGAGGTCACTCTAGCCCTGATTAATGTTCTGTAGTAGCTATCTTTTATATGACAGGATCTCTTCTCCAGTCAGAAGGAATTCACCATACCAGCTGTCAGCCGTTCCACTCTCCTCTGCAGAATGAACCACCTCTGACATCTAACTGTGTTCTGGCTTTTGTATAATTTGAGATTGATCACTTGTCAGTGACCTTGGAGGGAGTGAAACAGTCTCTGAACTAAACATGGAGGGACAGTGCATTAGGGTTCCCAACGCACACTGTGCTAAAATTAGCAAAGCCACGAATTATGGATCCTTGACATCCAAAATGAGACAATGATCCCAGCAACATCATCTTTCACCTCAATGGGAGCAAAAATTCACAGCAATACATGAGTTTGAATGCAGTGAACTAAAATTACATACCCAAACTGTGGAATGATTACAAATGAATAATCTAACCGAGGAGTTCTGGTGATGTTATAAACCTTAAGAAATAAAGTTCTATGGTTTATTTTACCCTTCAGTTTAGATTATTGTCCCTCTGTTATTATTTATGTTGTCTGCCATTTTTTTTCTGTTAGCACTGTAGATGACAGCTTGTTACGATGCTCCATAGGCATTTTAATATTGATAGTGGCACTTACACCAAGACTATGCTATCCTTATTGCTGCTATTTGACCAGAATATAAAGTGGGTAGACGTCACACTCCTCAACAGTACATGTCACTTATTTTGTTTGTCTGTGACAAAAGGGAATTTGAAGGCATGGAGACAAGCATCTCTTTTGATTGTCCATATAGTGTAGACTGGGGGTACAAAGGGTCCATGAAAAACATGGAGCAGAGTCTAGAGGGTACAGGTCTCCTCAAGTATTGTCCTGATGAAAGGTCACAGACATGAAACATTGGGCCGAATGTTTGCAATGGAGGCGGGAAATGGAAGTCAGTACTGCCTCCGGGTCCTGAACCCGCCACCATGGGGGAAGTAGATTAAAGGCACAATTGTGGCAGGGGAAACCCCTTAATTGGATAGGAGTCTGTTTGATGGCCAATTAGAGAGTGCGGGGGCGGGAACAGAGGTAGGCCAGATGAAGCACGAGCCCGATTTAAATCACCTTGGCAGCCATTACTGTGGTTGACAATTCAATCTGAAGGGAGTAAGCAGAGGCCTTCTGTGGGATTTGGATTGAACTGAAGCCCAATGGCCTGCTCAATGGTTGTCCTAGTGAACCATTAGCTTTGGTTGCATCACCCTGTGCCTCTGTCTTGGGCTCTTGTAGAGAGGTGAGTTGCCACCTCTTCAACAGATTCACCTTATCCCCTGGAATCAGTCATGGCAGCTGCCAGGAAAGCGAGTGCACACATGGAGGAAGCTCTTATTGTGGCCACAGAACAGTTGGACATTGAAGGAGTGGAAGCCCTTCCTGTTAATGGATCTCACTGGCCGGTCACTGGGTGCCTTGATGGCCTCATGGTTACTATCGATGGTGCCCTGCACCTGGCGGCGAAACTCAGTGCCCTCTGTGCCTGCGAGTCTGCATCTGTTTGGAATTGAATGTACTGTCCAACTCTGGCAAATAGACTGTCAGTGACCTATGAGATGCTGTAATGTGCAACCGTTTGTGAGTTGCCACCAAGGTCCGCAGCTGATCTTTGGAGGTAGCCAGAAGCAAAGAAGATCAATGCCACAGTGACTTTGACAGCTACTGGCAGGGCATGGTGGGCAGTGCTGTGAGGTGCAAAGTCTTCAGCGACGAGGGCAGAAATGCCTATGACCATCTGGAGAGTCGCAGTCTCCTATGGCATCGGGTCTCAGTCATCTCCAGATAGCTCTTTCTTCGGTGGTACATCTTACGCGGAGGGTACGACCTCCATGTCGTTCCCGCCACTTTGTCCTTCTCCCCTGCCTTTCTGATGCCCGGGGCTCCTCCCTTCCTGCAGAGGGTATAGCCCCTCATTGCCACTGAGCCCAAATCCGAGAGTCATTTCCCCATTTCCAGCTGCTGCCTTCTTTGTGGTTAGCTGGCTACCCAATTGTTCTTAACTGCCTTCCCCCTGCTCTTCTGCCTCTGCGATGCCAGGAGGGTGACAGGTCCCTGCACTGCCCAAGTGCTGACTCCCCACTCTCCCCATCACCTGCGCAGTGCCAAGGGCACCTGTCTCCCAATGGCCAAGCTCCCCTCTGTGCCGATGAAACTTTTATGCCTCTGGGGTAATTCCTAGGGGTGGCCGTGATTGACTCCCCGCTCTGCACCCATGTCCTTTCACCTGGTCTGCCCAGACGGTGCCTGTATCCTGTTTGCCCCCGTGAAATTGTCAACTCCGCCCAGTTAACAAGCTCTTAATGAGTTCTTCAAGCACCTTAATTATGATTCCCCCCCCCCCCTTCCTCCCTCCCTGGTGAACATGGCCAGCACAGGGACGTGTCACAAAATCAGCACGTCGGCCAGCACCTGTATTTTCGGGCCCCGTCCACCTCCATCCCACCCTTTGTGGGGCCCACACGTTCAGCCCGTAACTCTGCTTCTCTCTCCACAGATGCTGCCTGACCTGAGCGTTTTCAGCTTTTTCTGTTTTTATCCCATCAAGTGTTGTTGTCCCAAAGCACTAGCAGCATAGCAGAAGTGATTGATGTCATTGGATTGTCAGCCTTCCTCAGGGTAGCACTCCTGCCTCTGAGTTTCAAAGTTATGTGTTTGTCCCACTCCAGCTACTGAAGTATACAATCTAGGCTGATACTCCAGTGCAGTGCGAAGGGAGAGTTGAACTGTTGGAGGTGCCGTCTTTTGGATGAGATGTTACACAGAGGTTCTGTCTGCCCTCTCAGGTGGATGTGAAAGATCCCATGGCACCATTTTGAAGAAGAGCATTGCGTCCAGTTCTGGTCACTATAGTTTAGGAAGGGTGTGAGGGTCCTTGAGAGGGTGCAGAGGAGATTTACCAGAATGGTTCCAGAGATGAGGAATTCCACCTACAAGGTTAGATTGGAGAAGCTGGGGTTGTTCTCCTGGGAGGAAAGGAGATTGAGGGGAGGTTCGATAGAGGTGTATAAGATTCTGACAGAATGTGACTGATTGGATTGCTCTGCAGAGAGCCAGCATGAACTCAATGGGCTGAATGGCCTCCTTCTGTGCCGCTATAACTCTATGACTCTAAGAGCAGGGGAATTCTGTGCTCAAGTTCAGTATTCATCCCTCAACCAACATAATTGAAAACAGGTTATCTGCTCATTATGTTGTGTTCGTGGGAGCTTGCTTTGCACAAATTGACAACCATGTTTCCTACATTGCACGAGTGACTACGCTTCAAAAGTACTTCATTGGCTGCAAAGCTCTTTGGGGCGTTCTGAGGTCATGAAAGGCACTATCTAAATGCAAGTTCTATCTTTCTTCTTTATGTATATTGTAAACTTCCCTTTGATCAGCTGTGAGTGCTGACTGATGCTGGGGAGAAAATGGAAATCTGGATTATTTCAAAAGAAACGGTGGCAATAGGACAGGTTCAAACTAACAAAAGGCAAATTTAGGTCCAATGTCAGGAAATTCTTCTTTACACAAGAGGGATGAACACATTGGAATGGAGATAAAACCCAATGGAATTATTAACAAAAACACAGGCAAATCCTGTGATGAAAAGACTGGAGGTTCCTTCTGGATGGAGGAGTTAAAATAGTCCAAATAGCGTTCCTGAGCTGTAACTATCCGCAAACTTGGTGCGCGGTGGACCAGACACAGGCCTATGCCCATCACTCCATGTAATACCAACCTACAGTGCCACCGAACCACCCTTCCAAGCCTGGTATTTTGGATTCTGTTATTAGCAGTGAATGTCCCGATCGGCCGCCACGTATGGTTACTTTCCCCAACATAGACAAGAAGGAAAAACCCAAACACAGCAGGGTAAAGATTTTGTCTTCGGCCCCTGAAAAGTAATCTGGCAGAGCGGCTTTGGAACCCGGCAGGTTTATATTCCATTAAAACCAAGGAGAAGGAAACCAGGCAAGTTCTACAATAGACAGATGATGTTGGTCAATTAGATTACTGCTCAAACAACAACAACCCAGACTTATATAGCGCCTTTAACATAGTAAAACGTCTCAAGGTGCTTCGCAGGGCCATTATAACGAAAAATTTGACACCGAGCCAAGTAAGGTGACATTAGGGCAGATGCTCAAAAGCTTGGCCAAAGACAGAGGTTTTAAGAAGCATCTTAACTGAGGAAAGAGAGGCAGGGAGGTTTAGAGAGGAAATTCCAGAGCCTAGGGCCTTGGCAGCTGAAGGTACAGTCGCCAATAGTGGAGCGATTAAAATGAGCGATGCTCAAGAGGTCGGAATTAGAGGACTGCAGAGATCTCGGAGTGTTGTAGGGCTGGAGGAGGTTACAGAGGAAAACAAGACTGAAATTTTTAAAATTGAGGTGTTTTGAAAATAAGCAACAGTTTTTATAATAGATAGAGTATGATTGGGAGACAAAAAAGTTCTAATTTCACAAAATAATTTGCCATGCCACAAGTAATATAAAACTAAACATTGCTTTCCAGCTACAGATTGCAACTGATGGGTGACTTTGCATCAGGTTTGTGAACTCACCCGCCATCTACTGGCACAACATAGAACTGCAAGGCCCCATCCCTCATCTCTTTCTCCGGTACATTGATGACTGTATTGGTGCCGTTTCCTGCTCTCGCCCTGAACTGGAAAATTTCAATAACTTTCCTTCCAATTTCCACTCTTCTCACACCTTCACATACCCCATCCCTGACTCTTCCCTTCCCTTCTTTGACTTCCCTGTCTCCATTTCTGGGACTAGGCTATCCACCAATATTCATTATAAGCCGACTGACTCCCACAGCTACCTCGACTACATTTCCCCACGTCCAGCTTCTTGTAAGGACTCAAATCCATTCTCCCAGTTTCTCCATTTCCGTCGCATGTTCAGATGATGCAGCCTTCCATACAAGCCCTTCCAATAAGTCTTCCTTTTTCCTCAACCGAGGAATCACCCTACCATCATTGATAGGGTCCCGACCATGTCTGTTCTATTTCATGCACTTCTGTTCTCACCCCTTCCCCTCCCTCCCAGAACCATGATAGGGTCCCCCTTGTCCTCAAATTGCACCCCACCAGCCTCCATATTCAGCAGACAATCCTCCATCATTTCCGCCACCTCCAGTGTGGTGCCACCACCAAACACATCTTCCCCTCCCCTTCCCTTTCAGCATTCCAAGCAAACCATTTCCCTCTGCAATACCCTGGTCCACTCCCAACACACCCTCCACTTCCCATGGCACCTTTCCATGCAAGCACAGGAGCTGCAACACCTGCCCTTTTACTTCCTCCCTTCTCACAGTCCAAAGCCCCAAACACTCCTCCCAAGTGAAATGGCGATTTACTTGCACTTCTTCCAATTCATATACTGTATTCACTGCTTATGCTGTGGTCTCCGCATCTACACAGGGGAGGCCAAACACAGACTGGATGATTGCTTTGGTGAACACCTCCATTCTGACTGCAAACATGACACTGAGCTCCCAGTCGCCCCTCATTTTAATTCTCTACCTTGCTCCCACTCTGTCCTTCCTGTCCTTGGCCTGCCGCAGTGTTCAAATGAAGCTCAACACAAGCTGAAGGAACAGCCCCTCATCTTTTGACTGGGCACTTTACAGCCTGTGGGCTCAACACTGATTTCAAACAATTTTAGAAGCATAACCTCTGTTTCCATTTTGTTTTGTGTTTTGTTTCGCTGGTTTGTTTTTATTTTCTCTTATTTCTTTCTTAATTCCTGTACTTTGCGTTCAGACGGCTGCTATCCTGATATTCACACCTCCTCTGGAGACAACTTTTGTATCTTTACTTGTTCCATTACCACCCCCTTTGGCCTTACACCATTAAACCTTTTGTCATTTAATCTCTCTTGTCCTCCACCCTATCACAGACCTTCCCTTTTGTTCTTCTTCCCTCCTCCCCCCTTTCACTTGCTCAAAACCTATTACATTTCTAATTTTTCCTAGTTCTGATGAAAAGTCACAGGCCTGAAACGTTAACTCTGTTGCTCTCTCCACAGATGCTGCCAGACCTGCGGAGTACTTCCAGCACTGTCTGTTTTTATTATAGAACAGCAGGACCTGCTGCTTGCCCCCCATTAACAACCACAGTCTACAAATGAGATTCAACTAGGAGAGGATTAAAGGAGCGATAATTCCGTATTTCCTCATTCTTCAGGATGTCTCGTTTTCTTTATGCTGTGATGTAAGATTGTGGAGGGATTATGTCTGAAAACTAACAATTGTATCACTGCCCAGACATGCTGGTAAGGGGCTGGAAATGACTTAGTAATTCTGCAGTCTGTAACCACTCCAAACCCTCCCACTTAGTCAGATTTAATAGATGAAATTGTCTCATTCACAGTTTTGATCTGTTTCTACAGTGAGACACAAAGCCACTATTAATCATTAGTTCTGTGACTCAATGCTAACATGTGCATGTTTCTTAGAAATAAAAGGATTAACTTTATCATTGAAACACTATTCAGAAATAAAATCCACGATTCCTGTTCCTATTCCACACGGCAGGCTGTAAATTATCACTCTATTTACATCGATATGCCAGATTTGCAATAGATTTTAATAACACATATTGTGTGCGTACTTTGTATTGATACACAGAGCTGAAAATTCATCCTAGTTCCTACAACTTGCTGATGAACAAGCTGTCCTGGAGGTTGAGATAATCCCATGACTTAATTACTTAAAGGGGCACAACTTTCATCTTGAAGTGTTTGACCAAATTTTCAATGTTTCTTCGAAAAATGTTGGGCGATTTGACCCAATACGAGGCAGTGATTCAGCCTCACAACATTTGCTTGCAATGTTACATAGCTACCCAATTACAAAAACTCTTCCTTCCTGCTTTCTACTTCTCCCCTTCTATCTAATCTAACTTGCTACCATGCCCCTAATCCCATACACCTTAACCTTCTCCAACAGTCTTCCATATGGTACTGAAAATCCTTGTAAACCTCATCCACTGCATTTCCCTCATTCATTGTATCTGTCACCTCCTTAAAGATCTCTTTCAGCTTTGTGAAATACAACCTTTTTCACTGTAATCCATGCTGGCTGCTTCTAATTATTTGCTCTTCACTTTGACATTGAGTCATTTCATCTTCAATGAAAGTTTCCAAAATTATCCCTGCCACAGATGTCAAACTAATTGAGCTGTAATTATCTGGATTAGTTCTGTTTTGAAAGTACGTATAATGTTATTCGCCAGTCCTCGGACACACATCCACTCACAACAGAACCTGGAATGTCATCCCTGGGGCCTCTGATTTCTTCCCCCATTCCCGTCAGGATACTGTCAGGTGCCGACATTTTGTACTTTTTGAGTTTAATTGTCTCAAATGCTCTCCTTCTATTTATTGTAATACCTCCTCTCACTTTTAACCAATTCAGGATTTATCGTCCCCCCCAAAATCTTTCGCTTTTGTAAACATTGAAGTGACGTCCTTGTCAAGTATCCTCTCCAATTTTTGCTTATCTTCCACTAATCCACTATCCTCTCCTCTCAAGGGTCTTACCGCATATTTGACTTCTCTTTTAACTGGTATACTTGTAAATTACTTACTGCTCTTAATATTTATTAGGATTTTCTTTTCATACTCCCACCTTGCTTTCCTTATCCCTTGCTTAACTTCTTCCCTTATTTTCTTATGTTCTCTCCTTTTTTTAATCATCATTATACCTCGATGCCCGTACGCCCTCTTCTTCAATTTAAGTTTCTATCTAGTCTATTTATCGATGACATTCTGGAGCACGAAGTAGTTTACTTTTTGTAATGGTATTTCTATAAAATATGTGTAACTTTGTAATCTCCTTTTTAAAAAAATACCCCACTGGTTTCAGCCTTGTTCAGTGGTAGTGTTCTTGCCTCTGAGTCAGGATATCACAAGTTCACTCCAGGACGTGAGCACAAAATCTAAGCTGACACTCCACTGCAGCACTGAGGGCATGCTGCACTGTTAGAGGTGCCATCTTTTGGATGAGATATTAAACTGGGGCCCTTTCTTCCAGGCATCCTGACCACCATTAGTCCCACAAGCAACACCACTAAGAACAGATTATCTGGTCATTATTTCATTGCTGTTTGTAGGAACTTGATGTGTGCAAAATGGCTGCTGTTTTTCCCTACAGCAGTGACTACACTTCATAAGTCATCCATTTGTTATGAAGCTTCTCTCCTCGTACAACAAAGGAAATGTAAAGGATCTTGATTCATAGAATGGTTATAGCACAGAAGGAGGCCATTCAGCCCATCAGCTAGAGTCATTACAAAAGATGTAACAGCAGAGCACATGGAAAACAATGACATGATCGGACAAAGTCAACATGGATTTACAAAAAGGAAATCATGCTCGACAAATCTACTGGAATGTTTTGAGGATGTAACTAGTAGAATAGATAAGGGAGAACCAGTGGATGTGGTGTATTTGGACTTTCAGAAGGCTTTCGATAAAAGGTCCCACATAAGAGATTAGCGTGCAAAATTAAAGTACATGGGATTGGGGGTAAGGTACTGACATGGATAGAGAACTGGTTAGCAGACAGGAAACAAAGAGTAGGAAAAACGGGTCTTTTTCCGAGTGGCAGGCAGTGACTAGTGGGGTACTGCAGGGATCAGTGCTAGGATCCCAGCTATTCACAATATATATTAATGATATAGATGAGGGAATTAAATGTAATATATCCAAGTTTGCAGATGGGTGGGAGTGTGAGCTGTGAGGAGGATGCAGAGAAGCTCCAGTGTGATTTGGACAGGTTGAGTGAGTGGGCAAATACATGGCAGATGCAGTATAATGTGGATAAACGTGAGGTTATCCACTTTGGAGGCAAAAACAGGAAGGCAGATTATTATCTGAACAGCGATAGATTGGGAAAGGGGGAGGTGCAGAGAAACCTGGCTGTCCTTGTGCACCAGTCGCTGAAAGTAAGCATGCAGGTGCAGCAGGCAGTTAAGAAGGCAAATGGTATGTTGGCCTTCATAGCGAGAGGATTCGAGTACAGGAGCAAGGATGTCTTGCTGCAATTATACAAGGCCTTGGTGAGACCAGATGTGGGGTATTGTGTGCAGTTTTGGTCTCCTTATCTGAGGAAGGATGTTCTTGCTATGGAGGGAATGCAGCAAAGGTTCACCAGACTGATTCCTGGGATGGCAGGACTGACATATGAAGAGAGATTGGGTCGATTAGGCTTGTATTCGCTAGAGTTTAGAAGAATGAGAGGGGATCTCATAGAAACCTACAAAATTCTAACAGTACTGGACAGACTAGATGCAGGAAGGATGTTCCCGATGGCGGGGGAGTCCAGGACCAGGGGTCACAGTCTATGGATAAGGGGTAAGCCATTTAGGACTGAGATGAGGAAAGATTTCTTCACCCAGAGAGTGGTGAACCTGTGAAATTCTCTACCACAGAAAGCAGTTGAGGCCAAATCATAAAATATATTCAAGGAAGAGTTAGATATAGTTCTCAGGGCTAAAGGAATCAAGGGATACTGGGATAAAGCGGGAACGGGTTACTGAGTTTGGATGATCAACCATGATCGTATTGAATGGCGAAGCAGGCTCGAAGGGCCAAATGGCCTACTCCTGCTCCTATTTTCTATGTTTCTATGTCCCTGCAGGTTTGCTTGAAGAGCAACTCAGCTAGTCCCACTCCCCTGCCTTTTCCCCGTAGCCTTGCAATTTTTTTCTATTTAGATAATTATCCAATTTCCTTTTGACAGCCTCGATTGAATCTGCCTCCACCACACTCTCAGGCAGTGCATTCCAGATCCTGACCACTCGGAGTGCAAAAAAAACTTTTCCTCGTGTTGCTTCTGGTCCTTAAATCAGTGTCCTCTAATTCTCGACCCATCAGCCAATGAGAACACTTCCTCCGTATCCACTCTGTCCGGACCCTCATGATTTTGAACACCTCTATCAAATCTTCTCTCAACCTTCTCTAAGGAGAACAGTCCCAGCTTCACCAATCTAGCCAATCCAATTCACTACAGAAAGGATGTGATTACGCTAGAGAGGGTACAGAGGAGATTTACGAGGATGTTGCCAGGACTGGAAAAATTGAAGCTATCAGGAAAGATTGGATAGGCTGGGGTTGTTCTCCATGGAACAGAGAAGGCTGAGGGGAGATCTGATTGAAATGTACAAAATTTTGAGCGGCCTGGATAGAGTGGAGGTGATGGGTCTATTCACCATAGCAGAGAGGTCAGTGATGAGGGGGCATAGATTTAAAGTGATTGGTAGAAAAATTCAAGGGGAGATGAGGAAAAACTTTTTCACCCAAAGGGTGGTGATGGTCTGGAACTCACTGCCTGAAAGGGTAGTTGAGGCAGAAACCCTCAACTCGTTCAAAAGGAGTCTAGATATGCACCTCAAGTAATAAACTGCAGGGCTATGGACCAAATGCTGGAAGGTGGGACTAGAATAGATGGATTGTTTTTTGGCCGGCACAGACACAATGGGCCAAGTGGCCTCTTTCTGTGCCTTAAACCTTCTATGATTCTATGATTCTAGTCATCCATCCATGGAACTATTCTCGTAAGTCTTTTCTGCACCCTCTCTAAAGCCTTCACCTTCTTCCTTAAGTGTGGTGCTCAGATTTGGACACAATGCTCCAGTTGAGGCTAAACAGTGTTTTAAGTTCTGAACAGTTCTGAAGAAGGGTCACTGACCTGAAACGTTAACTCTGCTGCTCTCTCCACAGATGCTGCCAGACCTGCTGAGAATTTCCAGCATTTCTTGTTTTTATTTCAGATTTCCAGCATCCGCAGTATTTTGCTTTTATTTTAGTGTTTTATAAAGCTTCACCATAGCTTCCTTTGCTTTTGTACTCTATGCCCCTTTTTATAAAGCCCAGGATCCAGTATGTCTTGGGCTTTATTAATAGAAGCATAGAGTACAAAAGCAAGGAAGTTATGGTTAACCATTATAAGTCATTGGTTATGCCTTAGCTGGAGTACGGATTTTGGGCATCACAGTTCAGAAAGAAGGTGAAGGCTTTAGAGAGGGTGCAGAGGAGATTTACTCGGATGGTACCGTGGATGAGGAACTGAGGTTGTTCTCCTTCGAGCGGAGAATGCTATGGGCAGTTGCAATGAGCATGTTCAAAGTTATGAAGGTTTTGATAGAGTAGATAGGGAGAACATTTTTACGCGGTGAATTGATGTCATCTGGAAGACACTGCCTCAAATTGTGGTGGAAGCAGATTCAACAGTAACTTTCAAAAGGGAATTGGATAAATACTTGAAAAGGAAACATTTGCAGAGCCATGGGGAAAGAGTCGGGGGGAGTGGGACTAATTGGTTTGCTCGTTCAAGGAGATGGCACAGGCACAAAGGACCAAAATAGCTTCCTGCAGTGTATGATTCTATAACTCTTACTGTCTAAAGATTTGTACCAATAGAAGGAGTCAGACCTGGAAAAGGCTTCAATTCTCTCAGCAATGATAAGGTTTGGTCCTTAGATGGAGAAAACACACTCCTGAAATTTTCTGCCACTGTGGGCGGCACAGTGGCGCAGTGGTTAGCACTGCAGCCTCACAGCTCCAGCGACCCAGGTTCAGTTCTTGGTACCGCCTGTGTGGAGTTTGCAAGTTCTCCCTGTGTCTGTGTGGGCTTTCTCCGGGTGCTCCGGTTTCCTCCCACAGCCAAAGACTTGCAGGTTGATAGGTAAATTGGCCATTATAAATTGCCCCTAGTATAGGTAGGTGGTAGGGGAATATAGGGAAGGTGGGAATGTGGTAGGAGTATGGGATTAGTGTAGGATTAGTATAAATGGGTGGTTGATGGTCGGCACAGACTCGGTGGGCCGAAGGGCCTGTTTCAGTGCTGTATCTCTACCTTAATATACAGCAACCTCAGGCAACTGAAGCAAAGGCTATGAATTTAGTGGAAAATGGTAGAATGTCTATGTATCCCCGTGTTTAATGCATTTGGCATCATTGCACTATGTTAAGACAGTGAGAAATCTGCAAGCTACTCAGGGAACCTACTTGAAATATACTTTCATTCACTCATAGGATGTCCTGTAGGAATATTTTTAACAACTTGGACGCATAAACAAACTTAAAATTCAGAAACTTGGAAACCCCCTCCCCCGCAAAGGGTGTTTACACGATATGAACTGATATAATATAGACAATTGGTTGTATGTTTTGTTTATAGAATCATAGGGCTGGATTTTGTTCTGCCCCAGGCATTGGGCTCCATGGTGGGAAGGGTCGAAGATGGTTCTGGATGAGGCCCGTCACGGATCTCGATGCCGTGAGGGCCCAGCCCGATCCTCCCGGCAGTGACGAAGCTCCATGGCGACCTCCCCTCCCCACCCCCGCTCAATTAAAATATTCAAATCAATAAAATGAATACATTTAAATAGACTTACCTGCAATCTTGAAGGCCCGCTGCCACCTTCGGCGCGGCAGACGGCGCTCCCCCGGTGTCGAATCCCCGTCCGGGGAAACACAGCGCCACACTGGTAGGGAGGGGGGGAGGAGGTAAGATTTTCAGTGCGGGGGCGGGGTGGGGGAACGGGGTCAAATAAATGTAATGGGTGCAGGGGATGGTGGGAAGGGTTGACCCTTAAACTTTGTGCAGTTTGGGGGTGGAAGGTCAGGTGTAAAAGTTAAGTGATTTTGCGGGGGGCGAAAGGGCAAATAGTTACTGTAATTGTTTTTGGGGGGATGGGAAAGGGGCGTTAAAAATGTATTTATTTATTGATTTATTTATCCAATTCTTTAAAAATGTAAATATGCTGGCAGTGCTGGCTGTAAAATTGGTGCCAGTGCCTGTACACAGGCAGCTGACGTCATTGCTGGCGACGGACAGCCAGCCCTTTCCATGTGATCGGTGGCGACCTCTTAAAATCCAGCCCATAGAATGGTAACAGCACAGAAGGAGGCCATTTGGCCCATTATGTTTGTGCCGGCTCCCTGGAAGAGCAACTCACCCGCTCCCATTTGCTCCCCTTTTCCCCGAAGCCCAGCAAAACTGTTCGCTCCAGATAATTATCCAGTTCTCTTTTCAAGACCTTAATTGAATCTGCCGCCAGCACACTCTCAGGCAGCGCATTCCAGATCCTAACCACTGGCTGCTTCGCTCATGTCGCCGTTTCCTCTTGTGCCAATCACCTTAAATCGGTGTCCTCTGGTTCTCAACCCTTCCACCATCGAGAACAGTTTCTCTCTATCTACTCTGTCCAGACCACTCATGATTTTCATTTAAGTACAAAGGATATTGTATTGTGAAGTTTAAATGACTCCACATTGGTAACATGCATCCTAGTTTAATATTCACTTGGCTAATGATCCCTTTTCACTGGCAGCCTCCAAACAATTAGGCCAGCAGCATCCAAAATGTGGGCAAAGAAGAATTCAAATCAGTTGAAGAGAAGAAGGATTTAATTTCAGTGGTGAGGCACCAGTTAACCAATTCATACTAAATACTCCTGTTTCAAACAGGTTAGTGGTTGCTTGTAGAAAATCCGCAAAGAAATTTCACACAAGTTTGCCAATTAAATCCAACCATGTGCCTTTGATGGATTTGCAAACAGAAATGCTACCGTGTAATATTTGCTGGTTTATAGACATTGAATTCTCCTTCTGCTACTACTTGATCCATTTTCTCTCAGTGAAGGATTTTTACTATGCTTCAAATGATAGTTGTTGCAGTTTCCACTGGAGACGTCCATTCCTAATAACATCATATTTACAGTGCTGATACAGGCCATTCGGCCCAACAGGTCCATGACGTGTTTATGCTCCACACGAGCTTCGTGAAACCCCTTCTTCATCAAAACCAATTAACTTCTCCTTGATTGGTGAAATAGCTACTTCCTCATTGGTTTAACTCTATCAATGAATGGGCCAATCCTCCAGTTAAAGATTCTGCAACCAACAGGAGCAGAACCTTTATTGGACAAGAAGGGAAATAGAGGGGCGGCACAATGGTGCAGTGGTTAGCACTGCAGCCTCACAGCTCCAGCGACCCGGGTTCAATTCTGGGCACTGCCTGTGTGGAGTTTGCAAGTTCTCCCTGTGTCTGCGTGGGTTTCCTCCGGGTGCTCCGGTTTCCTCCCACATGCCAAAGACTTGCAGGTTGATAGGTTAATTGGCCATTATAAATTGCCCCTAGTATAGGTAGGTGGTAGGGGAAATATAGGGACAGGTGGGAATGTGGTAGGAATATGGGATTAGTGTAGGATTAGTATAAATGGGCGGTTGATGGTCGGCACAGACTCGGTGGGCCGAAGGGCCTGTTTCAGTGCTGTATCTCTAAAACTAAAACTAAAGTAACTGACCCAGAGTATTATGGGCTGGATACTGGGAGCTCATGGTCCATGGAGTGTTGGAAGGGACTGAAGTGATTGCTAGTTAAAAGAAAAAAAAAGTCCATTTATATAGCGCCCTTCACGACCACTAGACACTCCAAAGTGCTTTACAGCCAATGTATTACTTTCAAAGTGTAGCTACGTTTGCAATGCAGGAAATGTGGCAGCCAATTTGTGCACAGCAAGCTCCCACAAACAGCAATGTGATAATGACCAGATAGTCTGTTTTTTGTGATGTTGACTAAGGGATAAACATTGGCCCAGGACACTGGGGAGAGCTCCCCTGCTCTTCTTCGAAATAATGCCATGGGATCTTTTACGTCCACCTGAGAGGACAGATGGGGCTCAGTTTAATGTCTTATCCGAAAGATGACATCTCCATCAGTGCAGTATTAGCCGAGAATTTTGTGCGCAAGTCCTGGGGCTAAACTTTCACCACGGAGGTGGGAAACAAGACCCGGGTTTCTTTTCGGTTCAGAAACCCATCTCTGGTGGGGGAAGCTGATTAAAGTTAAGATTTTTGCTTGGGGAAGCCCTTAATTAGTATGGAGACGGGTTTCTTGCCCACTTAGGGCCAGGTTGGGTCAGATGAAGTATGGGACTCATTTAAACTCCCATGGCAGCCATCACTGAGGCTGCTGGTTGTCCTGAGGGAGAGATCTGCAGCTTCTGCCAAAATGAGATGTCACAAGAGTGCAGGAGGCCACCTTGTCATGGAGCAGGGGCACCTCTTTGTTCAGCGTTATCTCCCTCGACCTCCTCTCTCACTTCCTGCTCCAGCTCCTCCCCTCATGAGCTGTCTTCTTCCAGGGCCTCACTGTCCTCAAGGCCCACACCTCTCTGGAGGGCCATGTAATGGAGAGCACAGTAGGCCACCACAATGAGTGAGACCCTTATTGGAGGGCACCACCTGACCTATCCAGGCACCGGAATCACATCTTCAGAAGCCCGATAGCCTGCTCAATGATAGTCTTCGTGAACAGGTGACATTGGTTGTATTGCTTCTGTGCCTCTGTCTGGACTCTCATAGTGGGGTCAGTAACCATCTCTTGAAGGGATATCCCTTGTCCCCTAGGCTCCATCCATGCACACTGGGGGTTGGAGTGAAGATCTGAGGTAGCCTGGACTGGTGGAAATGAGGAGGAATTTCTTCTCTCAGAGGGTCATTAATCTTTGGAATTCTCTACCCCAGAGAATAGTAGAGGCTGGGTCATTGAATATATTCGAGGCTGGGTTCGACAGATTTTTGATCTACAAGGGAGTCAAGGGGTATGGGGACAGGCGGGCAGAAAAGTGGGATGAATGCTTGAACAGGCTGCAGGGACCGAATGGACTACTCCTGCTATTTCTTATGTCCTTATTTCTGGCGCCCGGAATGGTGTCTTGAAATTGACATGCTGCCTGGTGCCGGTAGTTACAGGGACACCCAGTCCCTTCCACTAACACCCCACCTCCATTCCTGACTTTGGGGGGGGGGGGTCCTGAAAATTCAGCCCCTGAGGAGTGGGACTTGGACCCACAACCTTGTGATTGAGAGGTGAGAGTGCTACCAACTGAGCCACAGCTGAGGTTCCTTATGCAGAACAGGCAACAGGGAGAAAGTATCAGAGTGACCATGATGATTAGCAAGAGTCGCACAGACTGCCAACCTGTTTAAACAGGTGACATACATCAAAGTGGGTCACATTTTTAAGTTTTAGAAAGAAAGAATTTGTATTGATTATAACGTCTTCATGGCACCAGAATGTCCCAATGTGCTACACCTCCATTGAAGTATTTGCCCACGTGTTTTTTTTTATTCATTCATGGGATTTGGGCGTCGCTGGCCAGGCCAGCATTTATTGCCCATCCCTAATTGCCCTTGAGAAGGTGGTGGTGAGCTGCCTTCTTCAACCGCTGCAGTCCGTGTGGGGTAGGTATACCTACAGTGCTGTTAGGAAGGGAGTTCCAGGATTTTGACCCAGCGACAGTGAAGGAACGGCGATATAGTTCCAAGTCAGGATGGTGTGTGACTTGGAGGGGAACTTGCAGGTGGTGGTGTTCCCATGTATTTGCTGCCCTTGTCCTTCTAGTTGGTAGAGGTCGTGGGTTTGGAAGGTGCTGTCTGAGGAGCCTTGGTGCTTTGCTGCAGTGCATCTTGTAGATGGTACACAATGCTGCCACTGTGCGTCGGTGGTGGAGGGAGTGAATGTTTGTAAATGGGGTGCCAATCAAACGGGCTGCTTGATGGTGCCGAGCTTCTTGAGTGTTGTTGGAGCTGCACCCATCCAGGCAAGTGGGGCGTATTCCATCACACTCCTGACTTGTGCCTTGTAGATGGTGGACAGGCTTTGGGGAGTCAGGAGGTGAGTTACTCGCCTCAGGATTCCTAGCCTCTGACCTGCTCTTGTAGCCACGGTATTTATATGGCTACTCCAGTTCAGTTTCTGGTCAATGGTAGCCCCTAGAATGTTGATAGTGGGGGATTCAGCGATGGTAATGCAGTTGAATGTCAAGGGGAGATGGTTAGATTCTTTCTTGTTGGAGATGGTCATTGCCTGGCACTTGTGTGGCGCGAATGTTACTTTCCACTGATCAGCCCAAGCCTGGATATTGTCCAGGTCTTGCTGCATTTCTACGCGGACTGCTTCAGTATCTGAGGAGTCACGAATGGTGCTGAACATTGTGCAATCATCAGCGAACATCCCCGCTTCTGACCTTATGATTGAAGGAAGGTCATTGATGAAGCAGCTGAAGATGGTTGGGCCGTGGACACTACCCTGAGGAACTCCTGCAGTGATGTCCTGGAGCTCAGCTGATTGACCTCCAACAACCACAACCATCTTCCTTTGTGCTAGGTATGACTCCAGCCAGCGGAGGGCTTTCCCCCTGATTCCCATTGACCTCAGTTTTGTGAGGGCTCCTTGATGCCATACTCGGTCAAATGCTGCCTTGATGTCAAGGGCAGTCACTCTCACCTCACCTCTTGAGTTCAGCTCTTTTGTCCATGTTTGAACCAAAGCTGTAATGAGGTCAGGAGCTGAGTGGCCCTGGCGGAACCCAAACTGAGCATCACTGAGCAGGTTGTTGCTAAGCAAGTGCCGCTTGATGGCACTGTTGATGACACCTTCCATCACTTTACTGATGATTGAGAGTAGACTGATGGGCGGTAATTGGCCGTGTTGGATTTGTCCTGCTTTTTGTGTACAGGACATACCTGGGCAATTTTCCACATTGCAGGGTAGATGCCAGTGTTGTAGCTGTACTGGAACAGCTTGGCTAGGGGCGCGGCAAGTTCTGGAGCACAGGTCTTCAGTACTATTGCCGGAATATTGTCAGGACCCATAGCTTTTGCAGTATCCAGTGCCTTCAGTCGTTTCTTGATATCACGCGGAGTGAATTGAATTGGCTGAAGTCTGGCATCTGTGATGCTGGGGACTTCAGGAGGAGGCCGAGATGGATCATCAACTCGGCACTTCTGGCTGAAGATTGTTGCAAATGCTTCAGCCTTATCTTTCGCACTGATGTGCTGGGCTCCCCCATCATTGAGGATGGGGATATTTGTGGAGCCACCTCCTCCAGTTAGTTATTTAATTGTCCACCACCATTTTCGGCTGGATGTGGCAGGACTGCAGAGCTTAGATCTGATCCGTTGGTTATGGGATCGCTTAGCTCTGTCTATCGCATGCTGCTTACGCAGTTTGGCATGCAAGTAGTCCTGGGTTGTAGCTTCACCAGGTTGACACCTCATTTTGAGGTATGCCTGGTGCTGCTCCTGGCATGCCCTCCTGCACTCTTCATTGAACCAGGGTTGGTCTCCTGGCTTGATAATAATGGTAGAGTGGGGGATATGCCAGGCCATGAGGTTACAGATTGTGGTTGAGTACAATTCTGTTGCTGCTGATGGCCCACAGCGCCTCATGGATGCCCAGTTTTGCATTGCTAGATCTGTACAAAATCTATCCCATTCAGCACGGTGATAGTGCCACACAACACGATGGACGGTATCCTCAATGTGAAGGCGGGGCTTCGTCTCCACAAGGACTGTGCGGTGGTCACTCCTACCAATACTGTCATGGACTGATGCATCTGCGGCAGACAGATTGGTGAGGACGAGGTCGAGTATGTTTTTCCCTCGTGTTGGTTCCCTCACCACCTGCCGCAGACCCAGTCTAGCAGCTATGTCCTTTAGGACTCGGCCAGCCCGGTCAGTAGTGGTGCTACCGAGCCACTCTTGGTGATGGACATTGAAGTCCCCCACCCAGAGTACATTTTGTGCCCTTGCCACCCTCAGAGCTTCCTCCAAGTGATGTTCAACATGGAGGATTACTGAGTCATCAGCTGAGGGAGGGCGTTGGGTGGTAATCAGCAGGAGGTTACCTTGCCCATATTTGATCTGATGCCATGAGACTTCATGGGGTCCGGAGTCGATGTTGAGGACTCCCAGGGCAACTCCCTCCCTACTGTATTCCACTGTGCCACCACCTCTGCTGGGTCTGTCCTGCCGGTGGGACAGGACATACCCGGGGATGGTGATGGCAGTGTCTGGGAAATTGTCTGTAAGGTATGATTCCGTGAGAATGACTATGTCAGGCTGTTGCTTGACTAGTCTGTGGGACAGCTCTCCCAACTTTGGCACAAGCCCCCAGATCCAGATGTTAGTAAGGAGGACTTTGCAGGGTCGACAGGGCTGGGTTTGCCATTGTCGTTTCCGGTGCCTAGGTCGATGCCGGGTGGTCTGTCCAGTTTCATTCCTTTTTATCGACTTTGTAGCGGTTAGGTACAACTGAGTGGCTTGCTGGGCCATTTCAGAGGGCATGTAAGAGTTAACCACATTGCTGTGGATCTGGAGTCACATGTAGGCCAGACCAGGTAAGGACAGCAGATTTCCTTCCCTAAAGGACATTAGTGAACCAGATGGGTTTTTACAACAATCGACAATGGTTTCATGGCCATCATTAGACTAGTTTTGATTCCAGATTTATTAATTAAATTCAAATTCCACCCTCTGCTGTGGTGAGATTCGAACCCATGTCCCCAGAGGAATACCCTGGGTCTCTGGGTTACTAGTCCAGTGATAATATCACTACGCCAGCGTCTACCCAGTGTAGTCTTTGTTCCAAAATAGGGAATTATAGAAATCAATTTGTACATAGCAAGATCCCATAACAGCGATGAAATTATCTGTTTCAGTGATGGTTGTTGAAAGATAAATATTGGCCAAGACACCGGGCAAACTCCGTCCTTCAAATAGTGCCATCTTTTACATCTGAGAGGGAAGACAGGGTCTCAATTTATTGTCTCATTCGTAAGACAGTACCGCGCTGAAATGTTAGCCTATATTTTGTGCTCAAGTCTCTGGAGTGGGACTTGAACTAAACTTAGTTGAAAAGTATAATGAAGGCTTAATTTACAATCTGATCCGTCTAGCACAGGGGTCTGCAACCTACGACTCCAAAGCCTCGTGCATCTCATCTGCGACTCCGAATCTTTTCCAGTTGGATCACATTATCATGAAAATAGCCTAATAAAAAATTAAGTCAAGAAAAATAAGAGCCATGTTTTTATTGTGGGGATAAAAGGCTAATCTTTATGCTGCACTTTGCAGTTTAAAATGATGATTTTAATGGAAAACATCATTGTGCTCTAACTAAACCTGTTTGAGTGGGTATAGCTACACCCTGGTTATAGATAATGCCTTTGATCGAGGAATAGTTATGGGTCTGACCATTATTGTTTATAATATAGCTGAGATGATAATGGAATTTGAATGTGCTTTTAGAAGCTTTTTTTTAATCACAAGCATCAATCCCCAAAAATACTGTCTTAATTCTACACATCTTAAGTTAAAGTTTGTTTTAAAGATGACTTTACTGACAAAATTATCGGAAAAATAATTCAGTTTATTCCAAGATCTGTTATTAAAAACACAAAGACAAAAAGCATTCTTTCAGTTTTATATGTAAATTTCTTATTACATTTATATTCAAAACGGAAATGTGCTGTTTTTCCATTAAAATGATATGGTTCATTTTTACATTTTCTTTTCGAACATTCTTATACATAATTCATGCAAATTAATGCATAAAACCTGAACGTGCATATACTGGGAGATATGCAGATCGTTTTTTATTGCAAAAACGTCAAAAAGTGATAATTCAGAGTTAGTTCTATTTTAATTTTGAATTTTTTGATTAATACATAAATTTAACACATGCATTTTATTTATTACATATACAAATTATGCATGCTACCAGAGACACTTGGCAACTTGACAAGTACTTGGTTTAGAAATATTCATCTTGCAGTTCCCAATTGTTTTTATTTTAGGCATTTTTTTTTTAAAGAAGGCTCTTCGGATATAAAAGGTTGCCAACCCCAGGTCTAGCATTAGAATTGTCAATCTCAATGGAATACTGGAGGGAAATTTATGATCATAAAGAGATTGAAGAGCCATTTAAACATATGGAGCTGTGTTTTTTTTCTCTCGAAACTAGAAGATCTCCTGCGACATTGACCATGGTCAGTTAGGACAGGGTGAATTTCCCTCAGCAGGCATCAGTGCTGTTGGTGGCGTGGCTGTGGGAATTTGCGGCTTCTGGGACTGAAGATGTTTCTTCCAGTGGAAGAGGTGGGTCGTTGCAGGTGTGGTTGCATAACAGGTAGTTTGTAATGGAGAAATTCTATCAAGGTGCTACCTAGAGCGGTGTTTCTCCAACCGGGGTCCACGGAGCCCTGGGGGTCTGCAAAATAGTCAAGCAGTTTGCGAACAAGCAGTGGCCAGAGGTGGGCTTGGTGCGACCCAGGAGGTGGGAGCAGAGTGCAGCTGCCACATGTGCTGCACAGACTGTGCTGGCAGTCTCAACTTGGAGTGACCATGGAGGAGCACTGAGAGTGCCAGGGAAATCGCCAGGTAGACCTGCAGTTACCAAGGCTGGTGGTGGGCACCAGATGAATTCAGCCTTGTTCAAGAGAGTTTTTTTTAAATATTTAGGTAATATGTTAGTTCACCCAGGTATTATGAGCATTGTAATTTTAGATGGGAGGTCCATGATTACTAATTGATTTGAAAAAGGGTCCTTCAACCAGAAATGTTTCAGAACCACTGTCCTAGAGGCATGACAGAATGGTGAAGAGCATGTAACATACACAAGTTATAGATAGCTTTTTTTTGAAAGCGGGTTAAGTCACCACTGTTGAGGCTAGAGACACCTCCTACAACAGTGAGTTTTTATATGATCACAAAGCATGAGAAAACCATCTAAATAAATGGAAATGTTGGAGTCCATTGGCTCCATGAGAACTCTGGATTCTGATGAAAGGTCTCACAACAACAACTTGCATTTGCATAGTGTCTCTAACATAGTAAAATGTTCCAAGGTGCTTCACAGGAGACTAATCAAACAACATTTGATACTGAGCCGTGTATTAGGGCACTTGACCAAAAGCAGGGTAAAAGAGGTGGGTCTTGATGATTGTTTTAAAGGAGGTGAGAAAGGCAGCGCGGTTTAGGGAGGGAATTCCAGAGCTTAGGGCCTTGGCAGTTGATGGCACAGCTGCCAACAAACATTGCACACAAGGTTGCTCTGTTCTTTCCCAATTTAGCAGCATTCACACTTTTTAAATATCTCCCTATGCACACAAATCTGCATTTTATTTTCAAAATGATAAAGTTATATTTTTAGACAAAAGTGACGAGGATTTAAAAGCTCTGATTGCGAGCAGCTCCTTTGGGTTCAATGGCCTTCCAGTCCCCAGATTCACTCCTCAGCAGCACCGCCAGAGGGCGCTGCAGGTGACGCATGCGCAGAGGGGGCAGGCCCGGGCCACAAAGTGATTGACAGCTGGGTTAGCCAATCATGCGTTAGAATTCAAGCAAGAGTGATTGTTGATTGGTCAATGGGGTGGTGCGCTTGCAGCCAATAGGAAGGCAGGGTAGAGGCGGGACTTCTGCTGGTTGATTGACAGGCGCAGGCGGAAGTTGGTGGAATGCTGTGGTTCCAGGGGGCTTGGATACATTTGTTGCAGAGCAGGAAAAGCCTCAAGAAACGAGGAGATTCAAGTGGATACGGAGGGAACCAGCAGTTGCAACTAACCCTGCCTTTCCTCCAGTGCAGGTAGCATCTTTCTATACATCTTATGATTTTGTAGGGCTCCCTCCCCTTCTTAAAAATGTAGCTGATCTTTCCAGTTGTGACCAAATACCTGATGCTGATGGCCTGCAAATGCAGGATGCACATTCTAATTCTGTAGCATTGTTACGTCTTTTTTTTAAGAAAAGAAAGCAGAACTCTCCCCTATAAACTGTGTGAATCTGTCGACATTTTGTGCATCAGCATCCCTGCTTTCTCGCAGGCTGTGCTCTCTGGCTGGTTCCTGAGGCAGACCATTTCAGAAATAAATAAAAAATTGGTGCTGGGTGAGAAGAATGCAGTGTAACATGTCTGCAGGTAGAGCCAGTCAAAGGAGTAGCCACCCAAATAAACACCTCTTGTCTGGGTTTCTTATTGTTTTCTTTTGAGACAAAGCCTTGGTTTGTAATCCTGAAATGAAAATTACTGGACATGGGTATATTTTGGGAAATAATCTACCTCCCTCAGGAGTGGCCGCAGTATGGTTGGTATGGGGAAATTGGAAAATGCTACGGTTTGGATCTTGGGCATTTGGTGGGCCAGAGTAAAGGGAACTTTACTTCGCTGTACCTGATCTGAGGGTGTTTTGACATTGATTCAGGGTGTTCACAATGGGAAAGTCTTCATTGCCCGGCACTAATATTCTTTATGAAGCCATGATATGTAAATGAAATAATTTTATAGGTCACTAAAAATTAAAGATAGTGCAAGTTTTCATCTTTTCTATACTTTATTACTTTTGTTTGGGAATAAATTGTTACCTGTTTCAAGGTCTGGTGAAATCTGACAAGGTTGGATAAAGTGCTCACTTATACTGTTTAAAGTGGATGTTTGCTATTGAAATTTAAAATATTTGTGTCATCATTAAGGATTCCAATTAAATATGAAACTCTTTAGTAGAACCTTAAATTTTTTTTTCATATTTCATTATTTTTGTTTAAACAGTGGCATCACTAAGAGGGGGGCTGATGAGCCCAATAGGAGTGACAGAGCTGGATTAACACAGATCATCGTTAACCCTGGGGTAATTCAGCAGTCCGTGTCATTTCGATTCAGCTTCTGTGCATTGCCAGGCACAGCAATTGCACTAAAGCATTTCCCTTGAGATCAGGGACATTAATTGTCTAATTAAAATGTTCATAAAATCAAAAATAACGCAGTACCAAAACATATAGGAGTAACAATTCTTCCTAACTTAATTTTTGAATAGGGCAGAGAGAAGTGAAATGTCCTTTTTGTAAATGCCCTGGTTTAATTCTAGGGATTCATTCCCATAGAATAAAACAAATATGCCACTCGAGACAAGGGGATTCAGAATGTCCGCCATGCTTGTGAGGGGATGTTGCAACTCTTTTGTGTTCTGGTTCAGTTTTTAATTGAGAGCCCTAAGAGAAGGCCCAAGACACACTGTGCAGGACAACATCAAGGTTGAAAAGTGTCAGCAAGAAAACCCCATTAAATCAAGGAGTGACGATTGGATGATGCCAAGCTTAATTTTGAGAAGTCTGAAGACTGTATGTGGAAGGTGGAACTGAGGGAGGCAGGCTGGTTCATGGGTTTGAAGTCCTGGGGGAAAAATGTGTTGGAGGAAGAGGCTGTATGATGACTTCATTTCCACCCAGTGAGGATGGAGATCATGGGAGTAATTTTTAATTTCACACTTTAGGCAATAAACCAATGGTGTGGATTACCCTCCCTTTACAGAACCTGCCTGAGTTTCACTTTCAATGACTGAGAATTGGGTGGATTGTATAAAGTGACAGCAATTAACTCTGCCAGTCGGCAACCTGAACGCTGGAACTGAAAATGACTCCCTATATTAATAATTTCTGTTCTTTGGTGAATGAGTAACTGAATTTGGCAAAAGCGGGTGTTTAATAGAATTTACAGCACAGAAACAGACCATTCAGTCCATGTTGTTTATGCTCCATGTGAACCTTCTCCCATTTTTTTTATTCATTCATGGAATGTGAACATTGCTGACAAGACCAGCAATTGTTGCCCATCCCTAATTGCCCTTGAGAAGGTGGTGGTGAGCCGCCTTCTTGAACTGCTGCAGTCCATGTGGTGGAGGTACACCCACAGTGCTGTTAGGAAGGGAGTTCCAGGATTTTGGCCCTTGAGAAGTCAGATCAGTCTTTGCTGATAGTTGTAACCTCACAGTTCTGGAATTGTCCTTGTACATCTTTTTTTGCACCTTCTCCACTGCCTCTATATATTTTTTTAAGAGACCAGTATTACGCACAGTGCTCCAAGTGGGTTGTTAGGAGGTCCAACATACTAATATTTTTCCTGAAAATGAATTGTAAAAATTGCACCTTCCTGCATCTCATATCTTGTTCAAGACTGACGGTGCAAAAGTATGTGTGTGAATTTCTTTCTTAACGTACATGAGCAGATGGTGACTTTTCCAGTCTAGCATTTTAATTTTAAATCCTCGGCAGCTCTGTCGATATGTTCATCAGTGCAGATGCTGCAGCATGGGAGGGTTGGCAAGATGGTGGAACCAAGTGTGGTTGGATGGTGTTCAAGGTTTCTAGCTACTGTACAGTACGGCTCATTACTGTGAGTTGCCTCTCGATGTTTTATAGATCTTGAAGATTGAGACTCCACACTTGGTAAAAGGCACCAACCAAAACCTGTTGTCATTATCATTGCCTGATTTTGAAATATGTGTGTTAAACAGTGGGGATGTGGAGAATTTTCCAATGAGTGTATGTTTAAAAAGCATGAAATCAGTGTGTTATAAAGTAATTGGGCTGAGAGCAGATGTAGATCCAAGCTCCTGATTTCCTCCATAATGGATTGGAAGCTTTGGAGATGCCTCCAAGAGGGAGGTGTTGAGTGGAGGTCAGGCTCTGTGTGTGTTTAAAATATTGTAAGGAGTCACCCCTCATAGTGCCTTATAGCAACTCAATCATAAACCCCCTAACCTAGGTTTTTAAATATTTTCCACATTTTCTCTGGTGCAGTAGTACAGTCAAGTTCCCAGTTTTTCTCCGGTTGGTGTCAAGAAAACTGAGAAAGGGGTTGTGGTGGGGGAAAGGGGAGACACTCGATATGTTCAAACTGCCCACTAGGAGGTGTCTGAGAGCCATGCCAGTCCCTTTTTGTTTTTTTCACTCCTCTATTTGCAAGGAAGTGATGTCTCCAGGTAGTTTTATTGTGCTGTAAACTTGCTGTATGAGGGAGTTACTTGTGCTGACTTGCGTCCTATCGCTCTGCTGCAGAGCGAATGCAATTCGCCCATCTGTCTGGATGGAAAGTTGCAATGATTCCGGTGGGCTATGTAGCCCAAGAATGGGCGTGTTGTTTCCACGATAAGTCAATTGTCAGACAAAAGCAAGAGGCAGCTCCAAGACTGAGCATCCTACTGATACCTGTATAAAATGAAGCTTCTGTTCGGAGAACCTTAAATCCCATGCACAATGTTGCTAAGCCATAAGCTACCCTCTTCATGGGGTGTTTTGACCTGTTGCAGCTTCCAGTGTGTTAGTGAGGCATCAACTACAGAGTCGGCACTGGGACTTTGCTACAATACATTGGTGGATGTGTGAAATTGTAATACGATTGTCCATTTGAATTTGAGATAAACACGACAGTACAGATTTTGCCCTGCTAAAGGGCGGCACAGTGGCGCAGTGGTTAGCACCGCAGCCTCACAGCTCCAGGGACCCGGGTTCGATTCTGGGTACTGCCTGTGTGGAGTTTGCAAGTTCTCCCTGTGTCTGCGTGGGTTTTCTCCGGGTGCTCCGGTTTCCTCCCACAAGCCAAAAGACTTGCAGGTTGATAGGTAAATTGGCCATTATAAATTGTCACTAGTATAGGTAGGTGGTCGGGAAATATAGGGACAGGTGGGGATGTTTGGTAGGAATATGGGATTAGTGTAGGATTAGTATAAATGGGTGGTTGATGTTCGGCACAGACTCGGTGGGCCGAAGGGCCTGTTTCAGTGCTGTATCTCTAATCTAATCTAAACTTGGGCTCTGTCTGTGGGTTGCATTTTGAGCTTTGGGATGAATACTGTTAGTTGCAGGACTGTCCCTCGTGGTGGGAAGAGCAGTTTTGGGCAATGAAATCAGGGTAGTGCACAAGGAACAGACTGGTCTGGATGCCAGAATGGGTCAAGCACTGGTCTTTCACCTCTGAGTGCTGGGATGAAATCTGGCCTGGAAGGCCCCTTTGCCGGCTGGCTGTAAGGACCTGCATGAAATGCGTATATCAGTCTCAGCTCAGTTCTGTCAGCCACAAGCTTACAGAACAAAACCGCCCCTAATTTGACAATCTCACTCCGGAGGCCACACATGGGAAAAGTCACACAGGCGCAGTAAGGAGCTCTGTACTGAAGCAGACCCATTGTTGGGGCAGAGTAGAATTTTACTTTGTGTCTAGCTATGCTGTAGCCGCCCTGGGAATCCAGGGTGCCTAAAATGGGAATGTTTTATTTCCCAGCTCAAATATCCCACTCCTTTTATAAGCAACAACATCCGCACCAACGTAATCATTATTAACGCTTATTGGTATAAGTGTGAACAGTCCACTGGTACCAAAACTTTAAATAAGCTTAGTGTCAATACAGAACATTGTTCTGGCTTGTCACAATCGCTACAATAGTCATTAAAATCTGAAATGGAGACAGACGTGGAATGTTTTGAGTGTGGGATTTTAAAACAGAATGATGTATATTTTGGATCGCGGTTTGTCCACTGCGTCGCTCAAATAAAATTTAGAATTGTTAAAAATTGTGGAATGTACAAAATGGCAGCTAGCTGTTTAACGAAGAATTTTTAATAAAAAACTTGAGGACTAATTCACTGACGAGCAGTGGAAGCAAAAGAATTCTTGCTTTATAGTATCTGCAGCAGTCTTTGAGAAGGTCGTTGCTGTTGTGTCGTGATGTCAGCAGTTATTGGTGTGTCTCCTGCCCTGTTGTATCTCATCACTTGTGTGTTTTGATAAGTGCTGCCCACCCAGTTCCTCAGGGAATGTGCCAGCGCACTTGTGCAAATGATGCCACCTGACCCAGTGACCAAGACCTTAACAGCATGGCATCTGATTATATTTTTGTGCTCTGCTTCTTGACCTCTTTCAACACTGCAGTGCAGCAGCCAGCATCCCATCCGTGATTTATAGTCTCTGCTGTTCTTTAGTGCTGGCTTTTCCATGCAGCACAAGAGGATGGCAGTAGGTAGCTGAATTCATTCCCTGTGTGTACAAATACTATACATTGTGGTGGATGTGTAGAGGAGGGACTGAATATCTTTATTTTTTCTTGACTGGTTTCACCTTTTTTTTTCCCCCCCCTGCTTCCCCACCCCCCTCCACCTTCTGTATCTCTCATTTTTATTTTTCCTCTGTTGCGCCTTGACTTTCTTATGACCGGAATTTATTGCAGGCAGGAAAATCTGAGACCGAATACCAATGATAGTGAATCTCCAGCAGATTCCCCGGGGTCCTAGTGTCCTTCTCTGTTCAGTAAAAGTACAAGGGGGCAGGATAATTGGTGGCCTTGTTGCAAGCATCAAATACAAGCTACCTGAGAGGATGGCCTGCTCAGTTGGACTTTTTCAGTGATGGCCTTTTGGAAATTCTGTGACTTTAAATGATTTTCAGAAGAGGTTTGAGATGTTTCACAAAAGCCTTGTTGGAATATTTCTGGGATATGGTGTCGGAGGAAATGTTGTAACGTGGACAGAAAGCTGGTTTGCTAACAGGAGGCGGAGTTAGGGCAGGTAGGTGCTGCTTGGACTGGTGAAGGGCTCAAAGTGGTGCAGCCAAGGGGTCAGTGCTTTTGTTCTCTGTATATAAATGATCTGCACCTCAGCACAGCAAGATCTCAATTTGCTGATGGTCCAAGGTTTAACAGGTCTGTTAGCAGAATGACAAATGCAATTTATTGTAGTTAAATGTGAGGTATTACATTTCGAAACAAGAAATAAGTAATGGGTGTGTACGCTAAATTGAAAGAGCTGGCAAAATTTATCTTAGCTGCTGTTTACTACTCTCTGTCTTCTGCGTAAAGAACAGGTACGCCTGTAAAGAAAGATTTGCATTTATATATCGCCCTTCACAACCTTGGGACATCTCGAAGCAGTTTACAGCCAATTTAAATATTTTTCGAAGTGTAATCACTGTTGTAATATAGGAAAGGTGGGAGCTAATTTGTGCACAGCAAGCTCCCACAAACAGCATTGTAATCATGACCAGATAATTTGTTTCACTGATGTTGGATAAGGAATAAATATTGGCTTGGTCTCCGTGGGAGAACTCCCCTTCTTCAGAATAGTGCTATGGGATCTTTCATGTCTGCCTGAGAGAGCAGATGAGACCTCCATTTAATGTCCCACCCAAAACATGGCACCTCCAACAGTGCAGCACTCCCTCAGTACTGCACTGGAGTGTCAGCTTAGAGTTTGTGCTCAAGTCTCTGGAATGGGAATTGAACCCACAGCCTTCTGACTCTGAGGCGAGAGTGTAAGCCTCCTGTGTGATACTGCTCATGGTCACACTCACTCAATGCTTAAACCTAGGCCCAAGTTTATTTGCCTAAGCCATTGTTTATTGGTCTGCCTTCTGAAGTTGATTTAAGATCAAGTAAGGGCATGAGGTAAACTGGTCTGCTGACATAGTGTTTAATCCCGAGGCTCACTACACATCATCTAGATGTTGGGCAGGTAAAGGGCCCACCTATTTGAGCAGTGTGAGATTCTGAAGCAAAAAAAATTTTTTGGTTACGAAGCCACCCGCCCCCCCCACCGCCACCCCCAAAAAAAACAGAAAAGGAGACAGTTGTGAAAATTTAGGAAGGATAGACAGTTGGAAAGTCTGTCTCCTTTCCTAAAGGTACAAGGGTACAGTTCCATAGGTGCTGGCCCATCCCCCACACCTTGCCCAAGTCTCCATTCTTCACATGTAAGTGTAGACAATGTGTGCTATTGGGCTATTCAACTGTTGGGTGCATCGCAACCCAGCCCAACGGTCTCCTTACTTGACATTCATGTGTGTCTTTTCCGGCATGGGTCACCAGAACGATTAACATTGAGTGATTTATTTCTTTTTCTTCCCACCCCCATGTTTAGGAGCATTGACACAAATGCAATGTCAAGTAACATTCGCGCCACACAAGTGCCAGGCAATGACCATCTCCAACAAGAGAGAATCTAACTATCTCCCCTTGACATTCAATGGCATTACCATCGCTGAATCTCCCACTATCAACATTCTAGGGGCTACCATTGACCAGAAACTGAACTGGAGTAGCCATATAAATACCGTGGCTACAAGAGCAGGTCAGAGGCTAGGAATCCTGAGGCGAGTAACTCACCTCCTGACTCCCCAAAGCCTGTCCACCATCTACAAGGCACAAGTCAGGAGTGTGATGGAATACTCTCCACTTGCCTGGATGGGTGCAGCTCCAACAACACTCAAGAAGCTCGACACCATCCAGGACAAAGCAGCCCACTTGATTGGCACACCATTTACAAACATTCACTCCCTCCACCACCGACGCACAGTGGCAGCAGTGTGTACCATCTACAAGATGCACTGCAGCAATGCACCAAGGCTCCTTAGACCGCACCTTCCAAACCCGCAACCTCTACTAACTAGAAGGACCAGGGCAGCAGATGCATGGAAACACCACCACCTGCAACTTCCCTTCCAAGTCACACACCATCCTGACTTGGAACTATATCGCCGTTCCCTCAATGTTGGTGGGTCAAAATGCTGGAACTCCCTTCCTAACAGCACTGTGGGTGTATCTACCTCACGTGGACTGCAGCGGTTCAAGAAGGCAGCTCACCAATACCTTCTCGGGCAATTAGGGATGGGCAATAAATGCTGGCCTGGCCAGTGACCCCCACATCCCCATGAATGAAGTTAAAAAAAAAAGAATTACGTGCTGAAGTGGTTGAAATGAGGAGTAAATTCATGAATGGTGTCTGTGCTGAATGCTCTTGCCATAATCCTAATCAGGAACTCACCAGTGGAATAAGATCAGAGATGAAATGTTATTTTCCCTGACGGTTGTTAATTTAGACAATAGTTACGAGCCAGTGCGGTGCAGGCTGAGATTTCCGGGCAGTAAATGTTTCTGATCCAAAGTTTGGATGTATATTTAGATTATGGGTTGCAGGACATCTGAAATAAACCCAGGGACTTGAGATCACTGGTACAGTGGGTAAGCACATTGTCAGTTCACCTCTTGGAGTTGGGTTCAGTGTAACCCAGTTGATGGGATGGAGAGTCTCCCTTTGATTCCCACAGGACATCTGTTCAGATGACATTGTCCCCGTTCCTAGTGGCTATAAATAGATGGTATGAGCTGCCCATATTTGGCAGCAGATTTGCAATCTTGCTTAGCGTGCAAGGATGGCTGGTATGGTGAATGGAAATCGCACTGCTGCTACAAATAATTCGATGACTTTGGGATCAACAACAATGCCAACTTGTATTTATATAGCGCCTTTAACAGAGTGAAATGTCCCAAAGCCTTTACAGAGGCGTTTCGACCAAAATATGACACCGGACCACATAAGGAGATATTAGGACAGGTGACCGAAAGCTGGGTCAAAGAGATAGGTTTTAAGGGGCACCTTAAAGGAGGAGAAGGAGGCAGAGAGGTTTAGGGAGGGTCCCAGAACTTGGGGCCCCGACAGCTGGAGGCATGGCTGCCAAAGGTGGAGCGATGAAAATTTGAGGATGTTCAAGAGGCCAGAATTAGCGGAGCGCAGAGATCTTTGACGATTGTCGGGCTGGAGGAGGTTACAGAGATGGGGAGGGATGAGGCCCTAGAGGGACCTGAAAACAAAAATGAGAATTAATTCAAACTTTGCCAGACTGAGAGCTATATGTAGGTCAGTGAGCAAAGGGGCAATAGGAGAACGGGACTTGGTGCAAATTCAGTCCAGCAGCAGAGTTTGGATGAGCTGAGGTTTATCGAGGGATATTTATAAAAGATAAAATCAGTGTTTGCTGGGTTGTGTATGGGCAAAAGAATTGGGATGAAATTAATTGATGGGAGTGCTGCATTATTTGCTTAATGTTGGTTCAACCAAGACTCAGACTGTTGCACCTTTGGCTTTTTTATTGAAAAGGATACCTAATTAAGCTGGGACTGCCCACCTCCTGAATCCAGCAGGTGCCTGGATACTATCCCAATACTGCTGAATACAATTGAATGTATCTGCTATAGTTCATAATGGAGTGGTCTGTATCTCAGATAATCCCACAGGGTGAGGGCCTGCTCGAGTCTGCAAAAAAAAAAACCCGACCTGAGCCCAACAGAACCACATCCGACTCGAGCCCGACCCGGCCTGAGTCCTTCCATTTTTTTCCTGCAACCGACCCGAGCATCAGTTAACTTGCCTTCCGTTTTTCACTTTGTTGTTGATCTGCACAAGGTTAAAATAACTGTAACTCAACCACCTTTCTAGTCCAAAAATTAAATTAACAGTGGAGCCACTTACCTGTGATAGAGGGTGTCAGACCTGAGCCCGAATGCCGGACCAGGAAGTGCAACCCGACCTGACGCGAACCATGTCATCGGGTTCGGGTCGGGTAGCAGGCCTTTACCACAGGGGTTACTGTTATCATGGGTATCAAAGTGGGAGATGCAAAGAGAAACAGAGTCTATGTTTTGGGTCGATAACTCTTCATCAGAACTAGGCGAAGTTGGAGATTTAACATTTATAAATAAGTACAGAAACAAGGAAAAAGGGAGGGGGGTGAAAGAACAAAGGGGAAGATCTGTGATGGGGTGGAGAGCAGAGGAGTGATTAAATAACTGAAGGAATGATGGGGTACAAAGCAAAATGGAGCAGTAATGGGACAATAAAGAAACAAAAGATTGGTCCAGAGGAGGTGTAAGTGGCAACAGCAGAACCATTACAGCGCCTGCTGTACGAGGAAATGGGAACAGTGGTTATAATCTGAAGTTGTTGTTTATTTCTTGTCTCCTTTCTAGACCTGTTTTTAACCGAAGCAGACCGAAACACTGGCTTTGAGTGCTGGTTCCACATCAGAGTCACTGCTCCCTACTTTGTTCCTGGTGTTCATCTTTGGAAACCACCTCTGGGGAAACTATGAGCCAAGAGGGCTTGAACTCCGCTGCGGTCCCACTCTGTGCAGAGGATGTCCAGGGAGACGGTCGCTGGAAATCACTGGTAAGAATGCCCAGCTGCTTCTATAGCAGCTGGTACCCATATGAGGCTGGGTCTGTTCAACACACTAATAATAACAAGACTTTCAAATGTTTAAGTCTGCAGGCTGATTTCTTGCATTAAATTCACCCCCTCCTGCCCCCCCTAACCCCACCCCAGCATCCAGAACAAAAAACAGTGACTAAGTGAAAACTACTGGGTAAGGCACATTTTGCAACAGATCTGCGTCCAAGCCTCGACCTGATAATGCTTGTGCTGCTCGCTTGCAGGTAAGAGTAGCCTGTTTTGACTTTTCCCCCCATTTCTCCCCTGCCCCCCCCCCCCCCCCCCCACCTTCCTTTGGTGAGTCTGTACACTGAGATCTGCAAATTAAGCAGCTCGGAGATTTAAACTTTGAGCTCCATCGATCTCTCCCAAGTATCAACATGCAGCAGAACACTGGATTTCTGACTTGTGAATGTTTAAAATAAAGTCATTTTTTAATGCTTTTTTTCTTTGAAAAGCCAAGGATGTAGGAGCAACAGGTTGAGCTTTATTGGCTATGAAGCACTTTGGGATATCCTCTGATGATATAGGCGCTATATAAATCCAGTTTCTTTCTGATCTAGTGTCATTCCCCATGGTAGATTGGAGTTTTTGCTGCAGGTCTAATGAGCAAATTCCATCAAGTGTGTATGACTGGACCCAGATCTCTGTGTAGGTCTTACTCAAAAGTGCAGCAAGATTTCTGATCTACTGTGAATAATTCTTCTTTTCTTCCATGTTGTTATATCGAGTGAAGCTCCTCAAAAAGGATGATGACTGAACATTGTTTGGGACATGTGGCAGGATTGAGTCAACAGCCAGGGGGTGTGCAGTACTCATTGTGAAGCTGCATCCTCAGATGCTCCGACATGCCCACAGCCTACACCATTTGAGAGGTGGTGCTTAAACCCACCCTGTGTCCTGGCAGTGGGTATTGCAAGGAGTCAGAACCCAATATTGGGCGGCACAGTGGCGCACTGTGGTTAGCACCGCAGCCTCACAGCTCCAGCGACCAGGGTTCAATTCCGGGTACTGCCTGTGTGGAGTTTGCAAGTTCTCCCTGTGTCTGCGTGGGTTTCCTCCGGGTGCTCCGGTTTCCTCCCACATGCCAAAAGACTTGCAGGTTGATAGGTAAATTGGCCATTATGAATTGTCACTAGTGTAGGTAGGTGGTAGGGAAATATAGGGACAGATGAGGATGTGATTAGGAATATGGGATTAGTGTAGGATTAGTATAAATGGGTCTGAGTGACAGAGCCTGTCACTCCAGAATTGGCCTTTATAGCCACTCCAGGCGCTGCTTCACAAACCACTGACCACCTCCAGGCGCGTATCCATTGTCTCTCGAGATAAGGAGGCCCAAAAGAAGTATAAATGGGTGGTTAATGGTCGGCACAGACTCGGTGGGCCGAAGGGCCTGTTTCAGTGCTGTATCTCTAAATATGTTCATCTTCGATCTCGGAGGGTTTAAGGTGAAGTGAATGTGACTTGCCCTGGTTCAGTTTTCATTGGGTACAAATGTACTTTAAAAATGCCCTTAATGCCAACTGTAATCCAGAGGTTTATAAGGAGGTCGTATGGTGGGAGTTTGAGAAGCTAGTTTGAAACTATAGGCTGTAACTATGCAAAAAAGTCCTCTGCCTTGAATAGTCTGAGCGGCACCCTCCATAGTATTGAAGTGCAAAACAAAATGTTAGCTTACATGAAATATCTGTATTTATCACTCCCACTAATTATTCCTTCTCTGTTCCCACATCAATCCTTTGTATCCTGTTATAGCCATTTATTTCACCACTGATCCTTGTCTATCCTAAAGATACTGATCGAAGCCAGAACATTGGTCTCATTTCAAGAGCAGCGAGAGGCTGTAATAGGAAGGATGAGTTCAGACAGGGCCGCCTTAGTTTCAATCTATTTTGTGATGTCTGCATTGATTTTTGTCAAGCCCAGGATATTCTTTCGTCAATAATCAACACACAGGGAAAAAAAATGTACAAATTTTTTTTTTTTTTTTTAGAGATACAGCACTGAAACAGGCCCTTCGGCCCACCGAGTCTGTGCCGACCATCGACCACCCATTTATGCTAATGCTACACTAATCCCGTATTCCTACCTCATCCCCACCTGTCCCTATATTTCCCTACCACCTACCTACACTAGGGGCAATTGCTAATGGCCAATTTACCTATCAACCTGCAAGTCTTTGGCATGTGGGAGGAAATCGGAGCACCCGGAGTAAACCCACGCAGACACAGGGAGAACTTGCAAACTCCACACAGGCAGTACCCAGAATTGAACCCGGGTCACTGGAGCTGTGAGGCTGCGGTGCTAACCACTGCGCCGCCCAATCTGTTCCCTTCTTCGAATGTCAATAATTCCTTCGAACGCATAGGAGTCCCTCCACCCGGGCCCCGCACTCTCTCCACCCCATACAAATGAGAACTTCCAAAAGTGCTCTTGGATAGATTGAATGATTGTTGATTTTTGAAAAATGCAGGTGGCCCCATCGAGTCTAGTACATTTATCTGAAATCATTTTGATGCTTTGTGTGTTGAGCAGAACTGTGCAGGTTTCAATTAGATTTTTTCCACTTGCAGCACACCCGCTTTGTCCTGGACTGTAAGGACAAAGAGCCCGATGTCCTTTTTGTAGGAGACTCCATGGTTCAGCTTCTGCAACAGTATGAGGTAAGTGAGCTCTTGATTGTCCTTTACCAGTCAAATGCCAGTGACATTGTTATCTTATTGTTTCCATCTAATTCTTGGGATGTCGGCATTGCTGTCAAGGCCCCACCTTCAGTTCCCCTGAGAAGGTGGCTGTACAATTGAGTGTCTTGCTGGCCATTTCAGAGGGCAGTCAAGAGTCAACCACATTGGTGTGGGACTGGAGTCATTAGTGGATAAAGACAACCAATTTATTGGAGTTCTTTGAGGGAGTCACATGTGCTGTGGATAAAGGGGAACCAGTGGATGTATTGTACTTAGGTTTCCAGAAGGCATTTGATAAGGTGCCACATCAAAGATTATTACAGATAATAAAAGCTCATGGTGTAGGGGGTAACATATTGGCACGATAGACGATTGGCTAGCTAACAGGAAACAGAGAGTAGGCATAAATGGGTCCTTTTCTGGTTGGCAAGATGTAACGAGTGGAGTACCACAAGGATCTGTGCTGGGGCCTCAACTTTTTATAGTTTATATAAATGACTTGGATGAAGGGACCGAAGGTATGGTTGCTAAATTTGCTGATGACACAAAGATTGGTAGGAAAGTAACTTGTGAAGAGGACATAAGGAGGGTTACAAAGGGATGTAGATAGGTTAAATGAGTGGGCAAATACCTGGAAAATGGAGTATAATGTGGGAACGTGTGAAATTGTCCACTTTGACAGGAAGAATAAAAAGAAGCATATTATCTAAATGGTGAGAGATTGCAGAGCTCTGAGATGCAGAGGAATCTGGGTGTCTTAGTGCATGAATTGCAAAAGGTTAGTATGCAGGTACAGCAGATAATTAGGAAAACTAATAGAGTCATAGGGTTAACCGTTATATATCGTTATATCGTTATCATAGAATGTTATCGTTTATCGCGAGGGGAATTGAATACAAATGTAGGGAGGTTATGCTTCAGCTATGCAGGGCATTGGTGAGACCACATCTGGAGTACTGTGTACAGTATTGGTCTCCTTATTTAAGGAAGGATGTAAATGTGTTGGAGGTTGTACAGAGAAGGTTTACTAGACTAATACCTGAAATGGGCAGGCTGTCTTAAGAGGGAAGATTGGACAGGCTAGGCTTGTATCCGCTGGAATTTAGAAGAGTAAGAGGCGACTTGATTGAAAGATATAAGATCCTGAGGGGCCTCGACAGGGTGGATGTGGAAAGGATGTTTCCCCTTGTGGAAGAATCTCAAACTTGGTCGCCCATTTAAGACAGAGATGAGGAGAAATTTTTTCTCTGAGGGCCGTGAGTCTTTGGAATTCTCTTCCTCAAAAGCGGTGGAAGCAGAGAGTTTGAATATTTTTAAGGCAGAGGTCGATAGATTCTTGATAAGCAAGAGGGTGGAAGGTTATTGGGGGTAGGTGGAAATGTGGAGTAATCACTTCAGCCATGAACACATTGAATGGCGGAGCAGGCTCGAAGGGCCAAGTGACCTGCTCCTGCTCCTAATTCGTATGTTCATATGTAACATTTCCTAAAGGATATTAACCCAAATGGGTTTTTACACCAATCCTACAGCATCATGGGTACTTTTACTGGGACCAGCTTTTTATCTCCAAATTTTAAAATAAGAATTAAATTCTCAAACTGCAAGGGTAAGGATTGAGCTTGAGTTTCTGGGGTATTAGCCCTGGCCTCTGAATTATGAGTCCAGTAACACAACCACTCCTTGGTGCACCCACATAACCACTACCGTTCTGCTATGATCAGGATCAAGGATGTCCTCAACATATGAATAGAGCTTATTACTAACCCTTGCACACAGCAACTGTCGTGACCTCCATTTCATACAGCATTCAGTGTTGTTGTTGTGCTGTATCCGCTTCTGTCTCCCTCTTGCTGTCCATCAGTGTCACAGCATGGTGTTGTATCCTTTATATAGGAAATGTAACTTTCCAAACCTTCCAAACCCGCGACCTCTACCAACTAGAAGGACAAGGGCAGCAAGTACATGGGAACACCACCGCCTGCAAGTTCCCCTCCAAGTCACACACCATCCTGACTTGGAACTATATCGCCATTCCTTCACTGTTGCTGGGTCAAAATCCTGGAACTCCCTTCCTAACAGCACTGTGGGTGTACCTACCCCAAATGGACTGCAGCGGTTCAAGAAGGCAGCTCACTACCACCTTCTCATGGGCAATTAGGGATGGGAAATAAATGCTGGCCTGGTCTGGCCAGCGTCGCCCATATCCCATGAATGAATAAAAAAAAACTTCATCAGAGAGATTCCCAGGAATCTTCGGTGTTGTCCATTACTTAGACAATGGATTCCAGATGCTCAGGCTGGAAATTTGATGTGAATCTAAAAGCAAACAATACTGCAAATGGTATTGTTTCAAAAAGCTTCTATTTTGCATTTGATAGAGGTAAGCAAAGCAAATAGAAGAGGCGTTCTGTGCTGACTCTATGATTCTGTATATTGGAACTGCCCATAGATTCGAAGGGGCATACGTTTTAAATTTTTAAAAAGTTCATAGGGGCCTGGAGAGGTTTGCTCATTCAAGCAAATTTTAATCTATATTACTAAACAGGCAGAAATCTGGGCAAAATCTAAAGACTTTTAAAAAAAAAAAAAATCCCTGTGGCACTGAGTGACTCAGAGGGCTAGAACCATGTTCTTTAACTTCTGAGACCTGGGTTAAAATTCAGCCCCAATTAATTGGATGAAACACTCTCTTTAACAGTTCCAACAGCTGGGTCAAAAACCTGGAACTCCCTCCCTAACAGCGCTGTTGGTGTACCTACACTAGATGGACGGCAGCAGTTCAAAAAGGCAGCTCATCACCACCTTTTCGAGGGCAACTAGGGATGGGCAACAAATGCAGGCCTTGCCAGCGACACTCTCATCCCATGAGGGGATTAAAAAAAAAAGTGCCTTGAATTTGGGCAATCTTAATCTATTTTCTAGACCACCATTCAAAGCAGCCAATAGTTTTTGCACTGGCTTGACAGACTCACTCAGCAAAGGGAAATAAAGTGCCACATAGGTTCAGCAGGAGTGATGTTCTGGCCTTGGGGTGAAGGCTTCCAGAATGTCTTTCGTTGCTGGATGATGCAGAGGAATCTTTCTTTGTCTGTGATGCACCTGAACAGGACTTGTTCATTGCTGATGCCAGGTACAAAAAGACAAGAGTGTTCCCTTCCCCCAGCAGTGACACCCCTCCATTTGGGCTACTCTCTCAGGCATCTAACAGCTGGAGATTGTAACAAACAGCGATCATGATCTGAGTGAGGGGAACCTGGGGAGGTGAGAATTCAGCTATGTTTTTAAATAAGAGGAAATATGTCTCATTAGGTACTGAAGAGTGATCTGGCACAGGGGTATTTGTATATTTTTCCCCCTCTCAAACAAGCTCCAATATTGCCATTTGTATGTGTGTGGAACAGTAAATTGCTTTAACTTTGATTTCCTCTTATTATCTGATGAATGAAGGAGATCCTAATGATAACTACAAACATTTGTTTAATATATTAGTTTGACTATCCACCACCATTCATTTCATAGGAAGTTGAGCTTAATCTAGTCTGGAGTGATCTTGTGTAATCTGATTTAGGTTGATGAAAGGCTAGCAGGGTAACTGTGTGCGATTTTGTTTGTTTGGATAGATCTGGAGGGACCTGTTCTCCCCACTGCATGCGCTTAACTTTGGGATTGGAGGAGATACCACAAGACATGTCTTGTGGAGGCTCGAGAATGGAGAACTGGAAAACATCAAACCCAAGGTAGAGGGAGAGAAATGGTTTCTACCAATTCAAAACAATCTAACTAGGCATGGAATTATTTGTAGAGTTTACATCCCTTTTCTGATGTATTTATCCATACAAATTATATTACTGAATTGTTCATCTGCTAAACTATCAGATGGAAATAATCAGTAGATGTAAAGTTCAACTTTTTGGTTAGCAAGATTATTTTAATATAAAATAAAAATGAAGTTAAATGTTAGGATCTAGTAATAATCCAAGCTGCTTGCAGGTAATTGTCCTCTGGGTGGGGACCAACAATCACGAACACACTGCTGAAGAAGTAGTTGGTGGGATCGAGGCTATTGTGCAGCTCATTAACATACGACAGCCTCAGGCCAAAGTAGTAGTTTTGGTAAGAGTTGATTACTTATTTTGTTTCTGTATATAACTTGGTCTTTTGTCTTTAGTTTCCTTTCTGTGAGAGTGGGATGGTAATGCATTTGTTTGCTGTATTACCGTTTTGCTCCGAAGGACGGTGGATTGGTCCATCAATGGGTTACTAATCCACAAGGTGGTAGGACAATTGTTTGTTCACCAATCAACAGAATGGTAGGACTTGAGTTTGTGACTGAAGTATTTCCTCATAAGGTGAATTCCCATATCACCTGGGGTGGGTACTGAGCAAAATGTGACTGCTTCTGCCTTGGAGGTGGGTAAGTCACCTTAGACCAGGAGCATACATCTCCTGGCAGCTGGTTATAGAACAGGAGTCCTGGTTAATTTTCTGTTCTCTCCACTTGGTAATTGATTGTAGTGCACAGAGAATCAAATAAGAAACATGGTGTGGCATGTTGCAGAATTGCCAGCGTTTTGCCATTTGAAGGATATGCTTCTGCAGTCACCTGTGCAAACTCTGCTGTGCCATAGGATACCTGGCACCTGCCCACAGTAAAGGAGGGGAAAGCAGAAGAAGCACCATCCCTGGGCCATGCTGGCTCCAGAGCAGCATCAGCAAAGGCCTGAGAGCAATTTGTTGCCTGCTTTCTTGTCTGTGATGATGTGTGGCACAGAGAGACCCAAGAAAGAGAAATAGGACAATAAACTACTAAACGGAGGATCATCTCCTTCCTGTTCCTAGCACCCATGAACCCATAGCATGGAATTAATTCAACCCACCACTCCCCCCACTCCCTCGGCAGTAGGTAGAATTAAGTAGTCTGAGCTTTACTCTATTTCTGACCTGGGTGTACTCAATGAGCCATTCCCAGTATGCACATCCCAACCTTTGAGCACAAAATTAGCAATGAAAAAATAAACAAGGAGAGAGCCTTACTCTCAAAAGTGGGGGGTGGGGGGGGGGGGGGGGGTGGGAAGCAGGGGAGATGGAAATTCCTGTTTAGCTTCTTGTATTTTACTTGTGATATTTCTCTCTCAGGGTCTCCTGCCTCGTGGTGAGAAGCCCAATCCTTTGCGAGAGAAGAACACGGAGGTAAACCTCCTCTTGAAAAGGTCCCTCTTGAAGTTTCCTAATATGCAGTTCCTGAATGTCGACGCTGAGTTTGTGCATTCCGATGGCACCATCTCGCACCATGATATGTTCGATTACTTGCACCTCACCCAAATCGGCTATGCCAAAGTCTGCAAACCTGTCTATGAACTGCTCGTTCAGCTGCTGGAGGAGACACCTGAGGAGAAACAAGCCACCCTGGCATGATTGGATCCAAATCCTTAATATGTCCTCGCCACCTCTTTAAACTGGGATCTGACCAGCGCTACATATAGAATCCTGCAATACCCTTGTCAGGAGCGTCTGAGTAAAGGCACCTTCGTTTGTTTCAATATTTGAAGTGCAGGGTTACCTGTGAAGTGGACGCTGTATATTCCATAGCAAAGCAGTCCAAGCATTAGTCTACATCTGAAATACACAGTGCAGCTAATATATACATTGTTCTTTTACTGTCATTGGGCATGATAAGGGCATTCATATTAAACATCGTAGTGTGTGTCTGCGGTAATTAGCCAGTGGTCTCCATATATTAGCGAAAACAACATGTGGCTCCCCATTGATTTTATAGCTGATTTGGAGAATCCCCATTTACACCCATCTCTCTCTTTTAAGCATAGATATTGTGGCCACAGAAATTAGTGTTGCTAGTTGTATGGTACGGATATTCTTTTTACAAAAAAATGATGCTTGTACAGGTATTCCACTGCAGGGAATTAATTTTGTCTATAGTACTTTGTAAATATTGCATTAAGGAGCTGTGGTGACCTCTAGTGGTAGTGAGAGTGTAGTACCTGGTGTCTTTTCACCATTTTGGATTCACCACTGGTGAATATGGTTGACATGTTGCCTACATTCTATAACGTTATGTGACGTTGGGCGGCTTTATGTTTCCACTTTGAAATTTTTAATATAACTTATATATTTGAGTTGGAAAGGCAAATTGTTTCCATGGTTACCCATCAGCATGTTGCAACGGAAAATCCTGTTTTGCTACCGTTTTCTTCAAGAGTCAGTAACCCGGCACAGAGAGTGCTTCTAGAATGGAGCACAAAGTGAGTCTTTAATCAGTTTTAATTATTGTTTTATTTACTGTCTTTACTCCCTTTTCTATGTTTTGTTTCACTGAGCTTGTACTGCTTGGAGGAATTGGGTGGGCGAGTGAGCTCTCCCTGTCTTGATGCCTGGGTGACGTGGCTGTACCGTCACACAGTTTATTAGCACAGAATCAGAATTGTGGGTGCAGATTTGCCGTTAGGCTGCCATTACTTACATCAAACTTCCCAATCCCCTCCTATGACATATCTTTAAACTGCCCTCTCATGGAGCCAGGCTTTACACAGGGTAAAGATTTCTGATTCCTTCAGAGCAGTAAAGCTGCTGTTACATTAACTCATGCAGTCACTTATTTCGTCATTCAACACCGCACCAAAGAAATAAGAAACATTGCCGTTAATTAAAAGGGAGAGGGAGTTGGCTAACGCAGTGAAAGGTAGGACTTGGCCATTGAAGTTTACGTTCCCTCAGAGCAGAAACGTTTGTGTTATATCCTTCTGAACCTGGGCTGAGTGTCATGGCACCTGATGCTAAATAGGACCAGCTATGCTGGCTTGTGGCCAGGTCGGCTGTGAAACCAGTGTCACAAGGAAAGGGACATAGTATTAACGCCCTGCTGGATGTCAAGTACCACCTAGAATGTGTGTGGGATTATTTATGTGACTTTCATTGCTGAGAGAAGCTTAGGAAAGAGAGGGAAGATTTTGTGTGAGGAAATTGCATTATAGTCTGTTTTAATAAATATGTGAAACCTGCTTCAAAAACTAGCTTACTTGTCAGAAGCAGCTAATCTTTTATTTGTACCAATTTTGAAGGGTTTTCTTTTTGTTTGTAACTTAACCCCATTTACCTCAATTGCTGCTCCCACCAGGGAATTTGCTATTAAAGCAGGTGAAGTGGGTGCCTTATTCCCAGATTACCATCCGCACCACACTTTTAGCATTAGCCAAAGAGCAAGTAATAGCAGTACGTGAGGGGATGAGATGGTGGTGGGGGAGGGAAAGGAGAGAGAGAGAGAGAGGAGTCCCTGCAGGCATCGGCAATTGAGTAGAGTAAAGGGAGGGTTGAATTTTTGTCTCCCCATTCCATGCTAGTGCCCCCACTGTGTAGGGTAATCACTTCACCCAAACTTTACTTTGCAAGAACTTTATCACACTATGCATCTGATCTCTTGTTTGAACTTCCACCTGGTTCCCTTGATTGTGCCTTTAGTGAACATTGGACCACACATGCACAGTGGCAGCCACATCACATTATTCAAAGGCAGCTGAAGAGTAAAGTACAAAGCCAGTCGACTCTGAAGTAACTCTTGAATTGCTGTTCACTCTGATACGCTTTTATAAATGTATTGGCTATTAGTTTGCCATCAGCTGCAAACACTAATTCAATATCAGTTAATGACTTGGCTCACAAAGCAATTTAGACCAGTCCCTCTATCTGTATTAGCTTAGTGCTTGCTCTTGACATTATCTTGGCAAAGCAGCATGGAACACACCAACATCCACGTTTGAAATGATTAATGCGCCAGGACTGGAATCGTAACCTGAGGAAGTTGAATGCAACTTGGTCTTTGGGAGAACAAAATTGCAGGAGGGGGTACCTGTTGGTCAAAGTAGTGAAGCTTTTTCCCTGTGTAAATGCAGTCAGAATAGTGAGCTTCATGCTGACTGAAGTTGCATGAAAAACATGTTTCATACCAGTCATTTCTTTTTTGCTTAACAAGTTTTAAGAAAATTCTTGCATCCTCTATATAAATCCTGATTTGGATATTATCCTTTCAGCAAAAACTACAGCTATTCTGAACTTGATAGAGGAACCCTGACACCAATATGCTGCATGGAGTGAATTGCAGGATTCTATATGCTGCTGCAGTGATGCAACTCAACAGCGATCTAGCTACATCATTCCATTTTGAAATGTACACATCATCCAGTATTAGCACTGGCTGTTTACTCCATTAATGCTGCACAATTGTCTGCATTCTGAAATGCCTGCAGTAGTGATATGCTGATATGATCTGTTAACGCAGCCACCGGATCTGACACATTGCACAGGAGCCTTTTATACTTTTTATGTTTGTGCATTTTTTGGAATTTCCAGCCCCCTTTTCAGTTCGTAGGTTGACATGTTTGGCCGAATCTTGCAAGTTACAGTCATGAAGTGGCGCAATTAGTCGGTCAGTGCCATCATCTGCTCGTGGGTTATCACTGTGGAGTTAATTGAGCGCCTGTGTTCCACACGTTTGGAAATGGTTACTGACTGGTAGAAGCAGAATGCACTGGACTAAGCCCAACACAGTGATGACTGGCTACAGTACAAATTGGGCCATTTGTCTAAGAATGGTCGAAAGGGAATTTCTACTAGAAAACGGTTGGTGAAACCAGTGAAGTCCTAACACAGCTTGTCCAACAATATTTAGTGTGGATCAGGATTTATACATAAGATTGGATGGGAACAGTACATTCAGATTCTGTGGTTGGGATAAGTCGGGTAAGAGACCTACACACACTGATGCACAGAAAATATATATGAAAAAAAAACACTTTCATTCCACAACAGAGGGATGAAGTTAGGGCTGCATTTATACTGGAAAGTAAACCTGATTAAACAATTCCTTTCAATAAATAACTGTTCTCCTGACTGGAAATGAGCCCTGTGAATTCCTTGTGTCCAATAATTGGGTGTCCTGTTTAAACAGCCTGAATCACTGGGACATCTTTTAACTCTGATAAATTATACCATTGTGAATGCTTTTTCTTTTGTGTGTAAAATCTACACAATGCAACTTAAAATCCTATCATTACTTAAGGGCAGGTCTGGTGTCAGAGAGGGTTTTACAGAAAAATTGTGCTCTGCATTGACATTTACCCTGAATTCTAAAGAAAAGGTTGTGTAGCAATTTGCTTGACCTAAATAAATAACCTGTGAGTATTCCAATTGAACAGTAATGAAGCATTAAAGAGAAGAGGGTTATTTCAATGAAAGGGTTTGTTTTCCCACTTGGATTTATTTTTCTGAATGGCTAATGGGTGTGAAGTCCCAAGTTTTCTGGCGTACTGTCTTCCAAAGGGCTGAAGTGTGCATTGAGTCAATTCTTGTGTTTGAAAGTTGAGCATTCGGGGGGTTTAATGTACCTGAGAACACTCTATTAAATATATATATATATATATATATATATATATATATATATATATATATATTATTTCTGCTTAGCTTGCCACATAACAGATTAAACTAGCAGTGGGAAACCTCCATGACTTTACAGTAGCAACTGAAATTCTGTTTTTGTCTCCACCTTACTGGATATTTAAATTCTGTCGTCAAATTATTGGAGCTTCCCACCTGTGTTTCTAGGCCTATGTGGCTGGTTCAGCTAACTCTCCTCAATTTAGCACAGTGAAACAGTACCCAAGATACAGAGTGTGAAATGCTTGCCCTAGCCAAGTTAGAGTGATGCAGAATATAATCCTATGTTCAATATACAGATGATGTTTTTGAAAAAAAAACTATTGTATAAAGGCTATGCTTCTGCTCTGTTCATTTCATTAAGTAGTTCTGTATTACAAAAATTATCCTCCTCTTGCCCCTCGCGCCCCCCCCCCCCCCCCCCACCCCTTTATTGAAGTTTCATTTTATACATTTTAAAAAATATATATGGTTATAGAGGGGTTTCTGGAACATGGGACCATGATGTGTTGACCGTAGGCACACTACATATATTGAAAAAAAATCACCAAAGGCTTTTTTGAAAATGTTTCCTCCATTCTCAAATTTTATTATTCAGATATTGGCATGTATGATCTATGTGTAAGACTATGCTTCCAGAAACACATTGTATAGTAATGCTTGATAAAACTCTGTGCAGTAGCCAAACACTTGTCTGTTACGTGTAAGATTGAAGAAAGCATACAGTACTGTTTACTTGTTGTTTGGATGACTTGCTGAATGGTAGTATATATGCTATTTAAAAAAAAAAGAATGTGTAGCTGTTATCAGACATCTGACAGCTGTGGTGTGTTGTGCTTAAATGTACTGTAATTTATGCTTTAATGTACTGTAATAAAACTAAGAAAGGTTAACATTTTGCAATTTTTGGGTATGAAACTTCAGTTTGCAGTAGGAAATTTTCCTCCTCTGCGTTTTATAGTGATGCTGAATAATGTTGTATTGAGCTCAACACCATCCACTTTCAATACTGTGCAATCTCCAGAAGCACCAAAATGCGTCATGAATGTACATCATTAAAATGTATACAAGTGCTGAGCCTTGTTAAATGAGCTACTTGGAGGTCACCTAATTGAAGTATTCCAACATTATAAAGGAAACTCAAATTTGATTCAGGCAACTTGTTCACTAGAAATAAATAGAAAATACTGGAAACAATAGGTCAGACAGCATCTGTGGAGTGAGGAAGAGAGTTGATGTTTGAGTTGTGATACATGGTTAGCGACCTTAATTGTTAACTCTTTCTCATTCCGCAGTTGTTGCATTACATGCTGAGTGTTTATTTCAGATTTCCAGCCTCTGCAGTATTTTGCTTTTGATCATGCGAATGAAGGGTTCAAATAGCAGGAGATTCAAGTTAAAAGTTTGGAGTGCAAACATTTTTTTTAGAAGTTTCCTGAAATCTAAAGTGAAGTCCCAGATTGTGTGATGCACTGTCTTATGAAGGACTGAAGTATGCATTGAGTCAATTCTTGTGTGTGAAAGTTGAGTATTTGGGGGGAGGAGGGAGGGGTTAATACAGTGGCTGTATGTTATGCACATCTGCATCGAATGTATCTGAATCATTTAAAAAAAAATGTCTGCATTATGGGTATATCCTGGCAGGATAAAATCATAAATGCAGCAGTTCTTTCAAAGGCAGAGCTCCCAAGTGTCTTGGCACTAATCAAACAGGTGGCTTCGGTGGATCCGCAGGATAGAAGACAGTGACATATCCAAGGACCTGCTGTATGGTGAGGTAGCCAGGGCCAAACCATCATTTGGGCGCCCAAAGCTCCACTTTAAGGATGCTTGCAGGCATCACATGAAGACCCTAAATGTCGACTATTGCACCTGGGAGTCACTAGCTGCCGAAAGAGGGAAATGGTGACGCATCCTGTGGACTGGTGTGTACTATCATGACAGCCAGCAGCTTGGCAAGAGAAGATACCCCATCTGAATGGATTGTTTGCAATGTGACCATCATCGTTCGTCGATGGATACTAACCATAAACATGGGCGCAGGAGACAAACAGACTTTCTTTTGTGCCTGACCTCTGTTACTGCCAGCGGAGCTGCCTCCTCTCCATTTACCCCGCTTTTCCAATAATGATAGGTAAACCGTCTCTTTGGACTGCAAAACTAAATTTGGCACTAGTATTTGTGTGTTTTTTATTCATTCTCAGGAACTAGGCATCGCTGGCAAAGCCAGTATTCATTACACTGAGAAGGTGGTGAACCAGTGCAGTCCACATGGGATTTTGTAGCAATTTAATACAGCTTTGAGGCTTGCAAGTTACATGTCAACCACATTGCTGCAGGCCTAGAGTCATATATCGGCCAGACTGGGTAAAGATTGCAGGTGTCTATTAATACATCAATGATCCAACAGATACATGGTCAGTTTTGCTGAAACCAGTTTTTATTTAAACTTAATTCAAACTCACTCAAGTTGCTATGATGGAATTTGAACTTGTGTCCTGCCAGATTTTTTAATTCATTCATGGGAAGTGGGCGTCACTTGCTAGGCCAGCATATATTGCCCATCCCTAATTGCCCTTGAACTGAGTGGCTTGCTAGGCCATTTCAGAGGGCATTTAAGAGTCAACCACATTACTGAGTCACATGTAGGCCAGACCAGGTAAGGACAGCAAGATTTCCTGAAGCAGATGGGTTTTTACAACAATCAACAATGGTTTCATGGTCCCCATTAGACCAGTTTTTTAATTCCAGATTTATTAATTGAATTCAAATTTCACCATCTGCTTTGGTTGGATTCAAACCCCATAGCAATAGCCTGGGCCTCTAGATTACTAGTCCAGTGACATTATCACCACGCCACTGTCTCCTCTATTAGTCTAGGCTTCTGGATTACTAGTGTAAGGTAGTGTAGTGTAGTCTACATGGACTTCAGTAAGGCTTTTGATTAGGTCCCACATGGGAGGTTGGTTAAGAAGGTAAGAGCCCATGGGATCCAGGGCAATTTGGCAAATTGGATCCAAAATTGGCTTAGTGGCAGGAGGCAGAGGGGGATGGTTGAGGGTTGTTTCTGTGAGTGGAAGCCTGTGACCAGTCGTGTACCACAGGGATCGGTGCTGGGACCCTTGCTGTTTGTAGTGTACATTAACGATTTAGACGTGAATACAGGACGATATAGATGGGCTGGTTAGATGGGCGGAGCAGTGGCGAATTTAATTTAATCCTGAGATGTGTGAGGTGATGCATTTTGGGAGGACTAACGAGGCAAGGGAATATACAATGGATGGTAGGATCCTAAGAAGTTCAGAGTGTCAGAGGGACCTTGGTGTACTTGACCATAGATCACTGAAGGCAGCAGCACAGGTAGATAAGGTAGTTAGGAAGGCATATGGGATACTTGCCTTTATTAGCTGAGGCATAGAATATGAGAGCAGGGAGGTCATGATGGAGCTGTATAAAACACTAGTTAGGCCACAGCTGGAGTACTGTGTACAGTTCTGGGAACCACACTATAGGAAGGATGTAATTGAACTGGAGAGGGTGCAGAGGAGATTCACCAGGATGTTGCCTGGGCTGGAGCATTTCAGCTATGAAGAGAGACTGAAAAGGCTAGGGTTGTTTTCCTTAGAGGAGAGAAGGCTGAGGGGGGACATGATTGAGGTATACAAAATTATGAGCGGCATTGATAGATTAGATAGGAAGAAACTTTTTCCCTTAGTGGAGGGGTCAATAACCAGGGGGCATAGATTTAAGGTAAGGGGCAGAAGGTTTAGAGGGGAATTGAGGAAAAAAAATTTCACCCAGAGGGTGGTTGGAATCTGGAACGCACTGCCTGAAGAGGTGGTAGAAACTGGAACCATCACAACATTTAAGAAGTATTTAGATGAGCACTTGAAATGCCATAGCATACAAGGCTACGGGCCCAGTGCTGGAAAATGGTATTAGAACAGGTATGCGCTTGATGGCCGGCACAGACACGATGCGCTGAAAGGCCTGTTTCTGTGCTCTATGACTCAAAATTGTGACTAGTCCAATAACAACCAATACAGGAAGGAACCCTTACTGATTCTGTTAACACTACAGAATGTGAACACCAGTGTAGATTTCATTATTGTTTAATTATAAAGAAAATTTGAGGAACCTAATGTAACACCTGAGGGATTCAGATGGTGTAAACAAGAGATTTGAGTACAGCCTGTAACTTGGCTGTTACTTTATATAGATTGTTTTTCCTACTGAAAAGTAGTTACACTGATACTTTCCACCACAACCATACGGCAGATCATCTGACTGAGAGAGATAACATACAGGAACATTTTTACTACTGAGAAATGATGGAATATTTTTGCAGAGCCACACCACCAACCTACACCAAATTACAGCTGATTTAAGGTTCTATAAATTATCAGCAAAATGAAGCAAATAAGTGTGATACTGAGGGAGTTCTGCACTGTCGGAGGTGTCCTTCAGTTGAAATGATGCTCTGTCTGCCATCTCAGGTGAACGTAAAAGATTCCATGGCACTATTTTGAAAAAGAGCAGGGGGGCTTTCCCCAGTGACTTGGCCAATATTTATTCCCCAATCAACATCGCTAAAACAGATTAAATGGTCATGATTACATTGGTACAAAAGCAAAATATTGCAGATGCTGGAAATCTGTACTAAAGACAGAAAATGATGGAAATACTCAGCAGGTCTGGCAGTGTCTATAGGTTCTCTCTCCAGAGATGCTGCCAGACCTGCTGATTATTTCCAGCACTTTCTGTTTTATTTCATGCTTACATTGGTGTTTGTGGGAGCTTGCTGTCCTCAAATTGGCTGCTGTGTTTCCCATGTTACAACAGTGATTACAATAGACATGAAGAAACTTTAATTTCTGCAGACAGTCTATGTGAAACTGGGAGCTTGTTGGGAGGAATTGCAGTGGAGATGGTGTGCTCCATTGTTTGGCACATGTGCCATCAGAAGGAACTTGTGTTCTATTAGTTCCCTACTTTTGGATTATCAGGAGATCCTGTGTCCATCACCTAAACATATCTCAATCTCAAAAGTGTTTGACATGTTAGAAAATCATGACAAACAGATGTTTTACCTTCTATGATGTGACCATGTGTGCAGGAAGTGTATCCATCTGCAGCTACTGGCTACCCGCATTAGGGAGCTGGAGCTGCGGGTGGATTCACTGTGGAGCATCCGCGATGCTGAGAATGTTGTGGATAGCACATTTAGTGAGGTGGTCACACCACAGGTAATGGCAGCGCAGGCAGAAAAGGGATGGGTGACCACCAGACGGAGTAGTAAGCACAGGCAGGTAGTGCAGGAGTCCCCTGTGGCCATCCCCCTCTCAAACAGATATACTGCTTTGGATACTGTTGGGGGGATGACCTCCCAGGGGAAAGCAGCAACAGCCAAGTTCGTGGCACCATGGAGGGCTCTGCTGCACAGCAGGGGAGGAAAAGGGGTGGAAGAGCTATAGTGACAGGGGATTCTATCGTAAGGGGTGCAGATAGGTGTTTCTGTGGCCGCAAACGAGGGTCCAGGATGGTATGCTGCCTCCCTGGTGCTCGGGTCAAGGATGTCTCGGAGCGGCTGCAGGACATTCTGAAGGGGGAGGGTGAGCAGTCAGAGGTCGTGATACACATTGGTACCAACGACATCAGTAGAAAGAGGGATGAGGTCCTGCAACAAGAATTTAGGGAGCTAGGTAGCAGATTAAAAAGCAGGACCTCAAAGGTTGTAATCTCTGGATTACTCCCCGTGCCACGTGCTAGCGACTATAGGAATAGGAGGAGAGAGCAGATGAATGTGTGACTGAGGAGATGGTGCAGGAGGGAGGGCTTTAGGTTCCTGGGTCACTGGGTCTGTTTCTGGCAAAGGTGAGACCTGTACAAGTTGGACGGGTTGCACCTGAACCGGAACGGGACCAACATCCTTGCAGGGAGGTTTGCTAGTGCTGTTGGCGGTGGGGAGCAGGGGGATGGGATACAGAGTGGAGGTACAGTAGAGGGTGAGGCACAGCCAAATATAGAAGAGAAAATGAGTCAGTCTGGAAGGCAGCGCAAATATAGACCTGTTAAGGCACAAGTGAAAAATGCAAGGCTGGATTGCATATACTTTAATGCAAGGAGTCTTACTAATAAGGCAGATGAATTGAGGGTGATGATTAACACATGGGATTATGATATTATTGCTATCACAGAGACATAGCTGAGGGAGGGGCAGGACCGGCAACTCAATATTCCAGGGTATAGAATCTTCAGGCATGATAGGGGAGGGGATAAAAAAGGAGGTGGTATTGCACTGTTGATCAAGGAGTCAATTACTGCAGTAAGGAGGGATGATATCTTAGAAGGTTCCGCAAATGAGGCCATATGGGTAGAACTAAAGAACAAAAGGGGGCAATCACTGGACTGGGCATGTACTACAGGCCTCCAAATAGTCAGGGAGAGATAGAGGAACAGATATGTAGGTAAATCTCAGAGAGGTGTAAAACTAATAAGGTAATAATAGTAGGGGATTTAAACTTACCTAATATCAACTGGGATAGTCTTAGTGCAAAAGCCTTAAAGGGGGAGGAATTCTTAAAATGCATACAGGAGAGCTTTTTGAGCCAGTACGTAGATAGTCCTACCAGAGAAGGAGCAGTTTTGGACCTAATCCTAGGGAATGAAACTGGACAAGTAGTAGAAGTATCAGTGGGACAGCATTTCGGGGATAGTGACCATAACTCTGTAAGATTTAAGCAAAATACTGTGGATGCTGGAAATCTGAAATAAAAACAAGAAATGCTGGAACCACTCAGCAGGTCTGGCAGCATCTGTGGAAAGAGAAGCAGAGTTAACGTTTCGGGTCAGTGACCCGAAACGTTAACTCTGCTTCTCTTTCCACAGATGCTGCCAGACCTGCTGAGTGGTTCCAGCATTTCTTGTTTTTATTTCTGTAAGATTTAAGGTAGTTATGGAGAAGGTCAAAGACGGGCCAGAAATAAAGGTACTGAATTGGGAGAAGGCCGATTTCAATTTGATAAAACAGGATCTGGCCAAAGTGGACTGGGAGCAGCTACTTGTAGGAAAGTCTACATCAGGCCAGTGGGAGGCATTCAAAGAGGAAATAGTGAGAGTTCAGAGCCAACATGTACCCTTTAAGGTGAAGGGTAGGATCAAGTCCAGGGAACCCTGAATGTCAAGGGGATATAGAGTATTGGATCAGAAAAGAAAAGGAGGCTTATGGCAGATTCGGAGTGCTGAAAACAGCGGAGGCATTAGAGGAGTATAGAAAGTGTGGGGGGGGGTACTTAAAAAAGTAATAAGGAGAGCGAAAAGGGGACATGAAAAAACATTGGCGGTCAATATAAAGGAAAATCCTAAGGCGTTTTATAAGTATATTAAGGGCAAGAGGATAACCAGGGAAAGTGTAGGGTCCATTAGGGACCAAAGTGGCAATCTGTGTGTGGAGCCGGAGGACATTGGTGAGGTTTTAAATGATTACTTTTCATCTGTTTTCACTATGGAGAACGACGATGTAGGTGTAGTGATCAGGGAGGGGGATTGGGATATACTTGAACAAATTAGCATTGAAAGGGAGGAAGTATTAGATGCTTCAGCGGGCTTAAAAGTGGATAAATCCCCAGGCCCAGATGAGATAGATCCCAGGCTGTTGTGTGAGGCAAGGGAGGTGATAGCAGGGGCTCTGACACAAATTTTCAGATCCTCTCTGGCCACGGGAGAGGTGCCAGAGGACTGGAGTACAGCAAATGTGGTACCATTATTCAAGAAGGGTAGCAGGGATAAACCAGGTAATTACAGGCCAGTGATTCTAACATCAGTGGTTGGGAAACTATTGGAAAAAATTCTGAGGGACAGGATTAATCTCCTCTTGGAGAGGCAGGGAATAATCAGGGATAGCCAGCATGGCTTTGTCAGGGGGATATTGTGTCTAACTAACTTGATTGAATTTTTCGAGGAGGTGACTAGATGCGTAGATAAGGGTAAAGCAGTTGATGTAGTCGACATGGACTTCAGTAAGGCTTTTGATAAGGTCCCGCATGGGAGATTGGTTAAGAAGGTAAGAGCCCATAGGATCCAGGGCAATTTGGCAAATTTGATCCAAAATTGGCTTAGTGGCAGGAGGCAGAGGGTGATGGTCCAGGGTTTTTTTTGCGAGTGGAAGCCTGTGACCAGTGATGTACCACAGGGATCGGTGCTGGGACCCTTGCTGTTTGTGGTGTACATTAATGATTTAGACGTGAATATAGGAGGTATGATAAGTAAGTTCGCAGATGACATGAAAATTGGTGGTGTCGTAAATAGTGAGGAGGAAAGCCTTCGATTACAGGATGATATAGATGGGCTGGTAAGATGGGCGGAACAGTGAGAAATGGAATTTAATCCTGAGAAGTGTGAGGTGATGCATTTTGGGAGCGCTAACAAGGCAAGGGAATATACAATGGATGGTAGGACCCTAGGAAGTACAGAGTGTCAGAGGGACCTTGGTGTACTTGTCCATAGATCACTGAAGGCAGCAGCACAGGTAGATAAGGTGGTTAGGAAGGAATATGGGATACTTGCCTTTATTAGACGAGGCATAGAGTATAAGAGCAGGGAGGTTATGATGGAGCTGTATAAAATGCTAGTTAGGCCACAGTTGGTGTACTGTGTACAGCTCTGGTCACCACACTATAGGAAGGATGTGATTGCACTGGAGAGGGTGCAGAGGAGATTCACCAGGATGTTGCCTGGGCTGGAGCATTTCAGCTATGAAGAGAGACTGAAAAGGCCAGGGTTGCTTTCCTTAGAACAGAGAAGGATGAGGTATACAAAATTATGAGGGGCATTGATAGGTTAGATAGGAAGAGACTTTTTCCCTTAGCGAAGGGGTCAATAATCAGGGGACATAGATTTATGGTAAGGGGCAGGAGGTTCAGAGGGGATTTGAGGAAAAAAAATTTCACCCAGAGGGTGGTTGGAATCTGGAATACACTGCCTGAAGGGGTGGTAGAGGCAGGAACCCTCACAACATTTAAGAAGTATTTAGATGAGCACTTGAAACGTCATAGCATACAAGGCTACGGGCCAAGTGCTGGAAAATGGGATTAGAATAGATAGGTGCTTGATGGCTGTCACAGACACGATGGGCCGAAGGGCCTGTTTCTGTGCAGTATGACTCTATAATGTAGCATCATCCTGTTAAACTAAAATCTCGATAAATAATAGTTAATTATGAATGCATGTCATTCTGAATAATGCAACTACAAAAAATGCAATTAGACTTTACTGCATCTTCCGCCTTTTCACATGTTTCAGAAATGTCTCATAGCACTTTACACAGAATGAACTACTTGTGTAGGCAACAAAACTATGAATTTGGGTCTGTCATTGATTTCTAGTCAGAATGCATGGCGTCAGTCACTCCCTTAAGTGGTCGAGTCACTTGTTTCTTACAGTCACTCCCACTACTTTGTATCTACCAATGTGGTAGCAGGACTTTATGTTCTGGACTGGATCTCTGTGTCTTATGCACATGTATTCCTTCAATCTCTCCAACCATGGACTGATTTGTAAGATGCTTTGTTCCACAGGAGCCAAAACAGACAGAGCACTGAGTAAGATGAGGCAAACTTGGTCCAATCGATGTGTCTTCTGTTCACATTCTATGTTATGAAGGTGCTTCTATTTTTTTTTGAGGATTCATGTGTTAGAATAGTGGAGAGGGATTCATTGGGGAACCGCAGTAATTCCGTAGATGTTGGACTTTGTTTTTTCTAAGCAGTGGCCGGAAGAACACTTGAGGTCTTGTTTGAAAACAACCTTTACTGGACGTCACATGCCTTAAGCTCAATAAATAACAGAAACCTTGGTGCGTTGGGGGAGATGTTTACGGAGAAGTGACATGTCAAGATTTATGAGGGTCAGGAGGTTCTGACTTGCTGTTTGGTTTAGCTTCTGAGATATTGTTTTGGTTCAGTTGGAGTGTGGACTGTGTTTGAAAGCAGTTGGAGATCAACCTGCCAAGAGAGAAACACCCAGCTTGCTTCCTTCCTCTTTTCTCTGTGAAATGCCGCATTTCTCCTGAGGAGCTCCTGGAAAGCTTGGTAGATTAATTCTCAAAGGTGCCTGAAAAGAACTGCTCCAAAAAAGATCCCAGTGACCCGTCTACGTGTACTCGAATGCCAGACTATATGCCATTTTTCGGACACAACATATCTCATCAGTTTTCTTCAAGAATTAACAAGTATTTGGCCAAAGTATTCTCTTTTTTTTTGTAAAAGAGCTCTGCAGAGAAAATCTCTATTTTTTGGTTAACATGTGTGTGTGGCTAAGGTAAAAAGGGAACTTTCGTATTTCAATCTGTGTTAATGCTTTGCTTCATTATTGGATAAGTATTGTTTTATAATAAACTGATAATTTTGTTGTTTATTAAAGAAACCTGGTTGGTGTATTTTATTCGGGGATAAAGAGTAGAGTCTATGATTGACTGTATCGGTAACTGGTAATTCTTTTGGGCCTCCTTATCTCGAGAGACAATGGATACGCGCCTGGAGGTGGTCAGTGGTTTGTGAAGCAGCACCTGGAGTGGCTATAAAGGCCAATTCTAGAGTGACAGGCTCTTCCACAGGTGCTGCAGAGAAATTTGTTTGTCGGGGCTGTTGCACAGTTGGCTCTCCCCTTGCGCCTCTGTCTTTTTTCCTGCCAACTACTAAGTCTCTTCGACTCGCCACATTTTAGCCCTGTCTTTATGGCTGCCTGCCAGCTCTGGCGAACGCTGGCAACTGACTACCACGACTTGTGATCAATGTCACAGGATTTCATGTCGCGTTTGCAGACGTCTTTAAAGCGGAGACGTGGACGGCCGGTGGGTCTGATACCAGTGGCGAGCTCGCTGTACAATGTGTCTTTGGGGATCCTGCCATCTTCCATGCGGCTCACATGGCCAAGCCATCTCAAGCGCCGCTGACTCAGTAGTGTGTACAAGCTGGGGATGTTGGCCGCCTCGAGGACTTCTGTGTTGGAGATACGGTCCTGCCACCTGATGCCAAGTATTCTCCGGAGGCAGCGAAGATGGAATGAATTGAGACGTCGCTCTTGGCTGGCATACATTGTCCAGGCCTCGCTGCCATAGAGCAAGGTACTGAGGACACAGGCCTGATACACTCGGACTTTTGTGTTCCGTGTCAGTGCGCCATTTTCCCACACTCTCTTGGCCAGTCTGGACATAGCAGTGGAAGCCTTACCCATGCGCTTGTTGATTTCTGCATCTAGAGACAGGTTACTGGTGATAGTTGAGCCTAGGTAGGTGAACACTTGAACCACTTCCAGAGTGTGGTCGCCAATATTGATGGATGGAGCATTTCTGACGTCCTGTCCCATGATGTTCGTTTTCTTGAGGCTGATGGTTAGGCCAAATTCATTGCAGGCAGCCGCAAACCTGTCGATGAGACTCTGCAGGCACTCTTCAGTGTGAGATGTTAAAGCAGCATCGTCAGCAAAGAGGAGTTCCCTGATGAGGACTTTCCGTACTTTGGACTTCGCTCTTAGACGGGCAAGGTTGAACAACCTTCCCCCTGATCTTGTGTGGAGGAAAATTCCTTCTTCAGAGGACTCGAATGCATGTGAAAGCAGCAGGGAGAAGAAAATCCCAAAAAGTGTGGGTGCGAGAACACAGTCCTGTTTCACGCCACTCAGGATAGGAAAGGGCTCTGATGAGGAGCCACCATGTTGAATTGTGCCTTTCACATTGTCATGGAATGAGGTGATGATACTTAGTAGCTTTCGTGGACATCCGATCTTTTCTAGTAGTCTGAAGAGACCACGTCTGCTGACGAGGTCAAAGGCTTTGGTGAGATCAATGAAAGCAATGTAGAGGGGCATCTGTTGTTCACGGCATTTCTCCTGTATCTGACGAAGGGAGAACAGCATGTCAATGGTCGATCTCTCTGCATGAAAGCCACACTCTGCCTCAGGGTAGACGTGCTCGGCCAGCTTCTGGAGCCTGTTCAGCGCGACTTGAGCAATGACTTTCCCCACTATGCTGAGCAGGGAGATTCCACGGTAGTTGTTGCAGTCACCGCGGTCACCTTTGTTTTTATAGAGGGTGATGATATTGGCATCGCGCATGTCCTGTGATACTGCTCCCTCATCCCAGCACAGGCAAAGCAGTTCATGTAGTGCTGAGAGTATAGCAGGCTTGGCACTCTTGATTATTTCAGGGGTAATGCTGTCCTTCCCAGGGGCTTTTCCGCTGGCTAGAGAATCAATGGCATCACTGAGTTCCGATTTGGTTGGCTGTATGACCAGCTCATCCATGACTGGTAGAGGCTGGGCTGCATTGAGGGCAGTCTCAGTGATAGCATTCTCCCTGGAGTACAGTTCGAGGTAGTGCTCAACCCAGCGGTCCATTTGTTTGCGTTGGTCAGTGATTATGTCCCCTGATTTAGATTTGAGGGGGGCGATCTTCTTGATGGTTGGCCCAAGAGCTCTCTTAATGCCATCATACATTCCTCTGATGTTTCCGGTGTCGGAGGCCAGCTGAATATGACTGCATAGGTGTTGCCAGTAGTCGTTTGCGCAGCGCCTGTCTGTTCTTTGTGCAGTGCTTCTGGCTGCTTTAAGTGCTGCGGATGTTAAATCGCTGGGGGCTTTCTTGTAGTTCAACAGTGCAATGCGCTTGGTAACTGGTAAACATTTGAATATATGTTGTGACCTGTGGAGATGTGGGACTAGAAAAGACAGTGCACTCCTCCCACCTCGGTCCTAACATCAATCAGAAAAATAAAGAACATGAGAGCACCAATCCACCCCAATGGATTATCCTAACACAACTTTAAAATCACAATCTTCCTGTACCTTGTTCTACTGCCCTGGACAGTTATTCCCTCATAGGAACATAGAAACAGGAGGAGGCCCTTCAGTACCTCCAGCCTGTTCCGCCATTCAATTAGATCATGGCTGATCTGTATCTTAACTTTATCCACCTGCCTACCTTCCTGAATTCTCCCTTCAATGACGACACGACTTATTATTTATATAGCTCCTTTATCATAGTAAACCACCTCGTGGCACTTCAAAGGTGCATTATCAAACAAAATTTGACACTGAGTGACGAAAGGAGATATTAGGGCAAATGACTAAAAGTAGGTTTTAAGGAGCATCTTAAAGGAGAGAGAGGTGAGAGAGGTGGAGAGGTTTAAGGAGGGAATTCCAGAGCTGAGGGCCCAGGCAGCTGAAGGCACAGATGCCAATGGTGGATTGATTAAAATTGGGGATGGTTTAGAGGCCAGATTTAGGGGAGCACAAATATCTCAGAAGGTTGTGGGGCTGGAGGAGATTACAGAGGTAGGGAGGGATGAGGACTTGGAGGACATTCAGGTAAGATATGCAACCAGGACCAACGGCAAGGACATCAAGTAGGTAGAACTTAGGAAGTGGGAGGGAGGACGGTAATGCTTCTGAGGAATGTTGAAGCAGAAGTTGTCCCAGTGAAGGGTTAATGGATTCCCTTTGTAAAAAGGAGAGAGTGAATGCTAAAGCAGGATGAGGGGAGGGATTGATCAACTGAATGTGGAGAAACCAATATATCCCACTTTGGGTTTTACATCATAATTGCTAGATTTTTAATCTAAAAGGGATGATAGAAAAAATAAGTGTGTAACTTTTTGATGTAAAAATTCAAACATTTTTCCAGGGGACCATACTCCTGCTACAACAATAAAACCCGAGTGTTTGTGCCGGGAGTAATCCTTGTGGTAGGTGCAAAGAAAAAAATTAAAAGCACTGAAACTGCCCATAAGCTCCTGGAAACAGCTTGTCCTGCTGTAAACGAACCAATGAAGAGATGAAAATCTTTCTTCTGATGGTTGGAACTGAGCAAAAGAAGGGCGGGCTCGCTGATGGGTGACGTCAACCCATCCCCAGCCAGTATTTGTTTACAGAGGGAGTCTTGTTGCTGCAGGCCGGAGATTCAGCGTGTGATCAAACAAGACTCCATCTCTCCAGAGAGAGAGAGACCATCAGGAAATAAAGCTCCAGAGGTGAGAGAGGGGGAGCAAGGCTGCAATTGACACATGAAACTGATCAGATTCATTCACTACTCGGATACAGCGCAGGGACCATTGTTTCTGATCAGAGTCTGATGGGGATTGGACGGGGATAAAATGTAACATTTTCTGGGGCCGATGTCGCGGATTTCAAAGGTTCCGCGCTGGCAACATTTTATTTCGCTACCCTCAGGGTTTTCTCTCTCTCTCGCTGATGGCTTTTCGTTAGCCAGGAAGGTTAGGAAATCTCCCTGTGCAGACAGGGGAGGGGAATTACATCCGATACAACACAAACGCAAATCCAAAGTGCTGTTTTTTTTGCAACGCGAGCGGATTCTTCGACATCGCAAGGCAGGAATATGCAGCGGAGCTGGAGTCAGACACGGTCATACTGGACATTTTTAACGAACGTCCTTCTCCTGGCCTGCGTCCTGTCTTTGGAAAATGGAAGGGGAGCCCTGGGCCAAGATATTATCCAAGTGGAAGGTGTATTCGATCAGATGTATTTAGTGGTTGTCAATAACAGCGTCCAGAACATATTCGCTTTCAATCACACGGTTTCACGGAACAAGGTAAAAAAAAATTACAATAATGTTTCAGCTTTTGCGATTCCTAATGTCATTTGTAAGAAAGTTTGTGCAGCCCATCCCCCACTTGTTTGGTGAAGTCACAGGACGTGGGCCGATGTTATATTGTGACAGTAAAAGCATCGGGCCGGAACCCAGGACAGTGTCAATACCAAACCGGATCCTCCACAGTCCAAGCACGTTGCAAAATAATTTCTCTGCAACCGTAATAAAAAGCAAAATACTGCAGATGCTGGAAATCTGAACTAAAAACAAGAAATGCTGGAAATACTCAGCAGGTCTGTGGAGAACTGCTGAGTATTTCCAGCATTTCTTGTTTTTATTCATCTACAACCGTTTCATGTTGTTTCATTTTTGTGTGTGTGTGTGGGGGGGGGGGGGGGGGGGAATATTCAGTCCCTCCAAATGTTTGACACAGTAAATCAAAGCTGCACTATTGCTGTGTTTTCAAGTGTTGGTTAGGATTATCATTGTGATCATTTCTATGTAGGTTCTGCTCATTTCCTCATGTCACCTCCAACACATTTCTATGCGGGGGTTCCCCGTCCGCCTAAAGTAAAAGCAGCCATGTAACACAGAGACCAGTGAGCACACTAAAGCCATGGGAATGAGAGGCACCCACGTAGCAGGAGGCTGCCCTCACACCACACAGTATAGCTCCAACCTTCACCACTTCTGGACCTGGAGTCTCCTCCGCATTGGCACTTAGAGACACCCATACAACCTGGGCGCAATCCAATAGGCGGCGGAATTTTGGGCGTAACTATAGTGTAACTGTAATGCACGCAAATCTCCTGGATCTTTTACATCCTTCAAATCTCAGGCCACAAAACTGCCCATGCCCCTTGTCTCAAATGCGAGTGTCCTCTAATTGTACTTGTATAGGGGTCTCAACTTTGTGAGCAGATTTTCAGGCGCCGCGGGAAACAAAGTCATTTTCCAGATCTTTTTATTTGAGTTTTTTTGTGTGTTTTGCTAAATTATCCTGCTCCGTATTATCAGTTTCTTTTTGAATGCATTTTTATGGGAAAGGATAAGTCGCATGAAAAATTGAAAAGCTTCCCAATGGCAGGTTCTTGAACATGCTGTGTCTGATGTGAATGAATGGGTGAAATGAGTTGAAACTTTCAATGATAAGACATGAAGAAATGTATTGATGGAGGTCACCTTAATCAAGTCTTTGGTCACCTGACCTACTATCTCCTCATGTGGCTCTGTGTGCTTCAGTGAAGGGCCTTGGGATGTTTTACTAGGTTAAAGGTGCAATATAAATCCAAGTTGTTGCTGATGGGTGCTTCCTTGTTCCTCAATTGTTTACACTTATTTACGCCAAATTTAAGTTTGGGTGTATTCTAATGTGATTGGAATGATACTTGGGTGTAACTTGGCATCAGCATAATTGGCACATCTTTGGCCACAATTGCAACTTTCCGATTGCAACCACTCTGTACATTAAAACATCCAGCTCACCTGGAGGATTGTCAAGTGATTTGTTACTACTTCAACGAATGTGCCGGGACAGTACAGAATCAAGCAGCTGTGTTATACAGGGCTGGGAATTCAATGGAGATGAGGCAAGAGAACAGTTGAAGAGGTAAAAGAATAAAAGGAGTGAATCTGAACTAAAAATAGTAAATGCTGGAAGTGCACAATGGTGCACGATAGGTTGATCAGTATATGAGAGAGAAAGGCAGACTAGTCAAGGGTATTAAGGGATATGGAGACAAGGCGAGTGGAAAGAGTTCAGACTTATATCAGACATGGTCTCAATGAATGGGAGAACAGGCTTCAGGAAATGAATGGCTGACTTCTGTTCCTATGTTCCTGTGTTAAGGTCGCATTGGAGCTGATATGCATCAAACACAACATTGGTACAATATCTGTTGACTATTCCTTCCCCCTTCATCCCTTCCAAGCATTCATGTATTTAAATGGGAAGTTTGATGCAAATGTGAGGAATAAAGGGATACAGGGGCTGGATGAGAAGAGTTTATTAGAGTGGGAGGAGGCTTGAATGCAATCTAAACACAGGCATAGACCAGTTGTTTCTACACAAACATCAGTAGCGCAGTCTCAATCAATGGGTGGGAATCGGAAAGTTTCCCGATCAAATCTGGAGTCAGACAGGGCTGTCCTCTCTCCCCGGTCTTGTTTGTTTGCTGTATTGAACCCTTTGCTGAGTCTATTAGGAAGGATGCGAGCATAAGAGGGGTGACAATCCCAGGCAGCGGAGGCACTCAGGTTAAAACCTCCCTGTACATGGATGACGTCGCCGTCTTCTGCTCGGATCTGCTGTCCGTGCGCAGACTGATGAGCATCTGCGACCAGTTCGAACTGGCCTCGGGAGCCAAAGTTAACCACAGCAAGAGTGAGGCCATGTTCTTTGGGAACTGGGCTGACCGATCCTTTGTCCCCTTCACCGTCAGGTCAGACTACCTGAAAGTGCTGGGGATATGGTTCGGAAGGGCCGGGGCGTGCACCAAAACATGGGAGGAGCGAGTAGCCAAGGTACAACAAAAGTTGAGCATGTGGGGGCAGCGATCTCTCTCCATTGTGGGTAAGAACCTGGTCATCAGGTGCGAGGCGCTCACGTTGTTGCTGTACGTGGCGCAGGTCTGGCCCATACCCCACTCCTGCGCTGTGGCGGTCACCCGAGCCATTTTCTGCTTCATCTGGGGATCTAAAATGGATCAGGTCCGGAGGGACACGATGTTCAAATCTCTGGATAAGGGCGGGAAAAATGTACCCAACGTGGCCCTCATCCTGATGACCACCTTTGTGTGCGGCTGCATCAAGCTGTGTGTAGACCTCCAGTACGCAAACTCCAAGTGTCACTACGTGCTGAGGTTCTATCTGTCCCTGGTGTTGCGAAGGATGGGCCTGGGCACATTGCCGCGGAACGCTCCATGCAATTGGGCCGTGCCGTACCACCTATCCTTCGTGGAGCAGTTTCTGAAGGAAAACACCTTTGACCACCGGTCCATCAGGCAGTGGTCTGCACGGAATGTCCTCAAGGCCCTACGGGAAAAGGAGACGGGGGATCCTGTCGGATGGTTCCCCGAGTAGACCGTCAAAGTCAGTTGGCGGAATGCCTCATCACCAGAACTTTCAAACAAGCACCAAGACGTAGCTTGGCTGGTGGTGAGAAGGGCCCTCCCCGTCAGATCCTTCATGCACGCCCGAAGTCTCGTCCCCTCCGCACAATGCCCCCGCGGTGGCTGTGGTGGGGAAGAGACGGTTGCCCACCTCCTTCTGGAATGTGTCCTTGCAAAGCAGGTGTGGAAAGAGATGCAGTGGTTTTTGTCGAGGTTCATCCCAAGCAGCTCTGTAACACAGGAGTCTGTGCTCTACGGGCTGTTCCCAGGGATGCACACTGAGACAAACATCAACTGCTGCTGGAGGACTATCAATTTGGTGAAAGACGCCCTTTGGTCTGCCCGAAACTTGCTGGATTTCCAGCGAAAAGAGTTGTCCATGACTGAATGTTGCAGACTGGCACATTCCAAGGTCCAGGACTACGTGCTGAGGGACGCACTAAAGCTTGGGCAGCCACGGCAAAGGCTCAATGGGGAAAGACCACAGTGTAAGGTCTCCCCACCAAGCTGAACTGAGGGGCTGGATCCATGAGAAACCCCTCGAACTGTATCGGAGAAATTTTGTGTGCTGTAAATGTAAAAATGTATATGGCATGACAATGAAATGGAAGGGTTGTGAGGCAGCTCATGATTGTATAGAAGGAAACTGATCACCTTTGCACTGTTTGTATTTTTTGACTTGATGCAGTTTTAAACTGTTTGTGAATGTAATTTTTTACAGATTTTTATGAATAAAGTATATTTTGGAAATAAAAAAAAATAGACCAGTTGGTTCAAATGGCCTGTTTCAGTGCTGTAGATTCTTATGTAACACCCTTACTTTAAAGCCTGGTGATGAAACTACTCCAGGATGGAAAAGGGGTTCACTGATTTTGCATTAAGCTATTCCGAGTTCACTTCAATGAGAAGATGAAAAATGTGAACATGGCTTCATACACCTGGAATATTCTAAAATATAAGCCAAGAAACCAAGTCCTGCGATTTTAAAAATTGGATTTTTTTTTCCGTACTTAGTTCTGAATTTTGTGCTGTGGAAACATTAGACCTGCTAAATAAAATCACATTGTCAGAAACTGGACATTTCAAAGCCCGCTTTATTATTGGGACTTTAATAAAGGAAAGAAAATCCCTCCCCACACAATCAATAGACTCTGCCCAGAGACTGTCAGGTGGCCAATCTCCTGCAACCTTGTATCATGAAAACTGATTGGTCCCCTCTCATTGTTGACAATCATTGCTTTGCTCAATTGATTTGCAAACTCTGTCAAATTAAGTTGTTCCCTCTCTTCAAGTTCCTATTTGTCCCTATGGTTACTGCCTTCATGATTCGTGAGCTGGAAGTTAAACTACAGAACACTGTGAACTAAGAACTATACTCCCCCACAAGTTACAAATTTGAGTTGAAAATTAAATGTAATTTTTTAAATGTTGAAATTAAAATATTATATTTTGAAAGTTGCATTTGATACTTAAAGGCAATTGCACCAAACTGGTTGAAGTGGATGGTCATAGTTTCACAAAGCAAGTTAATTTGTATAAGCGTGTGATAGCAGCTCTCGGTGGAGTACAGGAGAGTTCCAAGTTTTTTTCAATGACCCAATTAGGTACATTTCATGGAGCCTTGCAGGTCTCGTATAATGTTTAACTGCATGTTCCGATTAATTTACATATAATTCAATCTGTAGGTACTAATGGATCTTATTGCCTGATTAGGATTTATCCACTAATGAGACAGCAATGCTGACAACAGCCCTTTCCAAACATCCATGCCTGTAACATTTGAACAGAGTAAGCCATTTAGTCAAAAATATACTTGCCACATCTGGGCTGCAGTATCCCTTTGGCTGCATTATAAAACACACTGAAACTGCAGTAAAATTATAGCTTGCAAACACCAAGCAATCCACCTTAAAACTAGTGTTAATTCACTTGTAACAGCCCTTCAAAACACTCCCACAGGGCATGCTGAGACCAAGTGGGCCCACATCAGAGACGCCATCTATGAGTCAGCTTTGACCACCTATGGAAAACGTGTGAAGCGGAATGTAGACTGGTTTCAATCTCATAATGAAGAGCTGGAACCTGTCATAGCCGCTAAGTGCATTGCACTGTTGAACTACAAGAAAGCCCCTAGCGAGTTAACATCCGTAGCACTTAAAGCAGCCAGAAGCGCTGCACAAAGAACAGCCAGGCGCTGCGCAAATGACTACTGGCAACACCTATGCAGTCATATTCAGCTGGGCTCAGACACCAGAAACATCAGAGGAATGTATGATGGCATTAAGAGAGCTTTTGGGCCAACCATCAAGAAGATCGCCCCCCTCAAATCTAAATCATTATTGGCGACCACGCTCTGGAAGTGGTTAAAGAGTTCACCTGCCTAGGCTCAACTATCACCAGTAACCTGTCTCTAGATGCTGAAATCAACAAGCGCATGGGAAAGGCTTCCACTGCTATGTCCAGACTGGCCAAGAGAGTGTGGGAAAGTGGCGCACTGACACGGAACACAAAAGTCCAAGTGTATCAAGGCTGTGTCCTCACTACCTTGCTCTATGACAGCGAGGCCTGGACAACGTATGTCAGCCAAGAGCGACGTCTCAATTCATTCCATCTTCGCTGCCTCCGGAGAATACTTGGCATCAGGTGGCAGGACCGTATCTCCAGCACAGAAGTCCTCGAGGCGGCCAACATCCCCAGCTTATACACACTACTGAGTCAGCGGCGCTTGAGATGGCTTGGCCATGTGAGCCGCATGGAAGATGGCAGGATCCCCAAAGACACATTGTACAGCGAGCTCACCACTGGTATCAGACCCACCGGCCGTCCATGTCTCCGCTTTAAAGACGTCTGCAAACGCAACATGAAGTCCTGTGACATTGATCACAAGTCGTGGTAGTCAGTTGCCAGCGTTCACCAGAGCTGGCGGGCAGCCATAAAGGCAGGGCTAAAGTGTGGCTAGTCGAAGAGACTTAGCAGTTGGCAGGAAAAAAGACAGAAGCGCAAGGGGAGAGCCAACTGTGTAACAGCCCCGACAAACAAATTTTTCTGCAGCACCTGTGGAAGAGCCTGTCACTCTAGAATTGGCCTTTATAGCCACTCCAGGCGCTGCTCCACACACCACTGACCACCTCCAGGTGCTTACCCATTGTCTCTCGAGATAAGGAGGCCAAAGAAATGTAATGTAAAACCACAGTCCAATGTACCTTAAAACGCTATGCACTAGGTGCCTTGAAAGTACATTAGATGGGATTCTGTGATTGGACAGCACTTGCTGAACAATCCCAAATGTGCTAAGAATTATTCTAACAACCAATTTAAGATTATCAGTAGAGCTCATAATGTGGCTCACTTTCTTCTTCTTCTGTGGCCTCCTTGTCTCGAGAGACAATGGGTAAGCACCTGGAGGTGGTCAGTGGTTTGTGGAGCAGCGCCTGGAGTGGCTATAAAGGCCAATTCTAGAGTGACAGACTCTTCCACAGGTGCTGCAGATAAAATTGGTTGTCGGGGCTGTTACACAGTTGGCTCTCCCCTTACGCTTCCGTCTTTTTTCCTGCCAACTGTTAAGTCTCTTCGACTCGCCACACTTTAGCCCCGCCTTTATGGCTGCCCACCAGCTCTGGCGATCACTGGCAACTGTGGCTCACTTACGCTTGCTAGAAGCTACATATATTCATATGCATGACCTGGCCTCTGCATGCAAAAGGAACATGTCCATGTTGTGCGCCTTTGTTCTATTAAACAAAAGCGGGGGGTAGGACAATAGTTCCCTGGTGCATTTTCCATGGCAACGCCTCGACCAATCAGAGTCAACTTGCCCACCAATCACCTCCCTTTTCTCATGCAGTATGTATTGTTGCTCCCTTTGAAATTTGGCATTATTGCATCTGTCAAAGCTTTGACAGCATGTCACATTTTTTACTTGTTTAAATTTAAACTTTTTTGCTCTTTTAAGACTGATTTACATTACATTTGAATATAAAACCATTTGGGCTGAGAAGTACGAGGACCTCTTCATAACTCCATCTACTGTTCTCAAAAAATACAAATGATTTGGAAAATGTACTTGTGAATTTGTGGCTGATGTAGTCAGTATGTGTGTGGAGAATGGGGAGAAACAGGACGACCTGTAGCCTGGTGAGGAAATCAAATGTTGAACCTTATTAGCTGGCCAACCACCCAGCCTGCTGATCAAAGCGTGTGAGTGAACCATCAGGGTGGAATCATGTACAGTAGACAACTTAAAAGTGAGGCAGCAAAATTATTTGATGTAAGTTCGTATTTTACCTACTTAAAAAAAATGTTGCACATATTGGTCACTGAAGTAATTTTCAATTCCATTTCACAAGACTGTATTTTATTTTTAAGAAAATAGTGTTTAAGCTACTGTATATTAGAATTAGAACATTACAGCGCAGTACAGGCCCTTCGGCCCTCGATGTTGCGCCGACCTGTGAAACCATCTGACCTACACTATTCCATTTTCATCCATATGTCTATCCAATGACCACTTAAATGCCCTTAAAGTTGGCGAGTCTACTACTGTTGCAGGCAGGGCGTTCCACGCCCCTACTACTCTCTGAGTAAAGAAACTACCTCTGACATCTGTCCTATATCTATCACCCCTCAACTTAAAGCTATGTCCTCTCGTGTTTGCCATCACCATCCGAGGAAAAAGACTCTCACTATCCACCCTATCTAACCCTCTGATTATCTTGTATGTCTCTATTAAGTCACCTCTCCTCCTCCTTCTCTCCAATGAAAACAACCTCAAGTCCCTCAGCCTTTCCTCGTAAGACCTTCCCTCCATACCAGGCAACATCATTGTAAATCTCCTCTGCACCCTTTCCAAAGCTTCCACATCCTTCCTATAATGCGGTGACCAGAACTGCGCGCAATACTCCAGGTGCGGTCTCACCAGAGTTTTGTACAGCTGCAGCGTGACCTCGTGGCTCCGAAACTCGATCCCCCTACTAATAAAAGCTAACACACCATATAAGCCAGAAATGTAGGTTATTGATGTGTGGGGGACAAGCTATGGGTCATTTTACTTGTGAATAATGCTGGATGGTACCCTGGAGAGAGCACTCAACTCCTGCTGGCTTGGTCCCACCTTCCTACCCATCCTGGACTTTCCAGCGTCATTTGTCTCTCTTCTGCAACTCTTGGTTTCTGGTTCACATCTTTCCCGTTTCATGTCTCCAGCTCTGCACTCTCAGCTCCCCCTCTCCAGTTCCCCTCTTCCCAGCTCCCTGTTTCCCCAACTCCTGATATGCAAATTCCAACTCTGCTCCCCCTCTCTCTGTTTCTTCTCCCCAATTCCCAGACTGAAAGCCCTCTCTCTCTCCGGCTCCTGGTCTCCTGCTCCCCCTTGTTCTGTTGCCAAACTGTCCGTACCACATAGAACAGTGGAAGTTCCTGCTCTCCAGCAAGCAGAAATAACTGATGTGGGGGTAGGTTCTATATGTGGGTCATAGATATTTTTCTGTTTTTCTGGCTGGAATATGAATTGTCTCATTATAAAAGTGGTCTTGCATTTAAAAAGACAATTCTGGTCATCTTATTTAAAGAGGAATATAATTGCATTGAAAGCAGTTCAGAGAAGGTTCACTGGGCTGATTTCTGGGATGAGGGGTTTGTCTTATGAGGAAAGGTTGAGCAAGTTGGGCCTATACTCATTGGAGTTTAGAAGAATGAGACATATAAGATTCTGAGGGGGCTTGACAGTGTAGATGCTGAGAGAATGTTTCCGCTTGTGGGGGAATCTAGAACTAGGGGGCACAGTTTCAAACTAAAGGGTCTGCCATTTAAGGCAGAGATGGGGAGGAATTTCTTCTCTGAGGGTCTTTAATCTTTGGAATTTCTACCCCAGATAGCAGTGGAGGCTGGGTCATTGAATATATTCAAGGCTGAGTTAGACAGATTCTTGATCTACAAGAGAATCAAGGGTAATGGGGGGCAGACAGGAAAGTGGAGTTAAGGCCACAATCAGATCAGCTATGATCGTATTAAATGGCGGATCAGACTAGAGGGGCCAAATGGTCTACACCTGCTCCTTTTTCTTATGTTCTTATGTCTCAAAAATAAAACCTTCTAACACTAAGGTTTGATTTCTGCTTAAATCGATTTCAAACTTTCTCTACAAAATCCCACAGCTGCTTTGAGGAGAATTTTGACAATAGTCAAAGGACAGTCCCATCCAATTGATTCCTTGAGAGGATCCCAGTGACTGCATGCAGCTGAAGAAATTGGGAAAGATGTCTTGCACATTTTGAATTTTCTGGGGAGACAGGGAGAGCATAATATCAGGTGGGATGGCGACGGAGGATTGTTAACCCCCAATTAAGGGTCTCTTCCCTCTGCAGCCACAATTACCCATGTGGCGGGCAGTCCTGTCGCCACATGGGAAGCACTACACAAAAAACCATGTAGGCTGCTTCTCGGCTGCAACGGGACTGGGGGTTTCTTGTTAAAAGGCACCTAAGTGCCTTAACGAGGGACCCGGCATCAAGAAGGAGGCTTCACTGAGGGCCAACCCCTGCCCTTGTTGCAAACCACCCACCCCCCGCATCGTGAACCCCACCCCATAAGACCCCTCCCACCCTGACCTACCTTAAGCCTGGTTCCAGCTCTGCTCCTAGTTGTCTGGTCACCGCAGATAAAGCAGCAGCCGCTGCCTCTGATTGGCCAGTGGCTCTCCAAGGGCTGGACTTCTGGTGACAGTGTCCTAAATCATAATGAAGGCCCACTGCTGTCCAGTCAAGTGCCTGATTGGCAATAAATTCAGTCCTTCCATAGAAGAGGGGATGTGGGGATCTTGGCGTCAGTTTCTCCTGAGGTCGAGACCCCCGCTGCTAGCATAAAATTCCCCCCTCTGTTGTTAAATGGATCAGTGCTTTGTCCTTCCTCAAATAGAGTTCTGGATTCTGGTGAAATGTTGAAAGGAGATACTGTATGTTCTGTATTAGAGAAAATATTCCAACCCTCTTCTATTTGATGCAGTGTTATATAGGAGAGGAACATAGGTACATAAGATTTAGGAGCAGGAGTAGACCATTCGAGACCCCTCAAGACCCCAAAAAAGAAATATTCTTCCAATCTATTTGAATGAACTCTTTTCTGTTCTTTCTGCAGACAGAGGGCGTCCGTGTCCATGTGAATGTTCTCGCTGAGCAAGCTAAAAGCCCCGTGCTTTTTGTGATCCGACAACAGAAAGCAGTGGTCTCCTTCCAGGTGCCATTAATCCTCAGGGGGCTGTGAGTATTTTGAGATCTTCTGATCATCACACGAGCCAGCTGCCAGTACCCGGAACCCTTTGGTGTTGAAATCCCAGTATCTCCATCCTGCTGTTTCCTAAGTGCCAGCCTTGGCTCAGTAATAGTGGCTCTCTTGCCTTCCAGTTAGCCAAAAGCAATACTTGCATTTATGTAGTGCCTGTCACAACCTCAGGATGTCTTGAAGTGCTTTGCAGCCAGTGAAGTATTTATTGAACTGAGGTCACTGTTGAAAGGCAGGCAATGCAGCAGCCAATTTGCACACAGCAAGGTCCCACAATTAGTCTATAATCCAGAGACAGTTCAGATCCCCACTGTGCCAGTTTGAGAATTAGAATTCAGTTCAACAAACAAATCTGACAATGAAAAGCTGGTATCAGTAAAAGTGACCATAAAGCTGTCGGAAAGATTGGTTAGAATGGAACTTGCGACCACAAGGAGTAGTTGCGGTGAAGAATATGGATTTATTTAAGGGGAAACTAGATAATACATGATGGAGAAAGGAATAGAAGGATATGCTGCTAGGGTTAGACGAAGACAGATGGGAGGAGGCTTGTGTAGAGCATGAACCTGTTTAGCTGAATGGCCTGATGGCGTAGTGTACATTCTATGTATGTAATTGACCAGATTATCTGCGTTGGGTGTTGGTTCAGAGATAAGTGTTAGCCAGGACATTGGGAGAGCACTCCTGCTCTTCTTAGTGCCTTGGAATCGTTTAGGTCCATCTGAGAGGACAGATGAGGTCTCGGTTTAACATCTCATCAGAAAGACGGCACCTCTGACAATGCAGCACTCCTTCCGCACTGCAGTGATGCTCCAATCTAGGTTATGTGCTTAAGTCTCGGGAGTGGGGCTTGAACCCACCCTCTTTTGACTCAGAGGTGAGAGCATTACCAACTGATCCAAAATTGGCATGTCACAGGAACACACCTCGCTCCAGGATTTAAGCACATCATCCTGGCTGGCAGTTCAGTGGAATATTGAAGAAGTGCTGCATTGTTGGTCGTTCTGTCTTTTGGATGAGCGTTAGCCTAAAGCTGTATATCCCTTCTCAGGAGGGTGTGAAACATCCCCCAGCACTATTTAAAAAGCAGTTGGGGGGTTCATAGAGTGATACAACACTGAAACAGGCCCTTCGGCCCACTGTGTCTGTGCTGACCATCAACCACCCATTTATACTACTGCTACATTAATCCCATATTCCCTACCACATCCCCACAATTCTCCTACCACCTACCTACACTAGGGGCAATTTATAATGGCCAATTTACCTATCAACCTGCAAGTCTTTGGCTGTGGGAGGAAACCGGAGCACCCAGCAGAAACCCGCACAGTCACAGGGAGAACTTGCAAACTCCACACAGGCAGTACCCAGAACTGAATCCAGGTCACTGGAGCTGTGAGGCTGCTGTGCTAACCACTGCACGACTGTGCCCTCCAATGTTTTCCCAATGTCCTTCACCAACATTTACCTCTCAAACAACATCACCAAAAAAAGTAGATGAACTGGTCATTCATCTCCATGTTGTTTTTGGGAGCTTGCTGTGCACAAATTGGCTACCTCACAAAACAACAGTGACTACTCTTCAAAGGTGATTCATTGCCCTGAGGATATGATAAGGTGCTATATAAATGAAAGCTTTTTCTTGGGTATAAACATGTAACTTGCATTTATGTAGCATCTTATCATGACCTCATGGCATCCCAAAATGCTTCACAATAATGTGAAGCCTAGTCACTATTGTTAGGACACAGCAAGATCCCACAAACAGCCGTGAGATGAATGACAAATTATTTTGTTTTGGTTGGGGAAGGAATGTTAGCCAATTGCACCGGGAGAACTCATCTGCTCTTCACATATTGTCATGGGATCTTTTGCATCTACATGAACAGGCAGGCAGGGCTTCAATTTAACAGCTCATCTGAAAGCTCATATTTCCAACAAAACAGTGTTGCACTGAAATGTCATCCCAGGTTATGTGCTCAAGATTTGAACCCACAGTTTTCTGACTTAGCGCGTGAGAGCGCTACCAATAATTTTGTCTAGCGAGTAGTGAACCCATACAGAGCAGAAGTGTCCCAGGTTCAATTCCTGACTGTGTTGAGTCAGCTAAACCTGGCCAGGGCAACCGATTGGCCAACTACGCTCAGATTGTGGAGAAGAGGAAATTCTGTTCATGATCACTATTGAGGGGTGACTTTTGTTGGAATTGAGTGTTGCATGATGAATGGTATGTGATGCTTTCTATGGTCAAACAACATGAAGGTCATCATTGTCCAGGGTGACACATGAGAATGGGCCATGGATGACGTACTAAGGGGCCTGTGCAAATATACTTCAGCTTGAATCAAGAAAAAGGAAAGAAAATGAATATCATCTGACTTTAGAAATATTAAGACATTTATATTTGTCAGCTTGGCTTATTGGTAGCACTGTTTCCTCTTTCAGAAGTTTGTGCATTAACCCCTACTCCAGGACTTGTGCACTTAACCTCAGCAGATGATTCAGTGTCCTACTGAGGAAGTGTTGCATTATCGGACGTGCAGTCTTTCGGATGAGCTGTGAAGCCAAGGCCACATTTGCCTGTTTAGATGTTAAAAAGGTTACATGGCACCATTGAGAGAAGGGCAGGAAAGTTGTCCTTGTGACCGCCAATCCCTCAAACAGCACCAAAGCAGATTGGTTGATGGTTAGCTCAGTGCTGCTTGTTACCTGCTGGAAAAAGTTACCTGCTGGAAAAAGCAACAGTGGCAACAGTTCAAAGGTTAATTATCGGCTGTAAAGCTGAGGATAGGTTCTTTCTTATTTATCAATTATAAAAGCAATTGAGAAATTGACTTACAGTTTGGAAAAAAAAACATTGTTCTGATTTAGCTTGCAGTGAGTGTTGGTGCAATGATCCAATATCTAATAACTTCTGGATGTGTCCTGCTGATAACGTTATGTCACATATTCCGCTGGTTTGCACAGGAATCAGTCAGTGCAATATTTACAGTAGCTGTAAACCCATGGATACTTGTTAAATACATGACATATACACAACGTCATCTGCCTTCACACGGCAGGGAGGTGTAATATTTAACTGGCAAGTAGCTCTTAACTTTTGCAACTGATTTATTTGTGCCTTGTGTTAGGATGTCACCGTACAAAGAACAAGTATTAGATATGAAGTTCTGTTTCGTGACAGCAAAGGGCATGAGTAGGATCTTTGCTCAGGCAATAGAGATTTGCCATTTTGGAACACCAATAGAAAAGATTTCCTCTGAATATTATCATACAGAAAAAAAAGGACGCCATTATAGTTTAGATATAAGTAACACAAAATTCCAATCCTAAATACAAATTGACCTAACATTTGCACAATTACGCATCTGTTTGCTTGTGATTTTTGAAGAAAATTATGATTCGACAAAGGTTCGTTTGAGTTATTAGTTTGACTCACAAATAGGAAACCAAAAATAGCCAATCTTAAAAAAGAAATCTGCCATTATTGGGAGAGAAATAAGTGATCCCAAGATAGATGAATCAGCTCTGCCAGGGTTTTGTGTAACAGCTTGATGTGTGTGATGAAGAGCTGAGAAGCAGTAGTTTGGGTCAAATTTCTTGCTGCAGATTTTTGAAAATTGGATCATAGCCAGGCTATTTTTATCGTGCATTACTGTTATTTTTCTTTTATTATTCACGCTGGAGTATCACATGTAAGGCCATCCCTACTTCTCTTCCCATCTCTACTTGCCCCTGAGAAGGTGGTGGTGAGCCTTCTTCTTTAATTGCTGTGGTCCGTGTGGGATAGATACGCCTATAGTGTTGTGGAGGGAGTTCCAGAATTTTGACCCAGCGACGATGCTGGAACAGTCGATATATGTCCAAGTCAAGATGATGTGTGGTTTGGAGGGGAACTTGGAGGAGATGATGTTTCCATGCATCTGCTGCCCTTGTCCTTCTAGGTGGTGGAAGTTGCTGGTTTGGGAGGTTCTGCCAAAGGTGCCTTAATGTATTGTTGTAGTGAAAGCTATATATAGTGCACACTACAGCCATGGTACGCCAATAGTGGAGGGTGTGGATCTTTAAGCTAATGAATGGGGTGCGGATCAAGCAGTTTGCTTTGTCACTGTTTCTCATTGTCTGTGTTTATCTGGGATTAAAATTAAATTTATTATAATTCTATGGGGTATCTTTATGAATGTACGCTCCCAGCTTGAAGCTTTGCCCACTGGGAACAAATAGGAACACAGGAACAGGAGTAGGGCATTCAGCCCATTGAGCCTGCTCCGCCATTCAATACGATCATGGCTGATCATCCACTTCAATGCTTTTTTCCCACACTATCCTCATATCCCTTTATGTCATTGGTATTTAGAAATCTGTCAATCTCTGCTTTAAACATACTCAATGACTGAGCTTGCACAGCCCTCTGGGGTAGAGAATTCCAAAGATTCACAACCCTCTGGGTAAAGAAATTTCTCCTCATCTCGGTCCTGAGTGGTTTCCCCCTTATTTTGAAATGGTCGGGAATTTGAGGACTTACAGTCTACAATTTTCCAACCAATGTGTTCCCAGTGGGCAAAGTTTCTTCATTGAGCGTGAACTCATAAAGCTAGCCCTATGCTATACCCCGTGATAGATGATGCTGGTTGTCTGAGATATATCAAACACTTTAACCACCATGCCCCTTCCTCTGGAACTCTCCCTAAACCATTTTGTTTTACCATGTCCTTCAAAAACCTCCCAAAAACCTACTTCTTCAACTGTAATTGTGCCCCACTTCTTAACGTTTGCAGTCTTTTCTTTCATAGAACATAGAACAGAGAACATTACAGCGCAGTACAGGCCCTTCGGCCCTCGATGTTGCGCCGACCTGTGAAACCATCTGACCTACACTATTCCATTTTCATCCATATGTCTATCCAATGACCACTTAAATGCCCTTAAAGTTGGCGAGTCTACTACTGCTGCAGGCAGGGCGTTCCACGCCCCTACTACTCTCTGAGTAAAGAAACTACCTCTGACATCTGTCCTATATCTATTACCTCTCAACTTAAAGCTATGTCCCCTCGTGTTTGCCATCACCATCCGAGGAAAAAGACTCTCACTATCCACCCTATCTAACCCTCTGATTATCTTATATGTCTCTATTAAGTCACCTTTCCTCCTCCTCCTTCAATTCCCCTCATGGTTAAGCAGCTTTTTATGTGAGGGCCACTGTTTAAGTGTAAGATGTCGTTATTCCCATTTTAGGTTAACTGATTCTTGGGATCATTGGTTTACAGTGACAGAATAGGTCAAATTCATTTACATGGGTTTGGGGATTTTTACCATGTTTTGGGGATCAGGTCCATTCTTCCGTGCAAACTGCAAATCAGCCATTTTACCGATCTTTTTATGAAAAATGTCTAGAGCAACAATACTGCAAATCACATTCCCATTAAGACCTAATGAACTAGAAATACATTGGCGGTGTGTTTTTTTTTCTGGTGCAAAACGGACACCTAAGCATCCAATATGGCGGGTGGCACATGCACAACATTCCACACCAGAAGTGCAGCACCTGCCATATTGCAGAGAAGGAGGTGTCCAGGGTCCATGCCTGAAGGAGGCATTAGATCCTTTGCTTATGCAAATAGGGGTCCTAACATCTGTTTGATGTCCCCTTTGCACAATTGGTCTGCCCTGAATGCAGCTGGCCAGGTGTACGTGTGGCCTCACCAGGGTTCCTTAAAGAGACCATGGGAGACCGCCACCAAAGAAGTAAGTTTGTTAAAAAATGCTTACCTGGATGCGGAGTGGGAGGAGAAGGAGTGGTCCTCCTTGCCCCACTGCAGAGCCGAAGACTGTTGACGACCCCTGATTGCACCCCCTCCTGATTGCCTCCTCCCTCTCCTGATCCTATCTCTCCTTTCTTGACTCCCCTCCCTCTCCTGATTGCCTCCCCCCACCTCCTCCCTCCATTATCCTACCCATAAGTTTATTCTAGGTTTTTACTTTCATTAATGTGAAGTTCAACTTCCTGACAGCAGTACTGAATGTACCTCTTTTTGATGTGAAGCAATGATGCATTGTCTAGCTGTCTCTTTTCAATAGTTGCATAAATTGTCAGTCATAACTGTTAACGAATAAGTAGGGTAGCTTCAAGTTTGATCCACAAGTGAGTTTACTCTCTGGCAGAGAAAGGCAAGCCCACTGTTAGAGCAGGAGAAAGTTTTACACCAAAACGTTGCTCTTGTTTTTGGTTTGTGCAGCTGAGAGGCATGTTCTGTTGGACAAGGCATGGATAGAGGGTAGAATGTGGGCTTGCCCTCAGAATTCTGAACTCGATGAGTTCCACTCAGCAACAACAACTTGCGTTTATATAGCACCTTTAACTTAGTATTAATGTCCCAGGGTGCTTCACAGCAGCATTAACAGACAAAATTTGACATCCAGCCACATAAAGAAATATTAGAACAAGTGACGACAAAGCTTGGTCGAAGAAGCCGCTGGTTGTTGTTTAGCTGGCTTAGCATTTGCACAGATAGCCACTGCTACATTTCCTACTCACACAGTGACGAGGGGAGAGCTGTGTATGTCTGGGTTGGTCCAGTTCTGCCACAGGAGTTGATCTGTAGTTGACTACGTCTGCCCAGATAAAGGCATCATTGATCCAGGCTTGTGTTACCAAAAAGAAAAAGAAACGTAGCTTCATAAACAGATCAAAAACTCCGAAGTGTTACCACTTTCAGAGGCACTAGTCTACTGGCTTAAATTCTGAGCAAGCTGGATCCTGAAATAAATACAGGAAATGCTGGAAACACTCAGCAGGTCTGACAGCATCTGCGGAGCGAGAAACAGAGTTAATGTTTCGCTTGATGCCCTTTTGTCAGAATTGGATCCTGAGTTTGACAATGCAGCCAGTAGTTGCTATTCAGTTACATTTTAACACAACTTTTGGACTTGGTAGCCAAGTGTTGGAATATTTCTACAGCCCCAGTCTGTCTTTGGTTGAATATATGACATCATTAATTTGTCCTGAGCTATGCTCCGCTTTACTCAAAATTTCAGCTGCTTTACTCTCGACATCCATTCTGTAGTACCCCTTTATGCATGGAAATGTCTTGAGTGCTATTCAAGGAGGTGAGGATGAGTTGAGAAAAATTAAGGTGGGAAAGTGAAAATAATGATCTGGAGACATGAGTTCAAATCCCATCATGGCACCTAGTGGAAATTAAATTCAATTAATCAATTAAAATCTGGAATAAAATGCTAGTATCAGTTATGGTGACTATGAAACTACTGGAATGTTGTAAAAACCCATCTGGTTCACTAATGCCCTTTTTGCAAGGAAATCTGCCATCCTTACCCGGTCTGACCTACATGTGATCCAGACTCACAGTAATGTGGTTGACTCTCAATTGCCCTCTGAAATGGCCTAGCAAGCCACTCAGTTGTATTCAAGAAGGAGGCTCACCACCACCTTCTCAAAGGCAATTAGAAATGGGCAGTAGAGCTGAGTGAACTTTACATTGGTCAGAAAGAGCTCTTGATGTATTTTAACAATAAGACAGTGTTTTGTCTTTTTGTGGCTCATCTGAAAGCACTCCTAAGTGCCTTGGGACATTTTACTATGTTACAGACGCTATATAAATGCACGTTTGTGTTGTATTCTTACAGCAATGCATGTCAATTATATCTTTGTGAAGGATCCCCTGTAAATTGAGTCAGCTACCAAAAAAGAAAGCAGTGCTATTATTGCAGGAAGCAGAAATACTGTTAACTCATCCAACACAGAAATCCGACAGATCTCAAGGATGCCTAGGATATTTCCAGGGACCCCTGAGCATCCTGGGAGCCCTGTCTGAAAACCTGCACAATCAATTTTACCAGCATTGACTCCAACTGGGCCTCTTCATCTGTCCAAATGTGTTTAAATTCCATTCCCTTTTATTTCTCTGTTCAGGAGTTGTATTTTCTCGTTGGACTGTAGAATTTTATGGTCGTGTGATCCATTAGCAGATTAATGGCCCTTTCCTTCTCCTCAGTCTTTACCTAAACCCATTCAGTTGCTAGTCCTGTTTGTGAAGTATGCTGCTAGTTTATCAATAACCTGTGCATATGCTGTAGTCTGAATGCTTGACAAAGTGTGTTTGTTCAGTCCTGTCAGTCGGATCATGTGTCACTAACATCTTCAGCAAAATTTCACTAAGAGCAGATTCTGAGCAGTTTAAATATTAAACTCTCTCATAGTCCTCAACCCTATTCAAATTGCTTCTACAATGGGTCATTTAATAAGTGCACCACACAGATCTTGAAAATCCAGGATTCGATTCCTAATCTGTGCTGAGTCAGCCAGTCTCGGAGGTGACAGAGAATTGTACCGAATGTACAGCACAGAAACAGGCCATTCAGCCCAACTGTTTCATGCCTGCATTTATGCTCGAATTGAGCCTGCCCCCATCTCTCTTCATCTAACTGATCACCATAACCTTCTGTTCCTTTCTCCCTTACGTGCTGATCCAGCTCCCCTTAAATGGATCTACACTGCTCATCTCAATTACACAAGTTCCACACTCTAATCCCTCTGGATGAAGAAGTTTCTCTTGAATCTCCTGTTGGATTTATTAAGGACTATCTTATATTTATGGTCCCTAGTTTTGGTCTCCCCCATAAGTGGAAACATCTTCCCTGCATCTATCCTATCAAAGCCTTTCATAATCTTAAAAATCGGGTCACCCGTCAGCCTTCTCTTTTCTAGAGAATAGTGCCCCAGGTTGTTCAATTGACAGAGTGCTAGAATTGGCATTAAGTTCCTAGGTTAATGAGGGGTTGGCGGGGAGGGGGTAATCAGCCAAGGCGCTCTCTCCTGATTGCTATCCATTAAACCCTGTTGGCAACTGTATCTCTGTGAGTTCAGGATTGGGCTCAGTTATGATGGTTCCCATAGTTCAAGAGCTTGTTGATGCTCATTATATGGACTTACACATGAAGAATGTCCAATTGGGTGCAATAGAAGAACATGGCCAGCGCCTGTTGATATGTCCCTAAACACGTTGGTTGATCAGTGAAGCTCACAGATTGTATCTTGCTCAAGGGTTACTCTACGCTCACTACAGATTTTACTGTGCAGTTAAAGCTCAATATAATCTCCCTCTCCCTTCTGTAGGTATCAGAGGAAATACATTTATCAGGACGTGAGTCGCACGCTGTGTCAACCAGAGATAAAGAGCGAATTGCAGATGCAATATTTCTATGTGGATGTTTCGACACTGTCAGAAAAAAACGCTTCAGTCCAACTGTATGTGAAACGCATTGAGCATTTTGTTCTAAGGTGGGTGAAATGGCACAGTGATACAGTCAAATCCTCATCCTCACTGGTCTCTGCTTCCCCAAGTAAGGGGAAGAGGCCCTTTCACCAACAGGTTCTTATCACACTGATGGTCTCCATACGGCATAAGGGTCTGGTTGTTGTGAATGAACCTTTGAATGTTACTTTTCTCTATTAAATACTGAAACTTTTATCTTAATCTATCTGTCAATCTAATTTCTTTAAACTATCTCCCATGCATTGCTAATGTGGAGTCAAGACCAAGCAAGGTTAGAGCTAGTGAAGATAACTTGACTGGGGTGGGAGAGAGGGGATGAGGCACATGGGAAGAGGGAAGGAGGGGAGCGAGAGTGGAGGGAAAGAGAGAGAGGAGGAGAGGGAGAGAGAAGGAAAAAGGTTGAGGACAGAGAAGGGAGTTGGAGTGAGGGGAAGAGGAGAGGGGAGGGGAAGGGGCAAATGGAGGGCAGGGGCATGGGGAAGTGGAGAGATGAAAAGGAGATGACAAAATGCGGAAGAGAGCAGATGAGGGAGGACTGGAGATGAAGGGGAGAGGTGAACAAGGGAAAGGAGAGAGGATAAAAGGAGGAAGATGTACAGAAGAAGGAGAATCATGAGGAAATAATGCGGAGCGGGGGAGGCAAAGATGATGAGGCCAATATGAATGACAGAGAGGAGGAGGAGGAAGGAGCTGGATGAGGACAATTGGCTGAGGTGAGGGAAAGAAGCAGACATGATGGAGGATCCTTGGATGATATTACGATGAGTGGGGAGGTGGTGTTCCTGGGAGGAAAATTTCTACTCACTATTGGCGGTTGCCAGCAGGCCAATTCCTCCTCCTTTAGCAGCTACAAAACTCTTGGCCTTTCCGCGAAGTGTACCATCTGTTCTTACCAGATTTTTTTTTAATTCATTCATGGGATGTGGGCGTCGCTGGCCAGGCCAGCATTTATTGCCCATCCCTAATTGCCCTTGAGAAGGTGGTGGTGAGCTGCCTTCTTGAACCGCTGCAGTCCATGTGGGGTAGGTACACCCACAGTGCTGTTAGGCAGGGAGTTCCAAGATTTTGACCCAGCGACAGTGAAGGAGTGGCGATATAGTTCCAAGTCAGGATGGTGTGTGACTTGGAGGGGAACTTGCAAGTGGTGGTGTTCCCATGCATTTGCTGCCCTTGTCCTTGTAGTTGGTAGAGGTCGCGGGTTTGGAAGGTGCTGTCTAAGGAGCCTTGGTGCAATGCTGCAGTTCATCTTGTAGATCGTACACACTGCTGCTAGTGTGCGTCGGTGGTGGAGGGAGTGAATGTTTGCAGATGGGGTGCCAATCAAGCGGCACTTAACTACTAAATTGTTCTTTGGAGTAAGGAGCTCCATGATTCACTGTGCCTCCATTGTCTTCAGTTTGGGGTGAATGAAGAGGAATGACCTTGTCAGTAGAATAAGATAGAATGGGTGAGTGGCTTTTTTCGTCTGAATTTGTCTGATGACCTGTCATTGGCTATCACTTATTTGCAACAGACTAATTGAAGTTCTTTTTCTAATTATATTTCTGTAGAAACATTAGAAAACAATAACTTGTGTTTTGAACAGTGAACTTAAATAGTACTAGATGTGGTGACAAGAATCAGTGGAGCTATAATACAGCCACTGTCTGGTAGAGAGTCAATAACTCATTCTTAACTCTCTGATATTCCTGATTCACTGCTTCTACCCTTCCAACAACTTGCTTAGTCAGAAGAAGCTTAATCTCAGACCCAAATAGCAGAAACAACCTAGAATCTTCCAATTCTTTATAACAGAGGTGGAGGCGCTTGAGTTTTAATTGTGCACTAATCATTCAAGACATTTTATTTATATCACAGAACTGCGGAACCATTCCAATTCAACGCGACACCGTCTCAACCTCAGGTAAGGGCTGATACTTAAAATTTCTGCTCAGCCTAAGGAAGTTTCTTCCTGTACTGAGGATCCACCATCTTTTCATCTTATTTCTTCGTTAAATGGAAAGGATAAGGTACCAGGGGACATTTGGGTGTTCATTCATTAAGATGGGATGAATAGGACAGATATCCAATATTGCCCAGGCTATGCTCAGAGACCCAGTCCCATTTATTAGTGGACAATCTTGCTGAGGGAGGTGGGGAAGAGAGAGAAGGGGGATAAAAGTGGGGGAGAGAAGGCAAGGTTTGTTGCCCAAATTTCTTCAGCTAGAGGTCGAGATAGGTCAAGGGATCAGCATCCCTTGTGCGAAGTAGAAACAGGTGCCTCGGATCCTTAGGGCTTTCTCCCCTCCTCTCCTGAAGGCTTTGACATTCTTGCTGGGGGTGGTTTTCATGGCCAAGTGGCTGTTATTCATATATGAGCATTGAGACAAACTATCTGATTGAGGAGAACATCACAGCTATCCCAATGCCAGCTTCATCCAGTGACCTTACTCATATTTGTGAAGCACTTTGGGACATTTCTGTATCTTAATTACATAATTTCTAGTCACCATTGGGGGCTGTCGGCAGGGCATTTCCCCCTCCTTTGGCAGCTAAAAATTATAATTATATAAAAATGTGAGTGGTGTCTGTTATCATTGTCACACTGTGCAGTTGACAGTAAAATGTCCAGCAGGAGAATCACTGGATAGATATCAGGAGCAGAAACTCTAGTCAGTTTTCCTTTCCCTCACCCAGGACACTGAAAGCAATTGCATTGACCTCATACTGGCCCCAGTTAGAGCAAATGTATTATACACTCTAGAGCACTCTCGAGTTCATACACATGGTAATACATGCCCAAGTGATGTGTTGTATGGGAGCTTCTGATGATCTACCACTGCGTACCTGTGTTGTCTTTGCTGTCTCACTTTCTTCCTGTTATTTGTTTGTTTGTAGTACTTTAAATACAAGTTCCCTGATGGTGAGGACTCAGTAATAGTGAAGGTGACATCAGATGCAGCCTTTCCCTGTTCTGTAGTTTCGATACAGGATGTCCTGGTAAGTGCAAAGTAGATATTGGAGAGCTCTTCCTTTTTTGTATGTTAGGGCCCGGTGTGTGACTCCCAACAGCAGTTTTGATTTTGGAATTGAGGAAAAACATTAGGAGCATTCAAGATGCAAATGAATGATGATATGTGCAAGTTAGAGTGGGCTACAATGGAGCAAGAGACCTTTCCTCAGGGAACTGTAGCCCATGTGAACAAAAATATTTCTTTTGGAAAGAAGCAGCTGCTAAAGTGCAAGAAAATATGCCAAATAACTATTTTCTATGTTTTTCTTGTTGCCGTTAATTTCTCATGCCTTTCATGTTTGTCTGACAATCTCCAATCTGGATAATGGAGACACTTTGAACTATGGTGGCTGCCAGGTTCATTGAATCTTATGTAAAACCAGGCTGAAGAAGGCAGTAGCCCGGGAGCGCTGGGTCTCTTTTACTTAACTCCTTAAGGTAGAGTGGCTCACTATTGTATGTTGTGCCGTCCTACTCCCAAATGTATGTTGATCATTTGCCTGAACTTGGAGTCATATGGTCAGTTGATGGGCAGTTGGTACACCCTGGATCGTAGTCACTGCCATTTTGAACATATGGAGATCCTTTATGAAGGATAAACATGGAAAAATATGGGGGAAGCGAGGAAGCTGTTAAAATTAGGAGATTGCCAAGAGGTGTGAACCTTCTTTACAAACTTGCACCTCATTTGTGCTGGGGACTTATTTACTAATATCCTTTACTTTCAATTTTCTTTCAGTGTCCAGTCAATGATTTGGACAACAATGTTGCATTTATTGGCACCTATCAAACTATGACTAAGAAAGCAGCCATTACTGTACAGGTAAGCTAAGTACTGCCTGTGTGAGAACAGGTGTGTTCTGTAGTATTGTTAACCAGTGTGTTGGTTTTGTGGCTTCCATTGGTGTCAATCAGCTTGGTAGCTCCCTTGCCTTTGAGACAGAAAGTTGCGGTCTGAAGTCCCACTCTTGGTCCCGAGCACATAGCCTAGACTGACATGGCAGGTGGAATGGCTGCACTGCCAAAAGTCCCATCTTTTGGATGAAATGTTAAACCAGTGTTCTGTCTGCCTGTTGGGGTGGATTATAGAGATTTTGTGGCAATATTCAAAGAAGAGCAGAGAGTTCTCCCAGTGTCCTGGCCAACATTGCTCCCTCGAACAACACTATCCAAAACGGGCTCATTCATCTCCCAACGCACCATTCGTCTTACTTGGTGTGTGTGTGTGTGTATCTTGCTGTGTGCAAATGCCGTCTTTACCCACGTACCAACAGTGACCACAATTCAAAAGCTGTGAAACACTTTGGTCTTCCTGAGTTGGTGATGAAGCGCTACATAAATGTGATTATATTTTTCTCTTTTCATATGGCAAAGCCATCGATAGAGCTGCTGTCAAGGCGCCGTGTTATGAGTATTTGATGATCCCCAGTTCTGTAACATACCTCACCTGATCAGTCTTAATCAGACATCACAGCGATAAAGTGTTGCAGCATATAGTGGCAAAATCAACTGGCTTGCCAGTTTTGCACAAAGCACCCCCCCCCCCACCAATCCCCAACACCAACCAAATTCCACCCATTAATCAGGTTGAGAGGTAAATCCTGCACATCCCAAGCGAATAACCCAATTGTACTTCAAAAAGCAACAGGTGGGTCAATGCGTAGTGGACTGGTGCAGCTCCATGATGCTCTGCAGCGTTCTGGGATCCACATGCTGAGTCCTGATCAGGGTTCAGTCATCAAGGGGGCAGAGAGTGGAGACGAAACATTTCCCACAAGGAGTGAGCAGAGCAGGAAGGGACAGGGACTGTGGGTTTCTGTCATCCACCTCCCCTCCCACCACTCCTTTAGAGAGTGGGGAGTAGACAGAGAGAGAGAGATCTGAGGGGAATCACCAGCTGGCTGGGATAAGGTATAATACCGAAAGTGGGAAGTGTAAAGAAAAAAATGATATTTGAAAGAACTATTTTCATGTTTCTGAAGACGTTGTCTAATATATTAAAACTTGTAAAGTGCAGCTCCTTTCCTGGCAATTGGGCATTTATTATTCTGCTTTTCATTTCCTGACAGAAAAAGGATTTTCCAAACAGCAGTTTTTATGTGGTGGTGGTGGTGAAAACTGAGGATGAGGCATGTGGTGGCGCACTACCCTTTTACCCCTTAAAAGAAGGTAAGAACAAGGGGTCTGGGGGCACATTGCCTTTCTCCTGTCAAAATAAGGAACAGAGGTGTGCTTATATCCATAAAAAGCAAGGGGACTCACTATGCTCCTTAAAGAAGGCAGGGGAAAGCACAATCCATCAAAGATGAAGTATGATAAAAGCAAAATACTGCAGATGCTGGAAATCTGAACTAAAAACAGAAAGTGCTGGAAATACTCAGCAGGTCTGGCAGCATCTGTGGAGAGAGAAACAGAGTTAACATTCTGATGAAAGGTCACAGACCTGAAATGTTAACTCTCTTTCTCTCTCTACAGATGCTGCCAGACCTGAAGCTAAAGTATGAGATAGGCCTAATGATAAAACAAAGAACTATCCATGTTCATCCATTCTCATATCCTTGCTATGGTTATGCTGGTGGACTAGTAAGGCCTGGACTAATGATCCAGAGGCAATGAGTTTATATCCCACCATGGCAGCTTGGGATTTAATTTCAATTAAATAAATCTGGAATTAAAAAGCTAGTATCAGTAATGGTGACTGTGAAACTGCTGAATTGTGGTTAAAAACCCATCTTGTTTACTAATGCACTTTAGGGAAGGAAATCTGCCATCCTTATCTGGTCTGGCCTACATGTGATGTCAGACCCACTCTTAACTGCCCTTCGGGACAGTGTGGGAAGGTGGAGTTGAGGTGGAAGATAATTGTATTGAATGGTGGATAGGCTTGAGGGGCCGAATGGTCTTTTCCTCCTCCTAGTTCTTATGTCCTCTGAAATGGCTGAACACGTCATTCAGTTGTACCAAGATGCCAGGAAAAAGTCACTGTGGGTGTACCTACACCACACGGACTGCAGTGGTTCAAGAAGGTGGCTCGCCAGTGATGCCCACATCCCATGAATGAAAAAAAAAGCTCTCTGATATATAGGATATATTCAGCCCCTCTGGTCAGTTCTGCCATTCAGTTATATTATGGCAGATCAGTATCCGAACTCCCAGATTTTTGTTGTGGATGCTTTGATCTGATGGTTGTGTGTTTTCTTTCTCTCTGTTTCTCTTTAGATGAGCCTGTAGATCGGGGAAACCGGAGTAAAGTTCTGAATGTGATCGTGGTGCCAGCTGTGAATTGTAAGCAGTTCAACTTCGAGCGCTTACTTAGAAGTACAAATTTTCTGTAACCTCTTCCCAGGAATGATTAAAGCATCAGTGGGTTCTTACTGGACTCGCTCTTTAATAGTCCACACTCTTGCTTTGTACAAAGCAGTGGCAATCACAATGTAGACTGTCAGCACTTTGCAGCTGGCCTTTCCTTTACTTGTGGTCCTTTCTGCTCCGTGTGTTGCCAAGACTCAGTTCATTGCCTGTCTGACTGTGAGGAGTTTAGCATTGTGGGATTCAGTGATGTGCCACTGCCCAGCAGATGAAGGCTAGAGAGTGCTGATATTCCAGCTACCAGACAGCAAGTGAAGATAGAACTATTTAATAGAACTATAAGTTTCTTTTACTTTTCATGTGGGGGAGATGGTGGCATAGTGGTAATGTCGTTGCTGGACTGGTACTCCAGAGGCCCAGGCTAATGCCTTGGGGACATTGGCTCAAGTCCCACCACAGCAGCTGATGGAATTTCAATTCAATTAATTAAAACTCTGGAATTGAAAGCTAGTATCAGTAATAGTACATGAAGCTATCGTTGATTGTCGCAAAAAGCCATCTGGTTCACTAATGACCTTTGGGGAAGGAAATCTGACGTCCTTACCTGGTCTGGCCTCCATGTGACCCCAGACCCACAGCAATGTGGTTGACTCTTAACTCCCCTCTGAAATGGCCTAGCAAGCCACTCAGTTCAATGACAATTAGGGATGAGCAACAAATGCCTTGCCAGCGACACCCACAACCCATGAAAAAAATCCCTCTTAAATACCTTCATCCATGCATCTTTCAAATGGTTGCACTGAGTTCAATAGCCTTTTGCACTAATTGGTTTCTGTGGTTCAGTGGGTAGCTTTCTTACCTTGGAGTCAGAAGTTCAAGTTCCAATCCAGCACTTCAGCATAAAAATCAAGGTTAACACTCCAGGGCAGTACTGAGGGAGTGTGGCACTGCCAGAGGTGCTGTCTTTTGGATGAGATGTTAAACCGATGCCCCATCTGCCCTCTCAGGTGATCGTAAAAGATCCCATGGCACTATTTTGAAGAAGAGCAGGGGAGTTCTCCCCAGTGTCCTGGCCAATATTTATCCCTCAATCGACATCACAAAAACAGATTATCTGGTCATTATCACATTGCTGGTTGTGGGAGCTGTTTGCTGTGTGCAAACTGCCTGCTGCATTTCCTACATTGCAATAGCAACTGGGCTTCAAAAGTACTTCATTGCCTGTAAAGCATTTGAAATATCCGGTGTCCTGAAAAGCTCTATATAAAGGGAAGTCTTTTTCCTATTCATCCATTGAACAATGCTGTAGAGCATTCTTAGGCAATGTATATCAGTCTGTAATAGCAGGGCTCTTGTTAATCGAGTGTTCCTCCTTTCTATTTCCTCTTTGACAGCTGTGGCCTATGTTAAAGGGATGCTGTTCAGCCTGGGGATTTTCCTGGCATTTTACCTGCTCACGTTGCTCATCGCATGTTGGGAACACAGTCGGTAAGGGTGTTCGGAACCTCTTCAAATGTTTAGAGAACGACAAGCATGCATCTTTCACAGAGCTGCTCAAAGGATCATTCCAGACCTGAGAGCCAATTTTTTTTTTTATTCACTAAGAATAACACTGCGTCCTTTCAAGTTATTTGCTGTTCCTTTCCACTGCCTCAGTCTTCCCATGACACATATTAGTTGAGAGTGCAAAAAGGAAAGCTGCTGTCAAGGCTTCAGCGGTGACTCTGATTGGAAAGTGTGTGTTTAGTGTCTCCCGGGTAAGGGCGGCATTGCGTTTGGCTGTGATTCCCTAGTCTAGCCGCGCCCCATTTATCAGGCATTAAATGGGAACCTAAGTGGGCAATACAGCAAGTGAGAGGCACACGGTCATTGTGAGCTGCAAGTGCGTGTCCGCCATATTGGTGTAGGCAAGAAAATAGGCATCCAGGGCCCATACCTGAAACAGGCAATCGGCCCATATATAATATAAGGGACCTAATGCTTGTTGGAAGCCCCCTGTGCAAATTGGGATTTCCCTGAACATTGGTGCTCAATTAAACTGAGTCTACATGTGACCTAAATAGCAGTCCTTAAAGGGATGGCTGCAGGCCACCAACAAAAAGGTACATTTTTAAAACATGCTTACCTGAATGTGGAGCCAGAAGGAACGGAAGTCCCCTTATAGCCACCACATTCAAACCATGGGCCATTGTTTTCCCACACCTGAACGTGACCTTGCCCTTGGTCCCACCACAATGCCGCCTCCAACCCCCTCCAAATCCCCCTTTCTCTTCCATACACCTTCTCCTTTAAGCTCTTACTAAAGGCCCACTGCAGATGGAGCAGCCGTCTGATAGCCAAAGCCTCTTTGCCAGTGAGCTGCCCGGGGACATCCAGTAGGTCTACTTGCCCCTTTCTCTGGGGTGGACCAGTCTACTGGCACTCACTGAGTATGTTCACACATGAAGAATGGCCACCTGTACACCACACCAAGGAATCAGCACCTTTGGGCAAGGACGGGGTGAATAATAGACACTTTCCCAACCCCCAACAAGACATAATAAGGTATGAACGAATGGCCCTGTCTCAGATCATTTGGAGGAGGACATTGAGAAGATTTTCCTCTTCAGCACTCCTGGGGCAGGAGTCCAACCAATAGTTTCAATGGATAGAACATCATGAGCAGGTTGTGCCCAAACTTACAATACGAGCACCTATCTCCTAATACCTGGGTATTGAAGAGTGAAGGCTGCCCCAGTCAGTTTATTGCCCCAGTCAGCGTGGTTTACTAAGTGGATGTTAATTAATACGTATATTATTAACCCAATAACAGGTAGAGAGTGGCAGAACCTCTTCAGCACACTAGTGTCTTGTGCCACAGCAGTGCTGTAAAGATCTCCTGTAAACAATATGTTCACCGCCATAAAACCGCATTCCGTGCCTAATGAATGTGTTTATTGATTTTGCTCTTTTCTCTTCCTTCAGGCAGCAAAAGAAAAAAGGAAGACTCCTGGGGAAAAGCATCTCATCTCCAGATCAGTGTGGTAACTAAGGAACTACTTTTACTATGTTTGGAAATGACACTCTGCACTTTATCCCCTGTATTTCCTGCACATTTACATCCAGCAATCATTAATAGATAAGACTTTCTGTAATTTTCCACACCTGTTGTCAGGCAACCATTTTCTTTTCCCACATGCTCATTGCGTCAAATATTCCCCTGTGCAGCTGACAGCTGATGCATCTCGATGTTATGGTTTTAATAACCTGCAGGGCTGTATTACACATGTAGAGGTAGATTGTTGGCCTGGGCTTCAGTGGGCTGTGAATGTGTTCAGTGGACCAAATGCAGCCTACAGGTCTGATTCATGCTGAGGCTGTGTGTTTGTAGAGAGAGTGAAATTTTGGCATCTGCATTGGACCTTTTCCCATTGATATTCCTTGCAGTGGTAGGGTGGGGTTCTCCTGATTGGCAGATTGTGACTTTGGCTGAACATAGGAACATAGAAATAGGAGCTGGACAAGGCCATACCCACCAGCACCCCCCCCCCCCCCCACCCCCCACCCCCACTACCACCCCATCCCCCCCCCCACCCTCACTGCCATTTAATAAGATCATGGCTGATCTGATCTTCTACATCAACACCACTTTCCTGCCCTAGTGTTCAAAAAGCTATCTCAGTCTTGAATATACTCAATGGCTGAGCATCCACAGCCCTTTGGGGTAGGGAATTCCAAAGATTTACAACCCTCTGAAGAAGTTTCTTCTCATCTCAGCCCTTGAAGAACTTTATACATTTTAATGAGATCACCTCAGTCTTCTAAACTCCAGAGAATACGGGCCCAGTCGACTCAATCTCTCCTCATAGGGCAGCCCTCTCGTCCCGGGAATCAATCTAGTGAACCTCTGTTGCACTCACTTTTTGGCAAGTATACCCTTCCTTAGGTAAGGAGACCAAAACTGTATATAGTACTCCAGGTTTGAAAGTTTGAACAATTCTCACTCACCGTTGGCTTTAACATCAAGGATACACTTAATAGAATAATTGGTTTGAATAGACCTGATTAAGCATGTTGAGGAATTGGAGACAAAAAGAATCCATTCAATGTGACTCATAACTTTATTGCCTGAAGCTAATGGTTGGGATCCTTTGGGAATTTTGGGTTAAAAGGAATAATCCCAGCACCAATGGGGATAGCTCTTGCCAAATCCCCCTTTCCCACTCAGAGGCAGCTCTCTGGGGAAAGTTGACATCAGCTACTGCAAATATAATATTTGAAAAACATTATTTCCCCCTCCTGAATGGACACACTTTCAATTTATTTGGCTTTGTTTTCTGTTTGTTTGCTTTGCATTAATTGATGATTAAATGTTGCTGTGTGTTACTGTGTTGTAAATCTACACTCTCTTCCTCACTTGATTCTCAACAACAATCTTATCCTTCTTTCCATTTTATTTTCTGGCTGTCGTTACCTTACGGATGATTATAAATACAGATCCATTATTAGGTAAGACTCAATTCTCATTAGCTGGATAGTAATGCACAGTGGACTTTGCTTATAGTGACAGACTCTGGCAGGTTCACATTCAATTATCAAGCATTCCAAACTGGTTCCTTCCTGCCCTCTGAGGCACAGGATCATTGCAACACAATGTTAAACACACATTTGTATAGAAACAATAGGAAGATGGAATTGGAGGCCATAGCCTACAAACCTTTACATTACAACCAGCCCCACTCCCCAGGAAACTGAAGGGAATGACGTTGTTGCTTCTAGTGCGTATTTCAGGTGAATGGGGTGTCAGAGACACAAAATCCTGTCCCATGGGGAAACAGAATGATTAGAAGTGCAGTGCTGCTAGTCTGATCAATACTTCAGAACCTTGCTGATCATTAAAAATGAATGGAACTGCACGGATATGTTGAGATTACAGGCTGGGGGAAGACGGATCAATCATTACAACCGACTGATCACCATAAGCCATGATTGTTCAAACTGAATTCTATTGTATGTTACTGTTTCTCTTACTGAGGTCTGACCTCCTCCACTGTCTCTAATGGAAATTTTATCAGTTCCAAGAAGACCTGCTTGTAGTGTGACCATATATTGTGACCTTAATGTCTCTCGTATATCATTTTCAATTTCAGTCATCAGAACTCTTTCATGCATTTAAAGCTATACATACTATGTATGTATGCGTGTGTTTTTATTATATATCTGCACTCCTTCAACTCTGGCCTCTTGCACATTCCCAGTTCCATTCTCCACCATTGGCAGCCGTGCCTTTAGCTGCCTCGGCCCGAAACTCTGGAATTCCCTCTCTAAACCTCTCCACTTCTCACTCCTCTTTTAAGATGCTCCTTAAAACCTAGCTCTTTGACCAAGCTTTTGATCACCTATTCTGATGTGTCCTTATGTAGCTTGGTGCCAAATATTGTTTGATAATTGGTTCTTGTGATGCGTTTTGGAACTGCTTATTGTGTTAAAGGTCCTTTATAAATGCAACAGCTTGTTGTTGTGTAATTGGATATCAAATCGTAACTCCAATATTAAGTGAAATAAAAGTCTAGAAATTAGCGGACGAGCATTTAAAGTGTTCAAATGACTTTCTTCTGTCTTCGATTTTAATGCAGGTATTGAGCCATTTATTTTACACTTCCACCAAGATAATTGAGAAAGGAAAGTCATAAGAATGCGTTAAGCATATGTTTGCCAATACTGGAAAAAGTCATTGCTCAACTAGAAATTACTCAAGTATTTTCAAAGTTTTAGTCACATGCTGTTATTTCATATTCAGTGGTCTATTTCAGGATATTCTCTGTCCATGCCCTGTTCTCCCAGCCAATAGAAACAAAGACATAAATGAAGTAATTCTAATCATTTTAGAACAGCTAAAAGCAGAATGAATGGTTTCCTTCTCTGTCTCTTTGTTGACTGTAAGAGGTTTAAGTGAAATAATGGAGGCCAATCTGAGGCTGGTTCAGTAGAATTGTCCATAATTCTTTGCTAATTGACACAAAATTGACCAGCTCTGTCGAAGAGGTAAACCAGAATGGCTGGTGCAGGAAATGGAACATCTTACGCTGATGAGCTATAAGTGCTCTCTTGAGGTTAGAGTTAAGATATGTTGTTCAGTCAATGCAGAAGGAGTTTGACTTAATAGTTGGAACAGTTAATGCTCACATTTGTAACAAAAACAAAAAGAAATGTTCCACTCACTAGTACTGGCTTTAAACAAAGGGCAAGAGATCATGTTTGTCCAATTGACATGCTGAACTCAAAAGCTTTTTAGGATTCTCATTTATTGCTACCTAATGAGCTTGAAGCTGTATACCTTGCAGTTACTAAATGAGGGTATTGATCAGTAGTCTTCACTCTGTTTCTCCCCTCATACTACAGATTCTCCATGAAAATTGCACTCAGAAGCTCAACGGTTGTTGGCTTTTCAAAGTTTCATATAAGCAAAAGAGGACACCTGTTCTGTTTGTTGCTGAACACTTTGGGCAGGGTTTTACCATGGGCTTTGGGGCCACAATATCGGGACAAGATGGGGGTCCCGAGCTTGCACTTGCCGACAGTGGGACCGGCTCAGCAATTTCACTGGAGGCTGCTCTGGGTTTGAAGCTAGCGGCCTCCCCTCCTGATGAGGGGGGCTGCTCGACTGCTGGCAAAATGCCAGTGGGCCAGGAAGATTGCCCTTAATAAGGCTTTAAATTACTTAAGTTGGCTGCCTGCCCCCATTCAGCCGATCCACATCTGGTCCGGTCACTGGGAAACCTCCCCGATGGTGAGACTGCGTCGGGAGCCATCCTGATGAAAATCTGATGTTTGGCATTTAAATTCCTGCATTCATGCATTTTATATACAGTCTTCATTATGAAGGTGATGGAAATATACTATGCAATGTAGCTTTTAAACCTCATCAGACGTCATGGAACAAATGCGTACAGGATCCATTATTGCTAAGTTTAGTAAATTAGGGGAACACATTACTTCCTAACACCTGCTTAAATGACAGTATCAACCAACAACTTGCATTTGTATAGCATCCTTAACAGAGGAGTAATTAGATAAAAATGGATGGCAAGGCAAAGATGCAGATATTAGGAAGGGTGTCAAAAAGCTTGGTCAAAGAGATTAGTTTTACAGAGGGTCTTGAAGGAGGAGAGGGAGGTGGCGCGGTTTAGGGAAGGGCTTCCAGAGTGTGGGGCCTAGACAGTCAAAGGCATGGCCATCAATAATGGGGTAAAGGTAGAACAAGGAACACAAAATTCCCTATTGGTTCTATTGGTGACTGTCATTATTTATGGCACCCTACTTTTGAACTCGCCCACAAGTGAAACCATTACATCAACCCTATCAAACACTTCTTTAATCTTAACGACCTCAATCTGGTCAGCCCTCAGTTATTTTTCTCGAGAAATATTTTTTTGTTTGCATTTAACTCCTGACAGAATGGACTTGGGCCAGAATTTATTATTGAGTCATTTGACTCAGCACTGGATCATTTCTGGCTTCTTCTTCCCAAAACATTTTAGGAGAAAATGTGTGCCTTATGTTTCTAAACCTCTTATGAGAACCATTGAGAATGTTTTTTTTTAAAACTAACAATCCAGATTGTTCTGGACAGAAGCCGATTTTGATTTCCCAACTTTGCAGTCACACATGGTCAGCTAATCTTGTTGCATGTCTTGTTCTTTAAGCTGTGTACATTCTTGCTGTGCCTTTGTAATTAATTTATTGGAGGCCATTAAATTTGTTGATGGCCCTGATTGACCCCATGTGGACCTGGCACATGTTCCTCAATCTAATGTTTCCTGGCAGAACCTCAATGTCCCATTCATTGACCAATTAGATCACAAGATAGGAAATTCATTGTCTCAAACACACTGCCAAAGCAGGTCATATGCTAATGGTTAATGTAGAAGTTAAACAATGGAATTTTTAAAAATAAATAATATGATTTATGTCTTTCCTGGTCCAACTTTTTTGTGCTCCAGTAGGTTAAGAACTATTAGTGCGAGAGATTGGAGAACTTTCCATTTTGGACCATCATTGCCAGCTTCAAGCCCTTGTAGGTCAAATTAAATGCAGAGGAAAGCTCCTTATACCCCACCATGATGATGGGCCTCAGCCATAACCTTGGAAGAATGTTCCTAGTGGGAGATGTGCCCATTTTCCGCATCAGCCACGATGTGGCCTCTCTGAATGCACATACCAGTTTAGCACTTCATTAAGGGGTGGTTTTGTGCTGTGAGTCCATGTCTGCTAGGAATTGGATCAAGACTGCCCCAACCTCATTTCACCAGGTGAAGTTGCCCTTCACCACTGGTGCAAAATGGGCATAAGCGAATCAGCAGCCCATCTCCCCGAATCTCTTTTCCACTGAAGTGACTAGAAAAGTAATTTGGGTACGGTGTAGAACAGGCTGCTGATTCACTATCACTGGTTGGTGCCACTGGTGAAGACCAATTTCACTGCTGGCATCTTTTCAGCCAGTAGGCAGAAGAGGAGACCTTCAAGTTATCAATCTGGGCTGGTTTCGGACCCTGGCCCCAGAGCTGAGTTATGTGTTTTTTGTACATTAATTAAAACCCAGTGGTCTGTTCAGTTTCAGCTGGAAGTTACACTCCCCAGAGCCCTGATCTCTACACTGGAAGTTCAGCGTGTCAAAGTTATGGCTCCTTTGGTAAGACCAGCTATTAATGATCATTAAGGCTAATGTGAAACGTATTAGGGTACGATTTGGGAGGCTCTGCTCCCACCGCAGTATTTGCCTCACTTAACGTCAGTGTGGCGAGGTGAATCGGGTATGGAGGTCAGCATGCCTGATTTGAAATGCTTCCAGTTTCCCGATCACTAAAATTACTGATTTCCGTGCCCGAGTTTCTAATCCATGCACAATGGAGCAGAGTCTCCAATAAATGATCATTTAAAAAAATTCATTCTTGGGATGTCGTTGGAAAGGCTGCCATTTAATACCTTCCCAACTGCCCTGAGAAGGTGGTGGTTGGCCTTCTTCTTCAGCCATATTCTTTGTAGTGGTTTGCTATATCTGAGTGGCTTGTTAGGCCCACTTCAAAGGGCAGTCAAGAGCCAACCACTTTGGTGTGTGGGACTGGAGACACATGTAGGCCAGACTGTGTAAGGATGGCTGAGTTCCTTCCCTAAAAGACATTAGTGAACCAGTTAGCTTCGTGGTCACTTTTACTGATACCATCTCTTTATTTCCAAACTGAATTAAAACTCTTAAACTGCCATGGTGTGATTTGAAATCATATTGTCCAGATTATTAATCCAGGCCTCTGGATTACTAGTATAGTAACACTGCCATATTAGATTTATAAAATGTAAGTGTTATCCTGAATGCTACAAATTTCTGTATGGCAACTCCAAATATCTTATATTTATCAATGTATTTTACTCTAATATTGTATTAGAGAAACCCACAAATAGGGACTATAATTGCAAAAACCAATGTGAGCACCTTTTCTGGAAGACGAAGCACTGTTGACACCAGGACATGAACACTGTTTACTCTGGATCAATGCATGATATATTTCTTGAGAAATTTTGTGCTGGGCTCAAATTTGTTCCTGAAGTCTGTAAAATGGGAATCGATGTTAACGGTGCCTTGAATTTCCATCCTCAGATTGGGATTATCCTTGGATCAGGTTTGGATTTGTCCAGATTCACCCAGAATTTGTCCACTTTTGCCTATTTGTTGTTTTTCTCCTGGATTAGGCCCAGCTGCACTATCTCCTCAGGGAAATGGGAGGTGGTCATTTACACCAAGGAATCCACCAGGTTCTGTTGGGTTGTTTCACCAGCTGGGCTTGTACTGATCCATCCAGACAAGGAAGGTTCTCTTCCCATTCAGTGCCAGTTTGGGGCAACAGGATAGGGCACTGCAGTTGCTGGGGGGGATGGTGGGGGAGTGGTGGGTGGGTGACAATCAGTTCAGGTTCCCATTCCTGATCAAGCTCCTTGTGGAAGCTTTGCATATGTTGAGATCCAATGAGTATTGATCAGGTTTGCTTATGATGCTGATATGAGTGAAAAGGCAATTGGCATTCGCGGTAAAGGCTCACGCATGAAGAATATCTACTTGGGTGAGGCCAGCTTCAGCAGTTAAAATCTTAATATTCCATAACACTGTGCACTAATAACCAGCATGTTTCATCATCCTAGCATCTGTCATGCCACTACTGGTCTGAGAAGTCTACACATTGTCCTATTCTGTTGAAATTAACTTGTGCATTATTATTTTGAGGGGGCAGTTGAGTGGCTAACTCTCTGACCACAACCACTGAAGACACTAGGTCCTGTCCAGGTATGACTATCCCCTCTAATTTTTCCCTGCCTATTCTCTGGAAGCATCCCACGCACTGGGGCTCAGGTTGAGGGAAGAGGGGCAATTGCTAAGGTTAATTGCACGAGGGAGAACCAAATAGAAGGATATGTTGATCGGGTTAGATGAAGAGGACAGGAGGGGGGCTCGTGTAGATCATATACTTCAGCATGGACCTGTTGGGCCGAATGGCCTGTTTTTGTGTTGCAAATAGTTTGTAATTCTACGACGCTTATCTGTATTTGTTGTTGCAGAGAATGGCTCCATTCTTGGATCTGAAGCAATTACAGACAGCATGGAGTCTGATTCTACCTATGGTTACATGGGTAAGGTGCCCACACGGATTGTTTATCATAGCATCTCAATACACAATCCAGCACTCCGAGTTTGGTTCAGGTTATTTCATTAAGCATTCTAATCGGCCAAATCATCAGATTACACAAGGTTGCCAACTCTCTAGGATTGCCCTGGAGTCTCCAGGAATTGAAGATTCATTAATTTTTTAGTCACTATGGGAATCAAGGAACATGGGGGCAGAGCGGGAAAGTGAGTTGAGGTCAAAGATCAACGATGATCTAATTGAGTGACAGAGCAGGCTCGAGGGGCCAAATGGCCTACTCCTGCTACTATTTCTTATGTTTTTAATCTCCTGGACATTGCTGTGGGCAAACCTGAAGGAAAATCACGGGGGCATAAAAAATGATGTATTTTCGCTATTCTTTGAACACTTTGGATTATCACTTACAGAAATATTGGAAATGGGGCGGGGTTGGGGGCAGGAAAGGCAGTTTGAGCAGGAGGTCATGTGATGGGGAATCTCCAGGAATCCATCCAAGCAGAGTTGGCAACCCTGGATTACACACCTGTTGGCAGCTTAAGTTGTTGTAGTGTTGATCACCTTGATCAATAAAGATCCTACCACAACAACCGTAGAGACCAGGATGGACCCAAGCTTGATCCCAGTCTGTTATCGGAATTTATTTTAATTATTTTGAATGATGTGTTTTCATTCACAATACTGCATAGAAAACATTGTGGAGTGTGAAAGCTATATAGTCTGTATCCATGACTGTTAGCTCACTCATGGGATAGGTTCCTTTTTCTCACTGTAGCATCTGCCGCAGTATAACTGGGACAAGAGCACTCACTTCCCCTGCTTAGTTTTTAATTGAAGAGTCAAACTCAAGGACTGTGAAAAGATGAATTAGACCAGGAAGAAGTAATGAGGACAATTGGGGGGGAGGGAAGGGGAGGGGTGTATGTCCCTCATGGATTTTCAAAAGACAACTTAGGTAATGAGACAGAGAGGAAAAGAGAGGAAGAAATGGGTTTGGCAACCACGCTTAGGCCACTGAAGCATTGTTGTGATACTAAAACAGGAGACCTACTGCAAAGATATTGATTTGTCAGGTTACAAGAATATGTCAAAACATTTCAATAACCAAAATCACCTCCCCTCCCCCACCATTATAGTCCACTGTTTAATATTCCATAAAATTGCTTTTTACTCAATAGGGCAAGACCAGTTGAAACGACCGAAGTTCTGTATTCGTCTGAGAGCTTTCGATATTGGTAGTGTCTTTTGTAATAGAATAAAAAGTTCTTTTCCGCAAAAAAGAATCACAAGAGAATCACCATTGGTGAAACTCCGATCGACATGTCTCAGATTTTTCAATCATTGCTACTATTGTCATCTTTTGAAGCACAGACTTAGCAGTTTCATGTGAGGAATATTCCTGCGGTCAGCAATTGCATTTGGGAGCTATCTATTAATTTTCAAGTAATAACAGTTGAGGGGATTTATGTAAAAATATACTTTTGTCTCCAGCCATGTCTTGCTCTGTGTTTTGAGGCTGGATTAAAAACTGAAATTGTGCTGAATTAGTTGATTTGTTTTGAAACCAGGGTCTAGGGCGGGTTAAAATCAGCCAGGCTCCTACTCTTGCTTATTACCCCATCTCCCTCACCAGAAAGTGTGCATATGCATAGACATCAGACATGGGCTAAAATGTGTTGTTCCCCCAAAGGTGAATAGCCTGCCGAATGCTCACTGTCTGTTTACAGGTGCTGTTGGTGGCCTCTGCCAGCAAGTGGTGTCCCACCCAGTTAATCTCAGTGCATTCAGGAGAGAAGAGGGCAGAAAATTGTGGGAGAGAGGTGGTGATGAGGGGGCTGGAGAAACTAAAATAAATGCTATATGAACTTAGCTTGATGTAGAATTAGCTCGCGAGGTACCTGCTGAGCTGGGTTAAGCTGATGCATGTAAAGTTGAACCTGCTAAGTCTGTGTACCAAACATGTTGGTGATTTCAAAGTGTCTTACTGCAGAAATATAGCACAGTGTAATTCCAGCAGACCCTCTGTGTAATACTCTCATTGGGAACTGACTAAATTGGTTTCTAGAGAAGGTACGTTTACAGATTATGTTATTAATAACGTCAAGATTATGAAGAGGATTCACAAAATTGTTAGCTACAGTGAAGGACTCAAATCCCAGGGTACACAAGTTAAAAATGAGGAAGTTAGTGGTAAGCAGATTGGTCAGTTGGATCTTTTCCATCCGATGGGTATTAGTGTGGGATACATTACTGGGGAAGACCATTATCATGGACAATGTAAGCTGGTTTGAAGCGACTGTTGGATTTCTGGAGAGGGAGATTGAGGAATTTGGTGAGAGCATAACAGGAACAGGGCTTATCCATCCAATGAGGAGACACCTTCAGTTTTGTCAGCCACGGCAACTCTATTGCTTTAATGTAATTTTCCAGCTCCCTCTTTCTCTCTCTCCATCCATATTCCTTCATGCTCAAATAAGCATTTCTCTTTTGAACATTGCAACTGATTTGGCAGCTATGGCTTTGGGACAATATGTTCTACATTCTGACAACCCTTCAAATAAAGAAGTGGGGTAGATGGGTCTTATCTTGTTGGGATCAATGGGCTTTTCTTTTTCCCAAAAATCTGTAGGCTCATATTTTAAAGGTTATAAAATCGTGTACATGATATTAAAGATCATACCCGAGAATATTACAGTGACGGTCTGCTGTCTTTCCAAGGATATGTTCAATTGGATGCTTAAATCAAGTTTACCTCAAATCAAGTGTTGATGCCACTTCATGCATGCCTTGTATCCATCATGATCTAACTTCATTGGACATTGGAGTCAAAAATGCAAGCTTGAAAACAAATTTCTTCAAAGGAATATTATGTAGCTTTCTCAACACTCATCTCCAGAGTTCTATGGGGACGTACCTTAAATAGTAGTCAAGTGACTGAACTGAGGTAATCTCAGCCTAATCCATGAGGCACATGTGTTACAGCACTATCCCATAGTTCACTCTTAAGAAGCATTCCACCATAACACAGAATAGGAATATTTCCTTATTGTGATTTGATGGCTAAGAGCAAGTATTTTAAAGCATGTTGATTCGTGATATTTCTAGATGGACAATTCAGCAATAAATCTTAATGAGGAGCTCAATGCAGTTTAGGGCATGAGGTAGCATCACGTTAGCGGAAATCAAACCAGGTTAAATACAACACTTTGTTAATCCATTTAATTAAAAGGTTTAACAGCTGCATAAAAATAGAACCAAGAAATCACTGGTTAACCAGTGTTCACTTAGAGCAAATGCAAAATACTGCAGATACTGGAAATCTGAAATAAAAACAGAAAATGCTGGAAACGCTCAGCGGGTGAGGCAGCATCTGTGAAGAGAAAAACAGAGTTATTGTTTCAGGTCTGTGACCTTTCACCAGAATTGAGGAAAGTTAGAAATATAATAGATTTTGAGCAAGTGAGGGGGAGGGGGGGACGAACGAAAAGAAAGGTGGACAGGGCACCTTACAGCCTTCTGGACTCAACATTGAGTTCAACAATTTTAGATCATAACCTCTCCCCCCATGTTGTTTCGTGATTTTTTTTGTTGGTTCAATTTTTTCTCTTGTTTCTTTCTTTATCCCTTGGCATTCCAATGGCTGCTGTCCTGCCATTCCCACCTCATCCAGTGATATCTTTTGTTTCTTTATTTGTCCCATTACCTCTCCCTTTGGCTTTGTACCAATGTTCCTTTTGTCATTTAATCTCTCCAAACCCTCCCTGCCTGACCTGCTGAGTATTTCCAGCATTTGCTGTTTTATTTCAATTAGAGCAAGTTAATCCCTGAAAAGTCTCAGATTTACGTGAGAATTTAAAACAAACACATGAATATTAACATATTACACATGTACAGCATTGAGCTCATGAATGTTAATCGATGACACACGCTTTACATACTCCTGAGCATTGATGAAGCAGATGTGCGTTACTTAGTGTTTCCTTCAGGCAAGTGTAATGTCCTTCCAGACCAGGAAGATCCCAATTTCAATTCTAGATCTGTGGCCAGCTCACTGATCTATGGCAATAAAGGAGCTGCAATTTTCCTCAGTCCCGTGGTATATAAAGAGAGGGGGAGTGACCTTATGAAAACAAGATTCCAGTGCTTGAAAAGTGCTCATTGGGTGAGGACAAAATCTGCTCGATTGTGATATTCTACACAATGAAATAGCCTGCCAGTATACACTGTCCAGTATCAGGCCTGAATAACGGCTGTTAACAGTGAGATTTTAGTGATTAGGTAGCACCCCTGGAGTATTACCGAAGACAAGTGTCGGTACTTTTCAGAGGTACTGTTTCACCTACCCGTGTCCAGCACATTGTGTCTCTGCACACTGTGAGCAGTTTTGATGCTCTTGTTGAAGATATTTGTTTTGCCTTCTCCTATGGTCGGGGTACTTTATGGCTAACGCTTGTTGCATGCCGATCTTTTGTTACTCTACCCCTTCACAGAGCGACCACTAGAAAATGTGATCCGGCCACGCCTCGATTCTCTCAGCTCCATTGAGGAAGATGAGTACGACACGCTGGCAGACATCGATTCCGATAAAAATGTCATCAGAACCAAGGTGCGTGTCCTTAGATTCAATGTACAATTTTTTAAAAATACATTCTTGGGATGTGGGCATCTCTGGAAAGGTTGGTTCTTATTGCCCATCCCTTATACAACAGAGTGGCTTGCTAGACCATTTCAGAAGACAGTTAAGAGGTGATCACATTGGTGTGGGGCTAGTGACAGGTTTCCTTCCCTAAGGGCTTTGGTGAGCCAGCTGAGTTTTTCTCACAATCTGATGCGTTTTAGTGGCACCAGCTTTTTATTTTGAGGTTCTTTTACAATCTCAAACTGCCACAGTGAGGATTTGTACTAACATTCTGCACTGGATTATTAGCCCAAGCCTCGGGATCAGTAGTCCAGTAACATAACCGCTATTGCACCTCCTGTTATTGTGCTAACTATAATGTTGGTTTTCTTATCTCCCGTCCTTGGCAACTGTGTTCTGCCAGTAGCAAAATACTGCTAAATATTACCTTTGTTTATTCGTACTCTAAGTTTCATGAAACAAGACAGAAAAACACCAATGCATCAGGCTTAAAATCTGAAACACCTTCCTCGACTATTTTTAGTTGAGGTTCCAACCTATTTGAAATAAAGTACTGTAAAACTGATTTTAAAACTCTTTACAACTTGGAAAAAGAACTTGCAATCATATAGTGCCTTTCTTGACCTCAGGATCTCCCAAGTAAGCAAATTAAGTACTTGTTGAAGTATAGGCACGCTTACAATGTCGGAAACCAATTTGCGCACAGCAAGCTCCCACAAACAGCAATGTGATAAACAACCAGATAATCTGTTTAATAAAATCAAAATACTGCAGATGCTGGAAATCTGAAATAAAAGCAGAAAATGCTGGAAATACTCAGCAGGTCAGGCGGAATCTGTGGAGAGAGAAGCAGAGTTAACGTTTCAGGTCAGTGACCTTTCATCAGAACTTAGTTTTTATTTCAGATAATCTGTTGGTTGAGAGATAAATGTTGGCCAGGTTACTGAGAGAACTCATGTGCTGTATTTCAAAAAGTGCCGAGGGATCTTTTACATCCACCTGAGATGGGACCTCAGTTTAACATCTCATCTGAAAGATGGCACCTCTGACAGTGCAGCACTCCCTCAGTACTGTACTGGAAGGTCAGCATAAATTATGTGCGTAAACCCCTGGATTGGGGCTTGAACCTTTGAACTTCTGACCAGGAAATGAGAGTGCTATCCACTGAGCCAAGACTGCCATAATTTAATTTCTTCAATTCTATCATCTGGAATTATGTCTGTTTGTGCCACCTTTCCAGGGTTTTTGCTAATTTCATGGAACATTCCTCACCCCCTCCCCCACTGCCCCCTGCAGCCCACCGCACTGCCCAAAATAATAGACACATTTAGAATATCACTAAATGTAAACTGGTCAGGTAAGTGGTGAGACATTGAATCTGCTTCTAACTCACTGAAATCTGCTGTTTCCCATGGTGCTTGTTTTCTGTTTTTCAGACTGTGAGGTGACTGCATGTCACTCGACATTCCCAGGGCAACACCACATACAGGAAAACAGCAGCAAACCATTTCTAAAAAAATCTTCCTTTTTGTCTTTGCAGAAGTTTCTTTACGTCTCTGACCTCGCCCGGAAGGACAAGCGAGTTCTCAGCAAAAAATACAAAATCTATTTCTGGTTAGTGAAGTTTCTAATGTCGGGGATTTGCTGAATGCTTTTTTTGTTGTTAATTCTCATTGTGCCGCTCCAGTTTTTACCCCCTTCCTCTCCTAGAGGCTTTGATTCCAGCTGGGACATTGTTTTGAGAGCATCGTCCACTATTTTCTCAAGTAACCGCTGTTCATGAGTTTGGGCAGGCTATTTAACCAGGGAGGGCATCACCTCATCCTTTCTTCACCTGACAGAGGTGTTCAAAATCATAAAGGATTTTGATAGAGTAAATAAGAAACTGTTTCTACTGCTTGGCAAAAGAACCAAAGGTGACATATGGGAACATTTTTTTACACAGTGAATTGTTGCGATCTGGAATGCACTGCCTGAAAGGGTAGTGGAAGCAGATTCAATTGTAACATTTAAAACAGAATTGGATAAATACTTGAAGGGCAAACATTTACAGGGCTATGGGGCAAGCGCAGGGGAGGGGAATTAACTGGACAGCTCTACCACTAAGCTGGCACAGGCACAATGGGCCGAATGCCGTCTTCTGTGCTGCATCTGTGATTTTATATGTCTTTCTGTTGAGGTTTAATATTTCAGGGAGATGGCAAGTCCTGAGTATATTTTAGGGAAGGATGTAGAAGACTGAAAGCAAAGATCTTCTGTTAGGGTGACTTGTGTTTTATTCAGTTGGATCTCAGGCGGTTAGAGCAACATATTGACTATTGAAGAATTAACTTTATTGTGTTTTCATTTGTCAGGAATATCGCGACAATAGCGGTTTTCTACGCACTACCGGTGATTCAGCTGGTTATCACATATCAGACGGTAAGGAGTTGAATTATTCACACCGATTCCACACTGTTGTAACATTCAGACAATTGGGGATGTGAATCATGGCTTGTGGGCCATTGAAGATTCTGAACACTGCTCTGTGTAGTGTGCCAGGACGGTTTATGAGTGTACTTTCCAATTGGCAAAGTTCAGCTATGAAGGATTAATGCATTTGCATCACAATCCTCTGTAAATGGTTAATGATCACAGAAATATGGTGCGAGTACTCGAGGTGCCTGCATCTGAACAGGAAACATACTCAAGGATGTTGAAAGAAAGGCAGAATCTGCAGTGATGTTGGGCACTGTAGTTTCACAGTTCCAACATTCTGCCACCAGAGGTGGCAGGAAAGGATTAATTAATAGAGGCTGTCTTCCTGCTCCTATTTTCTATGTTACCATTCGATGCGCTGCTAATCACAGTGTGAAAAACACTCACTTAATCTTTTGTTTCTTCTGTATTAAGAAATGGTCTTCACTTAATACATTGCAGTAGGGTGAGTCGCAGTGAACCCTCTTGTGATTGACACTCAGTGTATTCTGATCCCAAGCCCATCACACAACTGAGTGAGGAAGGCCCGTTGGTACCATGGAAATAATAGCACTGAAAGTGATCCCTCTGGCAGCATCAAACTGGGAGTGCAGTACTAAAAGTTGACCTTTTAGCCCCTATATTTGCGAGACCCCAGTGCTAGTGCAAGTGAAGCACAGCTGGGAGAATCCGTGTGCCCAATATCGTCCTCCTGAAATTTTTAAAACAATTTTAATAGCCAGAAATCTGGGAATGCCGATTTCCACAGCTTATTCTCCAACCTGTGTTTCCACCGAGTGGAATTTAACAGCCGTGAACTGGGTGTAGCAATTGTGGGTCATTCCTGCTGGCCTAGATACACTGCAGGGGCAGGAAACAAGAAAATGTGGAATGAGAATGGCTCATCAAAGCCTCTTCCCATGCAGGCCACACACAGTCCAGACTGGATCTGCCCCATACTTGTGGAAATTTCATTGCAATTCTGCAATACAGCACTGCCAATTACGGTGTCTGTGTTGGGATTGGCATTTGATATCTGACCTACAGTGTTAATTTGCTGCCTACTGTTTTACACTACCATACTGACTATTGACTCAGTAAGGATTTGGTAGACTCCTCACTTTCACCTCCAGATTCAACTTCTTTACTACAGCTCTCACCAACTCCAACTTGTTCAAAATTCCACCCTCTGCATCTTCTGATACTAAGACACACTCACCCACTACCTCTGTTCTCGCATCCCTGTGCCCAAAAGTCTCATTCTTCTACCTGTACCTCTGCTTGTTCCCCGCCCCCACTTCTGTTCCAAAGAAGCTGAGCCTTCAGCCATCTCAGCCCTACTCTCTAGAACGCATTCCCTCAGCCTCTTCATCTCGTTAATCCTCTGTCTGCCTTTAGAAGTCTCTTGAAAACCTATCATTCTGACCTTGCTTTTAGTCTGCTCTCCTACTACCCCTGCTCGGTATCCACACTGTCCTATGTGAGACGTCTTAAGCCATTTTATTACATTAAGGGCGCTATAGTTTGTTGTAGAGAGAATGGGTCAGGCACCATTCCACCAATCAATGCTAAATTATCACCCAAATAATTTGAAAAAAGCGTAATCGATAAATGACCTGTCCTCATCAAAACCTGTGAAACTCTCCGGAAAGAGCTAAAGAGACTTCACCATACACAACTAAAAACACCAATTGCATCTCACCCAGATTTCAGATCCAACTGCCGGGGAATTCATTTCATGCATCTTTTTTTTAAATTGCCGGATCTAAATTGATGAATTACAGAGAAGAAGAAAACCTTACATTTATATAGTGCCCTTCACTAACTCAGGTCATCCCAAAGTGCATTACAGTTAATGACATACTTTATGAAGTTATGGCAGCTAGTTTGTACACAGCAAGGTCCTACAGACAGCAACAAGTTGAATAAGCAGTTAATTTTTTTTCATGATTTGGTCAGGCCATTGGTCTTTTTTGAAAAGTTGCCACGGCATCTTTTACACCTACCTGCACAGCCAGACAGTGCCTTAGTTTAACATCTCATCCAAAAGACAACCCTTCCAACAATGCTCAGTCCTGCATTGGAAAGCCAGTGCCCAAGAGTCGTGTTTCGATACATGACCTCAGAGGCAAGAATACTACCATTGTGCAAAGCTTAGAGTCCCCCCGCAGTTAGACTGAATGGACTCCCCCAAAACATTGAGCATGTCTGTGGCTTGGTTATGACATTGGTGGAGTGAGGCTCTAAGCTAAAAACTTTGATTGATTAATACTTAAAGTATTTTTGCTACACTGCTGTGTGTGGTAGTGTTACAATGTGGTTGACTCATACATGCCCTCGAAATGGCCTAGCAAGCCATTCAGCTTAAGGGCAATTAGGGATGGGCAATAAATGCTGGCCTGGCCTGGCCTGTGACGCCCACATCCCATGAATGAATTTAAAAAAAACACACAGGGGTTAACCCTTTAATTGCTACACTTCGGAATGGAGTCTACGTGCTTTCTCACTGGGTGGCTCCCTGGACACCAGTTACAGAATGGAATAGCCAAGGCCTTGGTGTTTACACCAGCACATCTTATTGGCTGTAGGATTATGCTGGATATAGGGATACCTATAGGGAATGAGGAGATTTCCTGGTCCCTGTTGGCATTAAGTCAGAACATATTATTTCATAGAGTAATGATTTTTAACATGAGGGAGGGCAATGGGCTGGATGTTCTGATGCTTCATTCCCAGTGCATAGAATTACATATAATTTGCAGCATAAAAACAAGCCAATGAGCCCAACTTTTCTGTGTCAGTGTTTATGCTCCACACGAGCCTCCTTTCACTCCTCTTCATCTAATTCTATCAACACAGCCTTCTGCTTCTTTCTCCCTCATTTATTTATCTAGTTTCCTCATAAATGCACCTATACTATTGCTCTCAACTACTCCTTTTGCTAACCAGATCCATGGCCGGGGTCTTGTTCTCCTCCCGATGTTGGGCTCCGTGGCGGTGGGGTGCGGGGGGTGTGGAAGATCGGAGCGGCAGCGGCCCACCACAGAACCCAGTGCCGGGATTGCCAGGCCCGATCTTCCCGGTGGTGGGGAAGATCCATGGAGGGCCCTCCGCCACTCTGCGTCGGGACCCGACTTCAGCACAACGTGCGGCAGTCACGCACCTTCGCTTTCCTGTCCAGGGAAAGCTGGCGCCACCGAGGTGGGGAATGGGCTCTGCATTTGTTCTGTAGTTCGGGGGGGTGGGGGGGGTGGTGGCGTTGGTGGGGGAAGACCGGGACAACTCTGCAGTCTCTTCGCAGGGCTGGCAGCTCTTTAAAAATGGCACTAGCGCCTGTGCAGAAACAGTTGATGGCATTCACGGTGTCGCTGAGGCCGCCCCCACCACACGATTTGAGGGAGCGGCTGCCCTACATGTGATAATGATCCACTGGGCTCAAGATTGTGGTGGCAAGATTCAGACCTCATGTTCTAACCACTCTGGGTGAAGAAGTTTCTCCTGAATTCCGTCTTACTTATTCATGACTGTCTTACATTTATGACCCCTAGTTTTAGACTCCCTCACAAATGTAAACATCTTCTCACTGTCTATCCTATCAAATCGATAATTTTAAAGACATCTATTAGGTCACCCCTCAGTCTTCTCTTTCTCAAGAAAAGAGCCCGAGTCTGCTCCCTGATTGTTATAGCACAAATGGGGGAACTGAGCGTGAAGGTCCGTTCACCCAATTCATATTGAGCCTGGTTTTCCGGTCAATAATTTTAATCATTGTTAAATCAGGAACGTCGTGAGGCAGACATCCCAATCTCCGCCCCTAAGTGTCCAACCCAGGCTCCCATTGAAACAGCTTCATACCAGGAGTGGAATGATGCAAAACCCATCCATTCGTTTTGAGTCTGGAGTTTCCGATCTCAATTATTTTTCACGGGCATTAATATCGTACCTGTAGAGAAATCTAAGGTTTGGTGTCTTCTACGTCCTATTCGATTCCTAGATCAGCTGACCCAATGTCATTGTCAACAGGATTTGTTGATTGATTTAATCTTCAATCTCCGCCAACAGGTTTTCAATATCACAGGAAATCAGGACATTTGCTACTACAATTTCATGTGTGCTCACCCGCTGGGGGTTCTCAGGTCAGTGACCCACACCTGTGCTGCTGTGTAGACATAGTTGATGTGGTGGCCATTCTGTAATAATGGCGTTAAGGCACAGGAGACAGGTAGAGTGGTAGACAGTGACAAAAAGTAAGTTCTCCTGTTTGAATCTGTTATCCCTGGTCTTTGTTCTGGTGCATGTTACAGGGAATTGTATAACCTTTATAAAGTACAACATTTTCTTTTCATTCTCGGGGTATGGGCATTGCTGGTAAAACCAACATTATTGCCCATCCTTAGTTGCCCGTCAGAAGGTGTTGGTGATTCTTCTTATTATTGAACCATTCTACAGTATGGGTGGTGAAGGTGCTCCCACTGTGCTGTTTGGTCGGGGGTTCCAGGACTTTGACCCAGCGACACTGTAGGAACGGCAATATGTTTCCAAGTAGGGATGGCGTGACTTGGAGGGAATTTGGCAATGGTGGTGTTCCCATGCACCTGCTACCCTTGTCCGTCCAGGTGATGGAGGCTGTGGGTTTGGGAGGTGCTGCTGAAGAAATATAAACTATTATGCACAATGTAGTCTGATGTAGGATGGCAACTGGCTGTTATCCAACCCTGTACTATTTGTTTATCACTTTCTCCTGCTTGTGTATTCAGAGTTAATTGTGTGTTTTTCCTCTGACAGTGCATTTAACAATATCCTGAGTAACCTTGGATACCAGATGTTGGGCCTGCTTTTCCTGCTCATTGTCTTGCAGCGTGAGATTCTACACAAACGAGCCCTAATGCGAAACGACATCTGTGCTCTGGTACAAATCCAATCTCCTCCTTCCTGTTTGCTTTCGCTATTGGGTTTGTTTTAATGATATTGGAGATGGCTAACAGTGTTGGTAATATGCTGGGTTGGGGTGTTGAGGGGGCAGGATGAGGGCAGTAAATGTGCATTAAATTACCTTTGATCTATGAAACTATGCTGTGTGATTTTACCAAGTGAAGGCTTCATGTATTTGTGCTAAATTAATTTTCTCCACCATCTTAAAATAGACAGGTTAGCAACTGTATTAAATCAACAGACACAGGAAATTTATGTGAAGATGTTACTAGTTAATATGATGGAAATAAAGAAGTGGCACATGTGTGGTGTCTCACACACCTCAGGACGTCTCAAAGGATTTCCAGTGAATAGCATTCGAATTGTTGCCACTGCTGTAATGTAGAGGAACACAGCAACCAATCAGCTCACAGAAAGTTCCCCCACCAACAGCAACAGCTTGTATTTATATAGTGCCTTTAACGTAATAAAATGTGCCAAGACCCTTCACAGGAGCTTTACAAAGCAAAATTTGACACTGAGCTGCCTAAGGAAATACTAGGACAGATGACCAAAAGCTTGGTCAAAGAGGAAGGTTTTCAGGAGCGTCTTAAGGGAGAAAAGAGAGGTAGAAAGGCGGAAAGGTTTCAAGAGAAAATTCTAGGCCTTTGGCATCTAACAGTCACAATGTTAGAAAAATTAATATCGGGAATAGTTAAGAGGCCAGAATTAGAGGAATGCAGATATCTGTGGGACTGGAGGGGATGACAGAGATAGGGGGGAGGTGAGACCATGGAGGGATTTGAAAATAAGATTGATAATTTTAAACCCCAAACAGCGATGGGATGAATGACCAGCTATTGTATTTTACTGAAAGGTATTAGTTTCCCTACAATGGGATCTTTCATAGTCTGACTATGAGACAAGAGTCCCACCACTGAGAAGGCATGGCTGACACTGTGAAACGCCAGTTAACGTATTGGGTGGGACCCTTAATCACAACTTGAGAAGTGTTCCACGCCATAGGTTAACCTAACTCTCCCTTTCTGATGCTGACTGTAAGATCTAGCCAAGCCAATTTGGACCTGAGGGGATTGAACCTGATCACATTGATCTGATCTCAGGGCTGACTGTGCACTAATTGTTAAGATTCTAGGAAACACCTTATCTAAACAACGTTGAAGTGCAAAAATAACAGAAGAAGCATCCAGTGGCTGCACTTCATTAAACTCTGAGCAATATTTTATCTGTCTGTCTCACTCTGTCTGTCTCTGTAGGAGTGTGGAATCCCTAAACATTTTGGTTTATTTTATGCGATGGGGACAGCTCTCATGATGGAAGGGCTGCTCAGTGCCTGTTATCACGTGTGCCCAAACTACACGAACTTCCAGTTTGGTGAGTTCGCTCTCATTTCTCATGCAGCTACGGACCACCAGGTCATCTCAAGTCCAAGGGCAGGAAGTGGAATCTGGACTTGTGTTCAGGCGATTGTTTTGCTGATGGTGAAATTCCATTAAAAATGATAATAACAGACAGCTGCATAGCATGAGACTCAGAAAATAAGTGGAGAAGTGAATGAACTTCTGTTTGAAAAGTCAAATTGGGTAGGTGACAATCTCGGGGTGTCTCAGGAGAAAAACACATTGGAGGTGCAGTGCGGTTTGGAAGGAAATGATGACAGTACTTTGGAATGAGGGAGGATGAATTGGAGTGTAAATCCCTCTCACACTTCCTGAGTTGTTACAGATCAGCCCTGCATCAGGTTCAGAACAGATAACATCACCACCCTGTGGACCAGAGGTTGAAAGGACCTAAAAAAAAAGAGAAGGGAGAAGAAATTAAAACACAGTACTAATTTAGGAAATGTACCATGACTACCTCTAAATAACAGCAGATCTTTCCCCACCTCCATATGTTTGAACAAAACTGGATATTTGGGGAAAGGTCTGTCATATCTTTCAATGCAAAAAATGAAAGACATGCATATATATAGCACCTTTCATGACTACCAGACATCTCAAAGCACTTTACAGTCAATGAAGTACTTTTGACGTGTAGTCACTGTTGTTTTGTGCACGACCAATTTCACACAGCAAGCTCCCACAAACAGTAATGTGATAAATGAGCAGATAATCTGTTTTTGTGATGTTTGAGGGATAGATATTGTCCAGGGATAACTCCCCTGCTCTCCTTCAAATGAGCATCATCAGAGCTTTTATGTCCGCCTGAGAGGGCCTCAGTTTAACATCTTATCTGAAAGACAGCACCTCTGACAGAGCAGCACTCCCTCAGTACTGCACTGAAATGTCAGCCTAGATTGTTGTGCTTAAGTCCTGGAGTGGGACTTGAACCCACAATCTCAATTTTTTTTAAATTCATTCATGGGATGTGGGCATCGCTGGCCAGGCCAGCATTTATTGCCCATCCCTAATTGCCCACCTTCTCAAGGGCAATTAGGGATGGGCAATAAATGCTGGCCTGGCCAGCGATGCCCACATCCCATGAATGAATAAAAAAAAAATCTTCTGACATAGAGGTAAGAGTGCTACCAGCTGACACATATAAAGTGTTTTAAAATCTTTCCCTACAGTGGCTGGTCTAATTGATGGGGCCATCATCTAAGCACCATTTCCAAGGCAAGAAGCTCAGATAAAAATTTTGCTTGAGCGTTTCCAATATTTTGCCTCCTGCCTTAACATTCTCCACTCCCTATAATCCCACGAAAGGAATTTTTGCAGCAACCCAATCTCAGAGCCTGTCAAGATGGTGGTCTCTCAGGAAAGGACCTCATCCTGGAGAATCCTTTTACGAACATACAAATTAGGAGCAGGAGTAGGCCACTCGTCCCCTCGAGCCTGCTCCGCCATTCAGTAAGGTCATGGCTGAACTGATTACTCCACATTTCCACCTACCCCCAATAACCTTCCACCCCCTTGCTTTTAATGACCACGACAGACTCCTTTACTGTGAATAAGCATTGAGGTAGGAACGTGTTCCTTGTGTTCTGACGCCTGTTTCTGTTTGGTACACAGACACATCTTTCATGTACATGATAGCAGGTCTCTGTATGCTGAAGCTGTACCAGAAGCGCCACCCAGACATCAATGCCAGTGCCTACTCTGCTTATGCCTGCCTTGCCTTAGTCATATTCTTCTCCGTGTTAGGAGTGGTGAGTACAGCTTTTCACTGGACAGCGCTTCTGATTAGAGAAAAATGCACTGAATAATAACGGCTATATTAGAATAAAGAGCACTGTTATTCCTCCTTATTGGTCAGGTATTTGCTTAAAGCTATCCATTATACAAGACAGAAGGGAATCATCTATGTTTGTTCAAGTGTTCTTAGTGTATGAAGCTCCAGGGTAATGTTATGGGTTATTACTGCAATTCCTTATCAAAACATGTTCTCATTCCCATTTGGGTCATCACCAATCAAAAGTGCAAGGATTTTCTACAGAGCAGTAAACTGGAGGGAGGAATCTCCCCTCCTTGTGGCCTCTTCCAATGCAATGTTGGCAGAGGCTTGTGAGCTAGTTGTAGGTGCCTGGTGCTAGGAAGAGGGGAGGAGAACTGTTAGGAGGAATGATAAGTAAAGATTGTAACAGGGGAGAACAGTACACTGAAACTGGATTTAAAAAGCCAGTAGCTCTCTCACAGGGTGAACTCTACATTGCACAGGACCTCTCAACTTAAGCATTATAATGGCCAAAGAAGCCACCCAGCTTCAGAGTGTGGAAGGATCGTTGATTTGACTGGGCTGACAGCAACCAAGTGGGGACAGGTTCCCATTGGTTATGGGAAGGAGTGACAGAGGAAGTAGCTGCACATTTCAGTCAGAAATTGACAAGAAGGAAAAGTCAAGAGATTTGTTTTTATGTTAAGATATTCACTTTATTTTTTGCTTCTTTCTGTGTAGGTCTTTGGGAAGGATTACATTGTATTCTGGGCCATTTTCTCCTTCATTCACATCCTGGCAACACTTTTACTCAGTATACAGCTCTACTATATGGGCCGCTGGAAACTTGGTAATTCTTACCTCTTTCACACTGGGATTTTGCTAGGAATGTACAGGAAAAAAAACACCTTTTCTCTCCCTGTCCATTCCCTCTGCCTCTTATTTGGTGTCAGACCCAGAGGACAGACCGTAACCTGAACCTCCCTCGGAGAAAGCACATGGGGGTATGAATTTATCATGGGTAGTAGCATTCGTGACCAACTATCGGTTTTCTTGCCCGTTGATTTTGATGGAAAAGATAATTGAATGAAGTGTAAAATGAATGGCCAATTTGCCATTAATCTATTCAGCGCTACCGTCCAAGGCAGATTTATACCCCTAGTTTTCCGGACTAGGTCGGGAATCACAGGCTCCCTCTGAGTTCAAACATTCCCAGGAAAAGCCTATTACCTGCACACTACAATTTTATGCATAAACGATTATTTTAGTTGGAAAGAAATACTTGCATTTAATTAACACCTTATCACACTGTCAATATTCCTCAAACACACAAGGAACCACCTTTGAAGGGCAATGACTGTTGTTACATAAACAAATGCAGAAGCTGTTGCCACCCGAAATGTCTTCTACAGTGCCACAGAATGACCTGCCTAGATGATGTACATTTGATGGTGTTGGTTGAAGGTGGAATATTGGTCAGGGTGTCAGGAGAAAGCCTGAAAGCTCTTCTGCAATTCTTGAACATTCGTCTGAGCCACCAGAACATAGAAACAGGACCTTATTTTAACATCCCATCCTAAGCATGTCAGCTCTGCAGTATTACAGTGGAACGCCAGCCTGAGTCAGTGCCTTGTTGTGGGGCTCGTACCTCTGAGCCAGAGGTGAGTGCTACCAACTGAGGCAAGCTGACAAGAGCACCATTCTTGTGAGCTGTGGACTTGGTCTTTTGGTAATCTTTGATTTCAATGACGTGCAGCGTGGAAGAATCGTGTGTAATCTGAGCCCTCTGCAAGGTACAGGTGCAGCATTAAATGGACTTTATATGAAACGTGTCTAGTTCATGGATTTGGACCATGCTTAAGGCCTCGACAAATCAGTAATGCTCAGCAAAACGTATCTCATAAAATTATCGAAATAGCACTCAGAAAGGATAAAGTATGCTACATAGAGGGGTGAATTTCTATGTGACTTTCCCTGATCCGCTGACATAACTTCAGCAGAAACCACATTTACGCATGTAAGCGGGATTTCTGCTGACTTATGGTGCCAGAACGGGAAAATCCTTGAGGAAATTTACCCCCAGGAACACTGAGATTCCGAAACATTCTTCCCTAAATCCCTCTTCAAACCCTTCTCAAAATCAACCTCATTCACCTCTCCCGATTCTTCCATCACTCAGGAGCTGTTCCACCTGTGCCAGACACCTTGGGGACATTTATTCCTATAGATGCAAATTGTTGAGTTACAACGGTTAACCAGGTGTTGTGGGATGGGTGTAATTCCTCCGAGGATGTCACTATCATGGATCACATGACTCAACAGTAATTGGTCATGTGGTGTATATTCTGTATTTATGTGTGATTGTCAAAGAAGATATTAAAATGTCGGATATTTACTTTTTCAGACACAGGGATTTGCAGAAGGATAATTCATGTATTTTACACTGACCATATCAGGCAGTGTAGCGGACCTGCCTATATAGTAAGTGCCCCTTACGTGTTCGAGAGTCACAATTGCAGACAAAGGGATTTCCCTCTTTTGGCTGTGATGCACACTATGGTGAAATAGCCTGCTGAGGCATGTCCAGTTGGGGGAGGCACCCTGAGCTTCAGTACGGGTTGGAAAGTGCGGAAAGAGACCTGTAGACCTAAATGATGCTCTGTGTTCGGCAAAGCCTAATATCACAATGCTGGGCCATGTAAATCACAGGAACAGCCCATCTGGCACTTTGAATAAAGTCCTGAAACGTCTCAATCATGTTCACTACCTGCCAGGGGGGTGGATACAGATTCTATAATCACTGTCAAAAGGAAATTGGATAAATACTTGAAGGAGAAGAAAATGACAGGGATAGGGGAAATGAGCAGGGAGTGGGACTAGCTGGATTGGTCTTCAAAAGAGCCAGCACAGAGTTGATGGGCCAAATGGCCTCCTTCTGTGCTGTTCTATTCTATGATTCAATGATATATCAGCCAGCGGGACACTCACTGCTCAGATACCTGTTGCTTTGGAGCTCGCTGACCTTCCTGCTGTCCGACTGCTGTTGACAGTCAGTGTCACTCTTAAAGGATATGATTGACGAATGCCAGCTGTTCCTGACTGATCCAAGATCTAATGAAACCCATTGTATTCACGATACAAAAATATTAAATATATTTTTACACTAGAATGTACAGCCAATGGCAGACGCAGAGTTCTCCTGCTGTTGACTCCTAAATTATCTGCAGGGACCTGACTACATTGTAAATCCGTGGAGATGTTGGTAATATGGTATTACTGCCAGGATGATGGCTGCTGTTTTTGCAACAATGAGCTCGTCCCATGCACTTGCACTGCTCTGATAGCACAATCCCAGATCACTTCCTCCCGCAACTCAACCCCCCCCCCCCCCCCCCACCACCCTACCCGGCAACCCACCATTTCCATTGCTCTGATAGGGCGGAATCTTCTAATGATTGTTTATTTTCAGGAGTCAGGGCCACTTCCAGATCCCGATCCTGCACGGATCTGCTCTGCGCCCTCCGGAACAGTCTTCTGGGAGATGGCCTCTTAATTGGCCGCCACCGCGTCCACTAAGGATAGCGGGCGGGTTGCTGAGGCTGCCGGCCCAATCAGAGGGCCCGCAGCCAGGGATGGCCGGCAGCCTCACTGGGAGAGGTGGGCGCTGCTCAGGCAGAAAGGAGAGCGCGAGAGGGCGCCTCAAAATGGGGGTAACCTTGGAAACGTCCGTAATATTTCATTAATGAGGAGGGACGAAGCTGGTAGGGCCATCAGGTCTGAGGGGCAACACCTCCAGAGGATCTGTTTGGGCTGCAGGTGTAGCCTTTCCTACTCACGGACCCATCATTGAGGCATGGAGCCTCCCGCTCCGATGGCCACCTGACCTGCAGCTGGGGTGCTGTTTCCATGGAGCTGCAGGGCTCAGTATTCCACTGCAACACTGGCAAGATACTGGCAGAGTCCTCCGTGTCCCTCATTAGGATCTTAATTGATAACTAATGGCTATCTCTCGCTGCCGGGTGAGTAGCCAATGTGGTTGTTCACCTGTCTCTGGCAGGATCACCTGGAGGCAGGAGAGCATCGGTCGACCCAATGCTGTAAACTCCAAGCTACTCCCAGCCCCGCCTTCATACCCACCTCTGTAGAACCAGGATGATTACGCCCATAGTCAACTGTACTTCAGAATACAACCCCTCCCCCCTCTTCCCACCCACCCCCCTCAACTTTTACTGCCCTGGAACCCAACAGCAAAGTAAATGGGGAGAACAGTGCATGGAGGTCACTCTTGTGCTACAAAAGCAAATGGAAAAGGGAAAAGATGAGGTAAAATCATTGTTACCAACAGCAGTGGTGGGTGGGAGGTGGATTGTACGTGAATTGAACCACTCCAGTCATTACGGCTTTAATTTTCAGTTTCCACCACGTTTGTCCTGTTAAAATCTTTCATCTTCTGTTCTCAGGATCGGATGGTGTTACTTATTATGGGAAACATCGTGAACTGGTCACTGTGAGTATTAGACTGCTGTGCCTCTCCTGATCTTGCTCATTATTATCACATAATCTCTAAATATGTTCTTTTGGGTTTGCAGATATGTAGAAAAGAAAATTTACTCGGATGGTATCTGAACTGAGAGGTTGTAGCAATCAGGAAAGACTGATCAGACTGGGGCCCTTTTCTCTACAAAAGAGAGGACTGAAGGGTAGCCCGATAGAGGTATTTAAAATTATGAAAGGGTTTGATAGGATAGATATCCCAATCCGGCTTAGATACAGGGGGCGGTGCCAGAAGACCGGAGAATTGCAAATGTTACAACCTTGATCAAAAGAGGGTTTAAGGATAAATCCAGCATCTCCAGGCCAGTTATTTTAATCTTGGGGGATGGGAAAGTTTTCAGAAACAATAATTTGGGACAAAATTAACAGTCACTTGCACAAATGTGTATTAATTAGGAAAAGCCAACATGGATTTGTTAAGGGAAAATCATGTTTAACTAACTTGCTGAGTTTTTTAATGAGGTAACAGAGGGGGTTGATTAGGGTAATGCGGTTGATGTGATGGACAGGGACTTCTGCAAAGGCGTTTGATGAAGTGCCACATAACAGGCTTGTCAGCAAAATCAAAGCCATGGAATAAAAGGGGCAGTTTGCAGCATGGATACGAAGTTGGCTGAGTGATAGGAAACAGAGAGTAGTGGTGAACAAATGTTTTTCGGACTGGAGAAAAGTATATAGTGGGATTCCCCTGGAATCAGTACTAGAACCACTGCTTTTTTAATGTATTTTAATGACTTGAGTGTCAAGGGCACAATTGAAAAATTTGCAGTTGTCACAAAACTTGGAAGTATTGTGAACTGTGAGGAGGACAGTGATAAACTTCAGGACATAGACAAGCTAGTGGAATGGGCGGACAAATGGCAGATGAAATTTAATGCAGAGAATTGTGAAATGATTCATTTTGGTAGGAAGAACAAAGAGAGGCAATATAAAATAAAGGATGCAATTCTAAAGGGGGTGCAGGAGCAAAGGGACCTGGAAGTATATGTGCACAAATAAATGAAAATGACAGGGCAGGTTGTGAAAGCAGTTAATAAAGTAGAGGGTGCTTCATAAATAGGGGGAGATAGTACAAAAGCAAGGGAGTTATGATGAACCTGTATAAAGCACTGGTTTGGCCTCAGCTGGAGTATTGTGTCCAATTCTGGACACCACGCTTTAAGAAGGATGTGAAGACATTAGAGAGGGTGCAGAAAAGATTTACAAGAATAATTCTAGGGATGAGGAACTTCAGTTATGTAGTTAGATTGGAGAAGCTGGGGCTGTTCTCCTTGGAGAAGAGAATATTAAGAGATTTGATAGAGGTGTTCAAAATCATGAGGGGTCTGGACAGAGTAGATAGAGAGAAACTGTTCCCATTGGCGGAAGGATCAGGAAACAAAGGACACCGATTTCAGGTGATTGACAAAAGAAGAAATGGCGACAGGAGTAAAGGCTTTTTCATGTAGCGAGTGGTTAGGATCTAGAGTGCACTGCCTGAGAGTGTGGTGGAGGCAGATTCAATCAAGGCTTTCAAAGAGAATTGTATAATTATCTGAAGAGAAAAAATTTGCAGGGCTATGGGGAAATGCAGGGGAGTGGGACTATGTGAGTTGCTCTTGCAGAGAGCTAGCATGGACATGACCGGCCAAATGGCCTCCTTCTGTGCTATAACCATTCTATGATTCTATGTGGAGAAGATTGTGGGGTAGACCAGAAATGGGGTCCATCAATATAAGATAGTCGCTAATAAATCCAATAGGGAACCCAGAGAGTCGTTAAAATGTGGAATTCACTACCACAAGGAGTAGTTGAGGTGAATATCATAGATGCAATTAAGGGGAAGCTAGATAAACACATGAGGGAGAAAGGAATAGGAGGATATGTTGATGGCATTAGATGAAGAAGGGTGGGAGGAGCCTCATGTGCAGATGAACAACCATCATGGACCTGTTGGGCTGAATGGCCTGTTTCTGTGCTATAAATATTATATAATAATAAGATTTAGTTTAACATTTTCATTGAGGCCTTGGGCATCAGATTGAGTCAGGGTATCTTTGGGATGGGGCTAATATTAATTTTGTCTTCTATATTTTTAGTGACTGTTTCAGTGGACTCTTTATCAGGTTTTGTACGAATGACTCCAATTTGATATTTAATCTAAATAAATGCGTAGTAGTAATTCAGATGGTGCTAATGTGTTAAACATGAAACTATTGGTATTCAGTGGTAAAAGAAAGAAATTGCATTCATATAGCACCTTTCAAAAGCTCAGGATGTCCCAAAATGCTTTACAGCCAATGAAGTACTTTTGAAGTATAATCACTGTTGTGAAGTAGGAGATGTGGCAGCTAATTTGCGCACAGCAAGCTCCCACAAACAGCAGTGGAATAAATAAATAAAATGATGCAAGTGATGAATCATGCTTGCTGACATCTCTGTCTGAAATCATACTGTGCTGTCTCATCACACCAAAACCTGTAATGGGAGCGCTAACTTCTAAAATTTCATCCGTACTGCTTTCCAAATGTGTGTGTGACAAACACTGGCAAAATATCAATATTGAATCAACCTTATTCAGTTGACCAACTGCCCAATTTGTAGATGTTGGAACCTTTGATGTTTAATTGCAGTGATTACTGTGGTATTTGTGAGCTGGCAGAGGTTGCATGCAATCATTGTTACATTTCACTTAAATCTGGAATCTTTTTAATCTCTTGCTGGTCGGAAGGAGTCTTTTTTTAGGCTGCATTTGCTGACAGTGCAACCACTAGGTGGCGCTGTACTGGCACATGCACAAATGCAGCCTGTTCCACTGAAACATCACAGTCTGCGACGTTAAGGCAGCTGCCAGGACTAAAGATGGCACTGCTCAAGTGATCACAGAATGACAAAGTAAACCTATGGCAGCACGCAATGGAAATCTAAAGTACAGCATCTCTGACAGTGCTGCACAATTCTAATTGTTTTCAGTGCCATTCTGCTCTGGCTGCTCGTTCCCTGCCCCCTGCTTCCTTTCCGCACCACCCTAAGAAGCAAGGCGATGTAGGAGCACGTGGCAGAGAGGAGGGAAGCGGCTGGAGGGATGGGGGAGAGAGTGGGTGGCGGGGGGAGAGAAGCGGGGTAGGGGATAGAACAAAGAACAAAGAACAAAGAAAATTACAGCACAGGAACAGGCCCTTCGGCCCTCCAAGCCTACGCCGATCCAAATCCTCTATCTAAACCTGTCGCCTATTTTCTAAAGGTCTGTATCTCTTTACTTCCTGCCCATTCATGTATCTGTCTAGATACATCTTAAAAGACGCTATCATGCCGGCGTCTACCACCTCCGCCGGCAACGCGTTCCAGGCACCCACCACCCTCTGCGTAAAGAATTTTCCACGCATATCCCCCCTAAACTTTTCCCCTTTCACTTTGAACTCGTGTCCCCTAGTAATTGAATGCCCCACTCTGGGAAAAAGCTTCTTGCTATCCAACCTGTCTATACCTCTCATGATTTTGTACACCTCAATCAGGTCCCCCCTCAACCTCCGTCTTTCTAATGAAAATAATCCTAATCTACTCAACCTCTCTTCATAGCTAGCGCCCTCCATACCAGGCAACATCCTGGTGAACCTCCTCTGCACCCTCTCCAAAGCATCCACATCCTTTTGGTAATGTGGCGACCAGAACTGCACGCAGTATTCCAAATGTGGCCGAACCAAAGTCCTATACAACTGTAACATGACCTGCCAATTCTTGTACTCAATACCCCGTCCGATGAAGGAAAGCATGCCGTATGCCTTCTTGACCACTCTATTGACCTGCATTGCCACCTTCAGGGAACAATGGACCTGAACACCCAAATCTCTCTGTACATCAATTTTCCCCAGGACTTTTCCATTTACTGTATAGTTCACTCTTGATTGGATCTTCCAAAATGCATCACCTCGCATTTGCCCTAATTGAACTCCATCTGCCATTTCTCTGCCCAACTCTCCAGTCTATCTATATTCTGCTGTATTCTCTGACAGTCCCCTTCACTATCTGCTACTCCACCAATCTTAGTGTCGTCTGCAAACTTGCTAATCAGACCACCTATACTTTCCTCCAAATCATTTATGTATATCACAAACAACAGTGGTCCCAGCACAGATCCCTGTGGAACACCACTGGTCACACGTCTCCATTTTGAGAAACTCCCTTCCACTGCTACTCTCTGTCTCCTGTTGCCCAGCCAGTTCTTTATCCATCTAGCTAGTACACCTTGGACCCCATGCGCCTTCACTTTCTCCATCAGCCTACCATGGGGAACCTTATCAAACGCCTTACTGAAGTCCATTTATACGACATCTACAGCCCTTCCCTCATCAATCAACTTTGTCACTTCCTCAAAGAATTCTATTAAGTTGGTAAGACATGACCTTCCCTGCACGAAACCATGTTGCCTATCACTGATAAGCCCATTTTCTTCCAAATGGGAATAGATCCTATCCCTCAGTATCTTCTCCAGCAGCTTCCCTACCACTGACGTCAGGCTCACCGGTCTATAATTACCTGGATTATCCCTGCTACCCTTCTTAAACAAGGGGACAACATTAGCAATTCTCCAGTCCTCCGGGACCTCACCTGTGTTTAAGGATGTTGCAAAGATATCTGTTAAGGCCCCAGCTATTTCCTCTCTCGCTTCCCACAGTATCCTGGGATAGATCCCATCCGGACCTGGGGACTTGTCCACCTTAATGCCTTTTAGAATACTCAACACTTCCTCCCTCCTTATGCCGACTTGACCTAGAGTAATCAAACATCTGTCCCTAACCTCAACATCCGTCATGTCCCTCTCCTCGGTGAATACCGATGCAAAGTACTCATTTAGAATCTCACCCATTTGCTCTGACTCCACGCATAACTTTCCTCCTTTGTCCTTGAGTGGGCCAATCCTTGGGATGGAGCAGAGCGGCCGGAGAGAGCGGCAGGGGAGTGGGGGGAGCGGAGCGGCCGGAGAGAGTGGCAGGGGAGTGGGGGAGCGGAGGGGCCAGAGAGAGCGGCAGGATGGGGGGGGGAGGAGAGCGGCCAGAGAGAGCGGCAGGGTGGGGGGGAGCGGAGGGGCCGGAGAGAGCGGCGGGGTGGGGGGGGGGGGGTAGCGGAGCCGACCATGCGCATTGCACGAAGATGTACATGTTACGTGATGCTGTTGTCGGCGCATGCGCTAACCAGTCCTGGCAAGTGGGAACGCGCAGAGAGCAGGAGCCCATCTGCGCATGTGCGCATCTTGGCGCAGCCTGATGACATCAGCGGCCGGCTGCATTGTCAGGAATTACTTTGTTTTTTTTATTATTCATTCATGGGATGTGGGCATCACTGGCTATGCCAGCATTTATTGCCCATCCCTAATTGCCCTTGAGGAGGTGGTGGTGAGCTGCCTTCTTGAACCGCTGCAGTCCATGTGGGGTCGGTAGACCCACAGTGCTGTTAGGAAGGGAGTTCCAGGATTTTGACCCAGCGACAGTGAAGGAATGGCGATATAGTTCCAAGTCAGGACGGTGTGTGACTTGGAAGGGAACTTGCAAGTGGTGGTGTTCCCATGCATCTGCTGCCCTTGTCCTTCTAGTTGGTAGAGGTCGCGGGTTTGGAACGTGCTGTCTAAGGAGCGTTGGTGCATTGCTGCAGTGCATCTTGTAGATGGTACACACTCCTGCCACTGTGCATTCGTGGTGGTGGGAGTGAATGCTCATGGATGGGGTGCCAATCAAGCGGGCTTCTTTGTCCTGGATGGTGTCGAGCTTCTTGAGTGTTGTTGGAGCTGCACCCATCCAGGCAAATGGAGAGTATTCCACCACATTTCTGACTTGTGCCTTGTAGATGGTGGACAGGTTTTGGGGAGTCAGGAATTGAGTTATCATCCAGGATTCCAAGCCTCTTACCTGCTGTTGTAGCCATGGTATTTATATGGCTACTCCAATTCAGTTTCTGGTCAATGGTAACCCCTAGGATGTTAATAGTGGGGGATTCAGCGATCGTAATGCCATTGAATGTCAAGGGGAAATTAGGGGAAGTTAGATTCTCTCTTGTTGGAGATGGTCATTGCCTGACACTTGTGTGGCACGAATGTTACTTGCCACTGATCAGCCCAAGCCTGGATATTGTCCTGTTCTTGGTGTATTTCTACATGGACTACTTCAGTATCTGAGGAGTTATGAATGGTGCTGAACATTGTGCAATCATCAGCGAACATCCCCACTTCCGAACTTATGATTGAAGGAATGTCATTGATGAAGCAGCTGAAGATAGTGGGGCCAATTATCTGAGGAACTCCTGCAGTGATGTCCTGGAGTAGAGATGATTGACCTCCAACAACCACAACCATCTTCCTTTGTGCTAGGTATGACTCCAACCAGCAGAGAGTTTTCTCCCTGATTCCTGTTGACTTCAGTTTTGCTCGGGCTCCTTGATGCCATATTCGGTCAAATGCTGCCTTGATGTCAAGGGCAGTCACTCTCACCTCACCTCTTGAGTTCAGCTCTTTTGTCCATGTTTGAACCAAGGCTGTAATGAGGTCAGGAGCTGAGTGGCCCTGGCGGAACCCAAACTGAGCGTCACTGAGCAGGTTATTGCTAAGCAAGTGCCGCTTGATGGCACTGTCAATGACACCTTCATCACTTTACTGATGATTGAGAGTAGACTGATGGGTGGTAATTGGCCGGGTTGGACTTGCCCTGCTTTTTGTGTTCAGGACATACCTGGGCAATTTTCCACATTGCAGGGTAGATGCCAGTGTTGTAGCTGTACTGGAACAGCTTGGCTAGGGGCGGGGCAAGTTCTGGAGCACAGGTCTTCAGTACTATTGCCGGAATATTGTCAGGGCCCATAGCCTTTGCAGTATCCGGTGCCTTCAGTCGTTTCTTGATATCACCCGAAGTGAATCGAATTGGCTGAAGTCTGGCATCTGTGATGCTGGGGACTTCAGGAGGAGGCTGAGATGGATCATCAACTCGGCACTTCTGACTGACGATCTTTGCAAATGCTTCAGCCTTATCTGAGCTTTTCTCAATGTTGCTTTTATAATTTCAAACTGATCAAGGTCAGCAGATGCAGAGAGGAAATAAGTTGATACCGAATAGCAGAGGCTTCTTGAGCTGCTTACCTGCCCTTATGTTGGCTGGAGGGTGATTTGTGAACAGGTTAACTGAAATAAGAGTAGATATTACACTTTGAAAGAAAAGAAAGAATTGCATTTATATAGCATCTTTCACAACCGTGGCATATGACGTAGCACTTCACAGTCAAATAAATTCTTCTGAAGTGTAGTAACTGTTATAATGTAGGAAATGCAGCAGCCAGTTTGAACACATCAAGCTCCCACAAATCGCATTGAGAAAATGACCGGATGATCTGTTTTAGTGATGTTGCTTGAAGGATAAAACTGTCCGGGACAAGGGAGAACTCCCCTGACCTTCCACGAAATAGTGCCGTGGGAACGTTTACATCCACCTGATGGGGTAAACGGGACGTGTTCAACGTCCGGAACACCACACTTCTGACAGTGCAGCACTCTCTCAGTGCTGCAGCCTAGATTTTGTGCTCAAGTCTCTGGAGTGCGGCTTCAATCCGTGACCTATTTACTCCGAAGTGAGAGAGCCATGGTTGGCCCATAAAATTGAAGCATTAAAGGAAAGCATTGCTCTGTAGACATGACCCATTCCTGTTCTGTAGCCACCTGCTGAAAGGCAATAGCGGACGGTGGCTAATGGTTGCCTTCTGGTGGCTAGACAGTGCTCCTGACTTCATGATGGGACCGGGAATGTGATTGTGTGAGGAAATTGTGCAAACTCTGTGCTGATGGCTGTTGAATGTGTTCTGTCACAGTGCCCGGTTTCATCAGCTGAAACTGGTGTGAGTTTAATTGAGTTTGGGTTTTATTTTCCAGAGCTGCATACGGACTTATTCTGAGGCCCAAAGATTTTGCGTCCTACCTGCTGGCGATAGGGATCTGCAACTTGCTACTGTACTTTGCTTTTTACATCATCATGAAGGTAAGAGAAGGCAGATTACAAAGAATTTACAACATAGAAACAGGCCATTCAGCCCTACAGCTCCATGCTGGTATTTATGCTCCACACGAGCCTCCTCCCACCCTTCTTCATCTAACCCCACCAACATATGCTTCTAGTCCTTTGTCCCTCATGTGTTTATCTGGCCTCCACTTAAATGTATCTATGCTCTTCGTCTCAACTATGTGGCAGCGAGTCCAACATTCTAACCACCCTCTGGGTGAAGAAGTTTCTCCTGTGTTCCTTCTTGAATTTATTAGTGTCTATCTTACATTTATGACCCTAGTTCTGGTCTCAAGAAGTCAAAACATCTCTCTATGTCTGCAAAAGTAAAATACCGCAGATGCTGGAAATCTAAAATTAAAACAGAAAGTGCTGGAAATACTCAGCAGATCTGGCAGCATCTGTGGAGAGAGAAACAGAGTTAACGTTTCAGAACAGGCTTTCGTCTGATGTAGGGTCATCGACCTGAAACGTTAACTCTGTTTCTCTCTCCACAGATGCTGCCTGACAAGCTGAGTATTTCCAGCATTTTCTGTTTTCCTCTTTATGTCTACCCTGTCAAATCCCTTGATAATCTTACGTACGTCTATCAGGGCACTACTCAGTCTTCTCTTTTCTAGAGAAAATAGCCCCAGCCTGTTCAGCCTTTCCCAATAGGTATAACCTCTCAGATTAGAAGCCCATTGGCTTCTTGTATGGTTCACTTTGAGCACTGTTGGGAGATAATCTGTTGTCCCATTATGTGTTCAGTGTCTGTACTGAATGGTCCTATGTTAGACTGTCACAGCCTTCCCTTTATAAGAATTAGTGCGACCATTATTCCCCACTTTTCAAATCACTTAGGTTAAAACAATTATACTCATGATTTGTTTATATTTCTTTTAACTTTTTGCTGATTACCATTCTGAGTTAATTTTTGTTGTGGGTTGACACAGTGAGGGTAATTCGAACCCTATGCATCCAACACAAAACTGACAGGATCAGATCAACTGCAAAAATCTAAGGGATGTAAAATCATGAGGCCTATCAGATATTGTCCATTTTCCACCGGGTTAAAGCAACCCCAAGTTTGCCTATTCTTGGAGACTATAAGTAGGCCGCAAGTTTAGGCCTGTAACCCATTTGTTCCTAATTTATCCCATGCCATCAAAGGGAGGCAACAAGTAGCTTCCAGATGTCTCTGGATAGAGAGTTGAGAAAAACAATCTGTGCATGAACTACACTGGCTGCCTTTGTACACCAGTGAGAGATCAAGAGCAGAGGCCTAGGAGCCTATTGGAATGGTTCATGACCCAGGAAAACCTTAGGATGGGGGAAAAATATACATTTTTAAAACAAAATTGGGGTAATTTCCAACCTCAGTGGGAGTTTCAATAGGGGGGTGTAATGGGCGGCCAATCCAACAGTCTCCCCTCTGCCAACGTTGACAATTAGCCCAAGTGTTTGATATATGTTCTCCATTAATCAAGTGTCAAATGTATTTGGCAGAGTTTGAGGCACATCAATAAACAATGTTACAATGTTTTTTTTTTAAGTGGCGTTGCATTAGAATAAATTTCATTGACTGTTCTTTTTTTGAGTTATTGAACATTTTATACCTGTCTGCTGTTTTCTCTGTGTTCCTAGTTACGGAGCGGTGAAACGATCAGACCCATTCCCCTGATCTGTATTATCTGTACAGCTGTAGTCTGGGCTTTTGCTCTCTTATTCTTCTTTCAGGGTCTCAGCACATGGCAGGTAAGCACATCCTCTATTAATTCAGTGGGTTGAGATTCAATGCGTGATTATTTTCCTACAGAGCTCTGGAATCCTTCCTTCTATGCACGTTGTCAGATCCCAATCCTGACAAAAGGTCTTTGACCCAAAATATTAACCCTACCTTTCTCTCTCCACAGGAACTACCTGACCTGCTGAGTGTTTCCAGCATTTTATGTTTTTATACTCATTATTTAGCAGGTCATTTATTGGCACAATAACATAACATTACCCATTTCTTAGCAGCTCTGACTAGCTACTATAGCAAATAATTTAACTTGCTGAATATCTGTTTCCTTTACCATTTTACAGAAAACTCCAGCCGAGTCCAGAGAGCACAACAGAGAATGTATCCTGCTCGACTTCTTTGACGATCATGACATTTGGCATTTTTTGTCCTCCATAGCGCTGTTTGGCTCTTTCCTGGTGAGTAAACCTTTCCCCCTCTCTACCTTTCTCCTCCTTTAAGATGGTCCAAGCTTTTGATCACCTGTCCTAATATCTCCTTAAAGGCAGGAGATGCAGGAAATACTCGACCAGTCAGGCAGCATCTGTGGAGAGAAAGGAACAGAGTTAACATTGCAGGTCACTGGCCTGTCATCAAAACTGATCTCTCCACAGATGCTGCCTGACCTGCTGAGTACTTCCAGCACTTTCTGTTTTTATTTCAGATTTCCAGCATCCAAAGTATGTTGCGTTGCTAATATCTCCTTATCCTTACATGGATTGGTGTCAAATTTTGTTTGATAAAGCTCGTGAGGGATGTTTTATTACATTAAAATTGTTGTTGGATGTAAATTACCTAACTGCTGAAACAGACACAGTCAAAAATTGAGTTCCAGGGATTGCACTGAGTTCAACGCTTACTTGGTGTGACCTGTTTCACAGCCATCTTTTTAAAAAATATTTATTTCTCTCTTTGCATTATACTCCAGAATCTCTCGAGTGTTTCCCAACCAGTGCCTGACTTTTGCAGCCACTGTTACGTTTGGGTAGCTCTGTGAAGCAGCTTTGGTAATGCAGCAAAGCCAAGTTTAGAATGAGGAATATATAAAAAAAAAGCCAAATGAGTGAGTGAGGTGGCTCATTGATGACGTAGAGGAGAAAATAATCAGGGGAGTAGCCACATTGAAACAAGTAGTGATGCCAACTCAGACAAATGGTTTCACCAACAAGCCCCAGGATCACCAACACTCTGCCCCTGAGAGGCAGGACCTCATCATGAGTTTGTGATTTCCCACATGTTGTGTTCTCTAGCTCGAGCAAGCTATCCAACTTTGATTGTTAATTTTGTGCCCATCAGGCTGATAACTGGAACACCTTTCATTTCAGGCACCAGTCTCCGTATCAAGCACTCCCAGTTCAGGCACAACATGGGTTGGCTTCATATAAAGTCTTTATTCCTCCCCAGCCCAGAAGATCAGCCTCTACTGTACCAGTGTGATATTTTCCATTTCCCACACCTACCATCCTGTCTCCTGTCTAAGTGAGATTGCCAATTAATGCTGGCTCAGAGGGGCTATTCAGCTGGTACTGCCCAACTCGGACCATTTGTAACGGTTGCTGCATGTTTTCTCTTTTCTGTGAAGTGTTTGAAATTGTAAAATAAATCGACTCCTCATCTGTTCACCAGCTGGGAGCTGTGCTCAAAGGGAGTGCAGATCGAAGGTAGGGCTAGAACACAAGCTCAGGTTCTCCAACACGTGCTTTGCTTAAACTCGACTCCTGTCAGAACATGGGATTGATTAATTTAGCCCTGTACTTAGATCATTTAGCCTTTAATTCCTCTTTTGATTACCCCGAATGGACAGCACAAAAACAGGCGATTTGGCCCAACTGGTCCATGCTGTTATTTATGCTCCACACAAGCCTCCTCCCACCCCTTTTCATTTAACTCTATCAGAATAAACTTCTATTCCTTTCTCCCTCATGTGTTTATCTAGCTTCCCCTTAAATGCACCTATGTTATTCGCCTCAACTACTCCCTGTGGTAACAAGTCCCACATTCTCACCATTCTCTGGGTAAAGAGGTTTATCCTGAATTCCGTATTGGATTTTTTAAGTGTCTTTCTTATATTTATGACCCCTGGTTCTGGTCTCCCCCACAAGTGGAAACATCTTCTGTACATTTAGCTTATCAAACCCTTTCATAATCTTAAAGACCTCTATCAGTTTGTCTCTCTTTCCTAGACTGAAGTGACTCAGCCTATTCCGGTTTCCTGCTAGTTGTAACTCCTCAGTTCTGGTATCACTCTTGTAAATCTTAATGAGTGCCTCTCACTTCCTTCTTCAGATCTTGTTGACTCTGGATGAAGACCTGGATCATGTGCAAAGAGACAAAATCTACGTCTTCTAATTCCTGGTATGGAAACACCGACTACTCACTCTGTCACCTGAAGCCTGTTCCTCTGGAGCAATAAGTGGAGATTTGGGACTCGCAGTGCAGCTGTGTGTGAGCTTTGGAGGTGACGGGGGATCTCGAGCCAGTTACATTACACTAACCCTTGAGCTGCCATTTTAAGTGATTTTTTTTTGTTGGAGATCTTTGTGCCACTGCATCTGCCTTCAGCTTAAGACATTATACTGCTGAGATGATGAGATTGTTGGCTTCTCCCACGTTGAAGAGTCCCTTAGCCTGCAAGACATGACATCGTTGCTATCTCGTTTGCCAGCTCGACTTTTAAGAGGTGGCTCTCACGTTTGAAGAAATTAATTTTATGCACAATTTCTGGAATAAAATCAGGTCTTACCAATAAGTGGAAATGGATATTCTTCACTGGAAAAACATTTATCTGCACTTGTTTCATTTTGCCAGTTCTAACCAAAACTGTATTAATGGGGGAAGCGTATGGTATTGGAAAAAGGAGGCACCCCCGGCTTTAAAAGCAAAATTGTTTTTTGTGCTTTGTCACACTGTCAGTAATGGGAAGTTGCAAAGAAAAAGTGAACAAATGTTCCTGTGTTTGTGGGAGTGGTCTTGATGGTCGATTGATACTATGTCCTATTCATGTTGGGTGTGTCCACCAGGTGATCGACTGATGGCCCTGTTCTTTGTAGCTCAGCCACCATTGAGCTCCTATTAACCAATCTGTGGGGGAGCATTGGCTTTAGAAGCAATGGAAGAATCTGTGGCCAGTACGTTGGTCCAAAAGCTTAGCCTAGAAATAGATAGGGGATGGAAAATTAGTGTTAGGACAAGTAAGTTCACAAAATTAACCTTGCAAATTCATGATCTCAGGCAGAGGTGATGAGTTTTACCTGACTGTTGATTGTTACAGGGTCAGAAGTAAAATGAAACATCTCAATCAGACCCTAGTGCAAAACTGATGCTAATTCCTCAATCTTGCCAAAAGGAATAATGAAACTATGATCCATAATAAACAAAAACTTTCACTGGTGCTGTGCTGCCATAAAGGTTAAATTTGAAATTGGGGTTCATTGTAATGGGAACCCCATGTGCAGTTGGCAGTCATTGTAAGGGCACCTTCACATTATATCTGATGTGTGCGTGATGTGAGAATATTTGGTGCTATCGCTGGGTGTAACATGTGAAAATATTTCATTACTCACCTTAATGTTATACTGTAGTCTAGTTGTGGAATTTCGCCCAGACAGTCTGTATGTTCTACACTGTAAGATCCATCGTGACTTGTACTGGGGCACAATCTGCATTGTAGCAAGTACATTATTAATCCACGATTTGTCACTGCACACTCTAATGCCCTCAGATTAGTACTAACTGAGAATTTGACCTCCCCAAAAGCTGCCCAGGAGATACTGGTGGCCTCACAGATTAGTACAGTTACATGTTGTGGATTTGTCAGGTGCACATTTTAGACCTACAATACTTCACATCTGTGCATCCATTTATATCAGGTGCTCTCTGCAGCCACTTGGCTGTTTGCTGTCCATAAATCTCTGTAATAGGTTCATAATGTGCTGTATGTTATATGCATGGGCACATGTATAACTCAGAGGGTCCAGCTTTCAGAATGATTTAAAACAGGTCTGTACAAATGGGTTTACTCAGCTTAGTGATGGTACCCAATTCAAATAGAGGCATTGACGGTAATGACAATGCCCCTTTAAAGAGCTCACCCACTAGGAAGTATAACTGAGGGCTCCAGTAGTGTTTTGGGTGAATGCATCTTTTTATTGCTGCACTCGTGTTTTTGTTCCAAGTAGGGCAAGTAATCTGGTTTGGCTTGAGATCCAACAAACGTCTACACTTAAGCAAGTGTTGTGTAATTTATTGCCTGAGGATGCAAGTTTGCATAAAATGCCCGAGACAATGCAAACGCCTGTTTGTTTTTGGATCTCTTGTTGCAACAACTTGCTTGCTCTATCTATTTTCATACATTACGTTCACAATATATGGAACACTTGGGTACAAAGTGATAGTGAATGATCCTTACCAAGTTACTGTGTTGTTTACCAGAAAGGAAGAGTAACATTAATCATAAATCAGATAGCTAGACTTTGCCTTTTTAAAGAAATGAACAGTAAATGCTGCTATAATGGAATGCTGCTGCTTTAAATGCCCCGTCCTGCTGTGGTTATAGGTTGTAAAGTGCTGAAATACTCAGCATTTAAAATTCTACTTTAGGTTGCCTCAAGGAATCAGACAGCAAACGTTTATGCTAATTTTTTTTTCCTTTTTGGGTTTAGTAAATTGCAAACACTTTCTTGCATTCTGGTACTTTATAGATTATATTCCACAGTATTTGCAGAGACACATATTGAGGATCTTGAGATCTTCATTTCATCAGCACTACGTATGGAGAGTTGACAGAAAGAGTCTTACTTTGTTGGACAGGGGAGGCTAGAGTTGGTGTGGAGAACAGTGGGTCCATGGGTTAGATTCAGGTAATGACCCTTGAGGTGCTGTTGTGAGCATTAGGGTTTGGGCTAATTCCAGGCACAGATAGTGCCACCATCCCTTTAATAGACTGTGGGATATGTTATTTCTGATGTTTGCAATGAAACAACCTCAGGGCTGGGAGTACGTTAGAACTATACAATTCTGGGTGGGTTATTAATCTACAGTTTGCTTTTAAAACAATTAAAATATGATTTGTAAAATGCAGTTGAGAAAAATCTGGGTTCACGCTCTCATGATTGGAGCAGTCACATTGACCAGATTGAATGGTCACAACAGTTGGCCAGTTACTGAGCACTGTTGGTGATGGTGAAGACAATGTAAGTTTTTTCCTCCTTCAGTCTCCATATATCAGAACAGCACATTGCTGTCCTATCCAACACGATACCCGTGGCCTCTGCTATGGTAATGATAAATTTTCCCTTTAAAGGTTATGATTAGGGCTGTGGTACCGATCTCCATTTATGGTTGAAACAGACAGATCAATCGGAAGAAAGATAGCATGCGAGTGAGGCAAGTACGGGATTCAGTCGCCTGATCACTCCCCATGTCTTAAACAATGGGGCTGACTTTATCCAGCTCAAAGGAAGGAAGGAGGACAGAGGGAAGATGGCTGGAATTTGGCCCAAGACCATGGGATGGCCATTGCTGGAATGCAGTTAGTCAGGGTTGTAAAATGAATGTCGTAATAATAGTTTGATACGCTGGAGTTTGCCACCTGATTCCCTTTGGCCATCAGGGAAAATCCATAAGTTGTTGTGTTGCAATAATATTAAATGAGTAACAGTGCGGACACAGTACCCACCTCACTTTTGATTTATTTGGCAAACCCTTTTACACCAATCCCATAAGCTGACCCAGTGAAGTATTAACTGGTGCCCAATATTCATCTAGTAACCACAAGATTGTTTATTGTAATACTTTCCAAATGATTTTGTCTAAAACACTTCAGTCTTTTGAAGCATTTAACTGCAACAAGATTGAGTATGGAGCCCCTTTTCTCCCTCCTTGATGGTCAGCAGAGGGACCTGCCCTGTGCAGCATGAAAGTTGCAAGAATGTATTGATTTGTTAGCATTGGAAATGATTTCCGTTATAAGATTGAAAGGGGCTGAAACACACATATATGGTGCTGCAGACCTCCGAACACTTCAAGCACACTGACCTTTGTCAGATGTCACATTATAATGCTTCATTGGTAGGTGAAGATAAATTCAGGTTTATTGTTATTTCCCAGCTTTCGAATACTTGTGACCTCCATAATTGCTGAACTGTCCCTCACCCCCAATTTTGGAGACCACTGTTTACAAATTTAGATTCCATGATGCAGGCAAATCTGATTCAAAAATACATGGAGAGCTGTGTACAGTTCTGGTCACCATATTATTAAAAGGATATAGTGGCACTGGAGAGGGTTAAGAAAAGATTTACAAAGATGATACTAGAACTGTGAGGCTATATCTATCAGGAAAGGGTGAACAGTCTGGGTGTCTTTTTTCTCTCTTGAAAGGAGAAGGCTGAGGGGTGACCTAATAGAGGTCTTTAAAATTATTAAGGGCTTTGACAAATCAAATAGGGAATTCAGAAGTAACTTCTTTATCCAGAGAGTGGTCAGAATGTGGAACGAGCTACCACAGGGAGTAGTTGAGACGAATAGTCTAGATGCTGTCATGGAAGTGAAGATTTATTTCTCCTCTGTTTAAAAACTAAGGGGGGCTGTGTACCTTTAAGGCAGAGAGAAGCTTTTATATTCTCTGGGCACAATGTGTGCCAGCAGCAAGCCTGTTTCCTAGGCAACAGCAGGAGAGAGAAGCCACCTGCTGTATCGTATTAGTTAACTGTATGTAAAGACTGGCTAGAACCAGTTTGATCTGGAAAACAGTGACGTGTGCTCACTGAAGAAGGGGGTGTCGCTCGCTCAGCTGAAAAATCCACATTGGTCTGCAGTCTATGTTTCACCTAGAGAGGGAAAAAACCCGGGAAAGGAAATCTTTGTATTGTTGGAGATAGCAAATTCCTTTTTGCTTCCAATCTCGAAGAAGTCTTTGCCTCAGGAGTGACATTCTGTTGCCTTTTTGTGTTTCTGGGAGTTCTGGAATTCTCAGTGAAGTTTCTACTGAAAGACTACCAATTTTAAAATCCAAATAGACCTGTTGCTATACTCCTTGTGAAAGAACTGTGTGACGCCTGCTGCAGCCGAAGTGCTTTGAATGCCTATCTATTACAGACTGTTCGTCGAATTCACCTGGAGACTTCGAGTGGCATCTGACTGTTCGACTCTGGGACAGCTCACCGAACTGAGATCGTAACCCACAAAGACTTACAACCCAGTTATTTATTTATTCCTAAGGAACAGCTCTAATTTAAAACATCATTTTTAAAAACTGGTTAAACATTGCTTTTTGAATGATCTGTGTGTGCATGAAGGTTAGGAGGAATAAGAAGTTATTATGTCTTTAGACATAGATTTATCTCAATATTGTTTAAGATTTGGTTTATTAATAAATAGTTAATTTGCCGTTGTTTAAGGATACCTGGTTTGGTCTGTTTTATTCTGTGGGTTCATAAAGTGTTTAATTTGGCTAATTTCCAGTAGGTGGGAAAACTTTAATAATATGCTGTGACCTGTGGAGTAATGGGATTGAATTGACAGTGCATTACTCCCGCCTCAGTCGTAACAATGCATTTAAGGGGAATCCAGATAAGTACAGGAGGGAGAAGAGAACAGAGGATTGTGCTGATAGAATTAGAGGATGAAGGATTGGAGGTGACTCAAGTGCATAATAAATGCCAGCATGGACTGGTTGGGCTGAATGGCCTCTTTCTTTGCTGTATATTCTATACCATTTTGGCACTGACATCCACCTACAACCTCTCTGCATTAATGCGAGCGTGGCAGTGCAATTACACTCCCCAAGACCCGAAGCTTTCAATCTTGAGGTAACATCTGAAAACTATGGCCAATTGTACCAATGATTGTTAACACTCAATGTTTCATCACAAAAGTTAAACCAAATGGCCACTGCTCAACTTCATTTAAAAACAGAATTTACAGATATCACAATAGGGACTGCAGGTACCTTATTATTCCATTTTTTTATACCTTATGGAATTACATGTCCTCTGTTGGGTCAAAGATAAATTGTAGTTCAGCTCTTATCAAGGTTGTTAGTTTAATAATGATTGGCACTTGACAACGCTGTCTTGAGGTGCCGTTCTTCAACATAAAGAACCGTGACTCAATTTATATATACAACATAGGGCAAAGGTTCGAGTTTAAATCCAGTCTTGAAACAGTTGCTGAAGCCCAGAATCCCTTAGCAAAGACAAAGAATTGTAAGTCTACTGCTGTATCTGGGTACTTCATATTCTGCATCTTTTCGTAGGAGTCAGTTGTCTAACCAGACAATGGTAGTTTAGAGAACCCTAGTGTGATTTTGTGGATTATTGCGAACGTTGTCTGTTGTAGCAGAGAATGTGTGTATGGCTCATCGGTGGAGGGGACGGAGAACTCCATTGTTGGGGTGATATGAGAGAAGATTTGTACTGATCTACGCTATTATTTGTTTACTCCTTCCTGAGCCATTTGAAATCTTTTCTTAATTTTTAATATGTCACTATGCTCTGAATCAGAACAGTCAAAAAATTGTAAATCCAACTCATCCAAGGCGTTGTCCACACATTGGTTTCAGGCTTTGATTGTGTTAACTGTGTCAGCAATCTGGTGTGTACACATCATCCAAAGACCAGGACAGTCTTTGATCCTTGTCCTCAACATGCTTCTTAGTTTTTTATTTTTGAAAAAGTCTTGTGCGGGCAAAAGGGTTGAAGGGTTCACTTCATGTTTACAAAACACGCAAAGAATGAAGGTCTTGCCTTTGTTTGAGTAGCAGTGGTTCACAGTTTCGGGGCCTTTATTAAAAATTGTCTGTTTCATTTACTGTTATTTAATTTTACTACTTACTGTACAGCTTTGTTTCTGTAAAACATATGTTGTTGTAACAGAAGACTGTTTCGATATAATAAAATCCAAAACCTACTTTGTGTCCATAGGACTATATCTTTAGCTTTCCAACTTTTCACTCCTTTAGTTTAGAGATACAGCACTGAAACAGGCCCTTCGGCCCACCGAGTCTGTGCCAACCATCAACCACCCATTTATACTAATCCTACACTAATCCCATATTCCTACCACATCCCCACCTGTCCCTATATTTCCCTACCACCTACCTATACTAGGGGCAATTTATAATGGCCAATTTACCTATCAACCTGCAAGTCTTTGGCATGTGGGAGGAAACCGGAGCACCCAGAGGAAACCCACGCAGACACAGGGAGAACTTGCAAACTCCACACAGGCAGTATCCAGAATTGAACCCGGGTCGCTGGAGCTGTGAGGCTGCGGTGCTAACCACTGCGCCACTGTGCCGCCCTCTTCTGGAAATACTAACTTGCTATTAAAGGTACTTGAGCAGTGGTCACTGTCTGAGTCCTCTCCCAAGTATTCATTCTTCATGTGTGAAGCTAGACAGTAAATCTTGGCAGGATACTTGATCTTGAAGGGAAATCATATCCAGTCACAAACCAACCCTCCCCTAATGTCAATAGATTACTGGATAGTGATCAGGACCAGGAAACTCAGATTGACTTAATTTCCTGTCCTCCTACAGTCTCTGCCGCTAGGGACGGGAGAAATGCAAGAATGGCTCGGGTCGTGATTGGGAACTTGGCACCTGAGGAATCATGAGTACCGGCCTGCATGCTGTAACACATTGGGAACATCAGTGGGAGCGACACTATCGAACGCTCTGTAATTATCTGTTTATAGCTTTTAAGAGGGAAGTGAACAATATTTAAGAAAGAAAAGTTTTAAATGGCATTGGGAAATGGGACGAAGCTCTGTCAGAGAGCTGGCACAATGGCAATGGGCCTGTGTGGGGTAGATTTCAGCAACAGTCCCCAATCTATGCCAGGCGTTGGTGAGACCACATCTGCAGTACTGTGTACAGTATTGGTCTCCTTAAGGAAGGATGTAAATGCATTGGAAGCAGTTCAGAGAAGGTTTACTAGACTAATATCTGGAATGGGTGGGTTGTCTTATGAGGAAAGGTTGACTCGGCTCGGCTTGTACCCGCCGGGGTTTAGAAGAGTAAGAGGTGACTTGATTGAAACATATAAGATTCTGAGGGGGTCTTGACAGGGTGGATATGCAAATGAGGTTTCCCCTTGTGGGAGAATCTAGAACTAGGGGTCACTGTATAAAAATAAGGGGTCACCCATTTAAGACAGTGATGAGGAGAATTTTCTTCTCTCAGAGGGTCATGAGTCTTTGAAGCTCTCTCCCTCAAAAGGCGGTGGAAGCAGAGTCTTTGAATATTTTTAAGGCAGAGGTAGATAGATTCTTGATAAGCAAGGGGGTGAAAGATTATCAGGGGTAGGTGGGAATGTGGCGTTGAGGTTACAATCAGATCAGCCATGATCTTGGCCTACTCCTGCTCCTAATTTGTATGATTGTATGAATTTCAGTTCTTTTACTAGGCCGTTTCTCCAGGGAGACTGCTGCTCTTCTGCTGAAGCTACAGTGGGAGATTTGGGAGAACCCCCAGAGAAGATACTGACCTACAATCATCTACATGTGCAAATTATACATGATGGACTGAATGTTATGAGTGCGCCACACTAAAAACAGCGTGCATCCCGCACTGATGCGCCATCCCTGAGCCCCCGCGATATTACGCGCGGGGCTCATTTAAATAGAGGGGGCAGAGCGGCCGCCCCTGATGACATAAGGGGGGAGACCACCGCGTCACTGGCAACGGCGTCCAGTGCCACCGCACAGGTGCCGGCGCCATTTTTAAAGGGCTTTAAGCTCTTAACACACATCAAAATTTTTAAAGATGGATTGCACTTAATGGGCTGAATTTTATTGGGGTGCTGCACTCCGCAGCGGTGCCCGTTGAACTCGGTGGCACGCCCGCATTCACCGGCCGCTGCCGAGTGTGGGGGCTCATTTCCATAGAGGCCACGTGCCGTCTCCCCCATATTACGTGGGGAGAGGCGGCACATTCGGCACAGCGAGAGTTTTTGACAGTTGTGCAGCAGGTGTTGGGGCTCTATTTTAAGTGCCCCACCAACTACTTCCTGACAGCTGTCAAAGAAATACTTACCTGACTGCTGAACAGTGTCAATCTGGCAGCAAAACAGAAAGCGCTGCAGAAATCCAGCAGGTCAGGCAGCATCTGTGGAGAGAGAAGCACAGTTAATTTTCAGGTCTGAGAACTTCGGCAAGTTAACTCTGCTTTTCTGCCACATACTTACCCTGCTGTGTCCCAGTGTCCTGTGAAATTGCAATCCTCTTCTTCCGCTCAAGTGTTACATTGCTTCTTGTGGGCGTGCCGTACCTGGGTGAATAATCGTAAATTTGCACATTCCAGGACGTGAGACTTAAATGCACCATAAAAGGTATTCCAGAGGTTTACATAGAACACACTGACATAAATGTGAATGCACGGGGGTCACAGCAATGTAAATACGTCTTTCACTAAATGTTCCTCACCAACATGTGTGTCCTTTTCTCTGTGTGAATGATGTGTGCCAGCATGTAACACCAATGTCACATCCCTTTGCACTGTCAGGAGAGTCAACGTATGCAATAACATCATTGCTATACCACCATTACTCATGAGCGTCTCCATGGATGCAGTGACATGGACATTGGCTCAGTCAGCTGCTGCCTCTAATGGTTTACACAGGGATGCTGCAGATGTGGACTGGTGCACAGCAGGTGAGCGAGGGTGATGTGTGGCTTGCAGAGCTCATGTCGGTTCCTATGGAGCAGACAGCCTTTGTCTGATAAGCCACTTTCGTACATCCCTACCTCACTGCTAGCCCTACGTGCAGAGCCTGGGTGCCACCTGCCCTCCCATGCGTCTTTCATGTTGTATGTCCTCAGGGTCCTCATAGTCAAGGAGGAATCCTGTTGCCGTCTCTCCTCATCATGCCAGGCCTGGCCCCTATTGTTTGTGTAGTTGTGCAGAGTAGCAAAGAAAGGAACTGGCCTTTTCGGCCCATAGTACAGGGCATCACCCTATCCATACAGGCATTGGAGGTGCTCTTTCAGCATGCTGATCTCCTGCTCAATGGTGGCTCGTGTAGCTCAGTGGCTGGCGTTGTATCTCTCCTCTGCAGCAGTGGTGGGGTCTCTCACTGGTGTCGGGAGCCATGTCTGTAAAGGATAGCCCTATTTCCAAGAAGCCACCCCTTCATCTGAGCCAGTTCAGTGAACAGCGGTGGTAACCGGGACCGGCGCAAGACCCAGGTGTCATGGCAGATGCCTGAGAAGTGGTCACACATTCGGAGCAAGCATTTGCGGTGATCACATACCAGCTTCACCTAGATTGAGAGAGCTCCTTTAATGGTGGCGTCTGCAGGTGGTAGCCTGGCAGTAGGTCTGATGGCCACATGAGTGCAGTCTCTGAACATTACTACCTATGGTTCTCCGGCAATGGTGCCAGAACCACTGGCCCTCTGGGCCTGGCTGTGAGGCTCCGTCCTGAAGCGGACATACTCACTGGCCCTCCGGTGCAGGGCACTGGTGACCACCACCCCCCCAGCCGATGCAGCGGTGCACTGCTGACTGTGTGACCCCCACAAAGGTCTCTGGTGGGCCCCTAAAAGGCTGCAGAGGTGTCAGGCTTGAGAACTGCTGCCACTTTGAGGAACAAAGGCATGGGATGTCCACCAAAGCCCATGGGCTGCAGGTCATCCTTGAGTAGGGCACAGAGACATATAACCACCCTCTCTATATGCGCAATCTCCTCTGACACTGGTGCTCTGACATCCGATGGCATGTCATGTGGGGCCAGCAGATGAATGGCAAACGTAATGGCGAGCTCCCCTTGGGGGCTGCTGCTCACAACCGGGAGCCTCTATGTGAATCATATCTGTCTGTTGGTATTGCCTCTGGCGCATACAGATCCTCACTTGCAGAGGATCACACAATATAGGATGAGCCATACCTATTTCCATGTGATAAATAAAGTTGAACCTTTCATGTATCCGAAAGTTCCTAACAGGACATGAATTGGTGTTGACGGGTACATCAGCTGCTTTCCTGCATCAACTATGTGGCATGCCATGGCATTGCCCATCTTGGCCAAAACTAGAGTGGCACAGCATGACTACATCAAGATCCCACCAGCTGAATCGATTGCCCCCACCATCCATAAAACCTTAATGCTCCTGCCCTTTCTGGCACCCTCCCCACACACAGGGTGCCTAGTGTGCCATTGCCCCCTCACAAACACAGACCATACACTGTTAAGAGAAGGATGTTACACAGTACCTCCCTTCCTGCCAGCACAGCTTTCCCACCAGCAATCCCAGACCCCTTCCCTTTAAGAATGCAGAGTGAGACCCCTGTGTATCCCCCCTCCCTTTAAGAATGCAGAGTGAAACCCCTGTGTATCCCCCCTCCTCCCTTCCATTATGCAGAGTGAGACCCCTGTGTATCCCCTCCCTCCTCCCTTTAAGAATGCAGAGTGAGACCCCTGTGTATCCCCCCTCCTCCCTTTAAGAATGCTGTGAGACCCCTGTGTATTCCCCCCTCCTCCCTTTAAGAATGCAGAGTGAGACCCCTGTGTATCCTCCCTCCTCCCTTCCATTATGCAGAGTGAGACCCCTGTGTATCCCCTCCCTCCTCCCTTTAAGAATGCAGAGTGAGACCCCTGTGTATCCCCCCCATCTCCCTTTAAGAATGCAGAGTGAGACCCCTGTGTATCCCCCCCCCTTTAAGAATGCAGAGTGAGACGCCTGTGTATCCCCCCCCTTCCAATATGCAGAGTGAGACCCCTGTGTATTCCCCCTCCTCCCTTTAAGAATGCAGAGTGACCCCTGTATATCCCCCCCCCTCCTCCCTTTAAGAATGCAGAGTGAGACCCCTGTGTATCCCCCCCTCCTCCCTTTAAGAATGCAGAGTGAGACCCCTGTGTATCCCCCCCTCCTCCCTTCCATTATGCAGAGTGAGACCCCTGTGAATCCCCCCCATCTCCCTTTAAGAATGCAGAGTGAGACCCCTGTGTATCCCCCCCTCCCTTTAAGAATGCAGAGTGAGACCCCTGTGTATCCCCCCCCCTCCCTTTAAGAATGCAGAGTGAGACCCCTGTGTATCTCCTCCCTCCTCCCTTCCAATATGCAGAGTGAGACCCCCGTGAATGCCCCCCCATCTCCCTTTAAGAATGCAGAGTGAGACCACTGTGTATCCCCCCCTCCCTTTAAGAATGCAGAGTGAGACCCCTGTGTATCGCCCCCCCTCCCTTTAAGAATGCAGAGTGAGACCCCTGTGTATTCCCCCTCCTCCCTTTAAGAATGCAGAGTGAGACCCCTGTGTAATTCCGCCCCCTCCTCCCTTCCAGTATGCAGAGTGAGAACTGTGTATTCCCCCCCCCCCTCCCTTTAAGAATGCAGAGTGAGACCCCTGTGTATTCCCCCCCCCCTCCTCTCTTTAAGAATGCAGAGTGAGAACCCTGTGTATCCCCCCCCCTTTAAGAATGCAGAGTGAGACCCCTGTGTATTCCCCCCCTCCTCCCTTTAAGAATGCAGAGTGAGACCCCTGTGTATTCCCCCCCTCCTCCCTTTAAGAATGCAGAGTGAGAACCCTATGTATTCCCCCCCTCCTCCCTTTAAGAATGCAGAGTGAGACCCCTGTGTATTCCCCCCCTCCTCTCTTTAAGAATGCAGAGTGAGAACCCTGTGTATCCCCCCCCCTCCTCCCTTTAAGAATGCAGAGTGAGACCCCTGTGTATTCCCCCCCTCCTCCCTTTAAGAATGCAGAGTGAGACCCCTGTGTATTCCCCCCCTCCTCCCTTTAAGAATGCAGAGTGAGACCCCTGTGTATCCCCCCCCCTCCCTTTAAGAATGCAGAGTGAGACCCCTGTGTATCTCCTCCCTCCTCCCTTCCAATATGCAGAGTGAGACCCCCGTGAATGCCCCCCCATCTCCCTTTAAGAATGCAGAGTGAGACCACTGTGTATCCCCCCCTCCCTTTAAGAATGCAGAGTGAGACCCCTGTGTATCCCCCCCTCCCTTTAAGAATGCAGAGTGAGACCCCTGTGTATCCCCCCCTCCTCCCTTTAAGAATGCAGAGTGAGACCCCTGTGTAATTCCGCCCCCTCCTCCCTTCCAGTATGCAGAGTGAGAACTGTGTATTCCCCCCCCCCTCCTCCCTTTAAGAATGCAGAGCGAGACCCCTGTGTATTCCCCCCCCCTCCTCTCTTTAAGAATGCAGAGTGAGAACCCTGTGTATCCCCCCCCCTTTAAGAATGCAGAGTGAGACCCCTGTGTATTCCCCCCCTCCTCCCTTTAAGAATGCAGAGTGAGACCCCTGTGTATTCCCCCCCTCCTCCCTTTAAGAATGCAGAGTGAGAACCCTATGTATTCCCCCCCTCCTCCCTTTAAGAATGCAGAGTGAGACCCCTGTGTATTCCCCCCCTCCTCTCTTTAAGAATGCAGAGTGAGAACCCTGTGTATCCCCCCCCACTCCTCCCTTTAAGAATGCAGAGTGAGACCCCTGTGTATTCCCCCCCCTCCTCCCTTTAAGAATGCAGAGTGAGATCCCTGTGTATCCCCCCCCCTCCTCCCTTTAAGAATGCAGAGTGAGACCCCTGTGTATCTCCTCCCTCCTCCCTTCCAATATGCAGAGCGAGACCCCTGAAAAGAAACTTACCTTCTGCCGTGAAACCTTCTGCCTCTGTAGACCCGCCGGCACGTTACAGCCGCCCGTTCATCGAAAAACCAGGAAGTGTCAATGGAGAGGCGGCGGGCTGCATAATCAGCAAAGTACTGTCTACCATACGATAATTGTGGTGCCGCACCGAGGTACCGCCGCTGCCAGTAATATGTGGCAGGCCCTTCTCGACGTTGCGGGTCGAGGCGGGCCTCTCCCTGCAGCATTTTACCCGTCCCTGCACCACGATCCGCGGCGTCGAGGGGCCAGTAAAATTCAGCCTGAAATGTCCATTGCAGATGAAATACCTGCAATTTTGCAATGACATTAACACAAATTGCGACTTTTTAGTAAATGTCATAGGTCATAATTTGTGTACATCCATTGCACGAAAGCATCATCACATGAAATTTCCCAGGAACCAATCAAGAAACACATGCTGCACTGTCTCTGCACAGATCTCTTTGCAACTTCTTTCGGCAGCCAATTTATAACTTCCTCGCTGACTAATCAATAACAACTCCATAGGATATAAATACCGTTTAGATCATTAATTAAACTGATTCTTTCTCTGTGGGCCGAGTACACTATGCAATGGGCTTCCAAACAACATGGATCAAATTCTCCAGCTTCCGTACCAGAGGTTTATATTAAGAACAAAGAACAAAGAACAGTACAGCACAGGAACAGGCCATTCGGCCCTCCAAGCCTGCGCCGATCTTGATGCCTGCCTAAACTAAAACCTTCTGCGCTTCCGGGGTCCGTATCCCTCTATTCCCATCCTATTCATGTATTTGTCAAGATGACTCTTAAACATCTCTATCGTACCTGCTTCCACCACCTCCCCCGGCAGCAAGTTCCAGGCACTCACCACCCTCTGTGTCAAGAACGTGCCTCGCACATCCCCTCTAAACTTTGGCCCTCGCACCTTAAACCTATGTCCCCTCGTAAATGACTCTTCCACCCTGGGAAAAAGCTTCTGACTATCTACTCTGTCCATGCCACTCATAACTTTGTAAACCTCTATCATGTCGCCCCTCCACCTCCGTCGTTCCAGTGAAAACAATCCGAGTTTATCCAACCTCTCCTCATAGCTAATGCCCTCCAGACCAGGCAACATCCTAGTATACCTCTTCTGTACCCTCTCCAAAGCCTCCACGTCCTTCTGGTAAGGTGTCTTAAATCAGCTAACTCTGCATTAATTAGCCTGAGCTTCCCTGATGAGAAAGGAGATACATCAACCAGGGTCCCTATTCCTGATTGCCATGTAATGACCATCTCATTTTGGACTCGTGCAAACTGTTGACAGGAAGAATTTCACCCTGCAACATTTTTTTAAGCACTCCATGGGATTTCTATAATTTTTATTTTTTATACAGGTTGCTTCTCGATGGTATGGGGTGCATTTTCACCTTTGCCAGTTGGGCGATGATCTGCTGAGTACTCCCTTTACGGACCTCAGCTCTCCTATTTTTATTCTATTGGGATCTATAATGCGTGGGCCACATGTCCCAACAAATTATTGACGGGGGTGGGGGGGTTGTGAAGACAAAAGTCCAATCCCATGTGTTAATGTGACTAACACTGGAACCTCACAGGACTCTGTGCAGTAACACTTTTCAGGATGCCCAGCCATTCCAAATGGAAAAGTACAGGAGAATTCACCATTCCTCATGTAAAGCCTTACACTCATTCACCAGCATCTAGAATACAGTCGCAATGAAACAAAACTGCTGGTTAGTACTTACTATAATGACAGAGTTGGAGTAAAGGTGATTGAAGAGGGAGAGAGGAAATCATGAACTCATCATCACAGATTAATGCGATGGTGATTCACATCAAGCTGATTCACATCAAGCTGCAATCAGGAAACAATTTTAGATTTCCTTTTATTCCCTCCTCCAGCATCACACCAACTTTCTCCCTTAATCCTCGGCACGTCTGCATGGGAGATGGTTCCCACAAGTACTGGCTTCAAAGTCTGCCATGCAACTTCTACTATGCCTGTAATCAGCTAACGGCATTGATGCAGGGATTGAACCCAAGACTGTCTGGTTTAATACTTAGAAAGAAAGAACATGCATTTATATAGCGCCTTTCACAACCTCAGGTCATCCCAAAGTGTTTGGCAGCCAATTAAGTACTTTTGAAATGTCATTATTGTAACGTATTATTCTATGGACGTGCCCTTTTCCCCCAGGCCAGTTCTAAAGCACATCAATAATGGAATTTTAAGAGCCCTGTGTATATTTTACATCCTTTCTAATTTGTTTGAAGTCGCCTTTCCACTGGTGAAACAACTCACTAACAAAACTGTTCTTATGTGAGGATTTATTGACAGTTATTCAAAGTTCTTAGTTGCTGCAGGGATTTTGTCGAACCGCATTACTCTTAATCTAAGGATGTTACTTCTAGTTCATCTGCTGCTGCTGTCTAATTTATGCCCCATTATACAACAACAAGAAAGTTCACAGGTGAAGCCCCGGCTAATCATTTTAGTTAGCATTAAGACCAGCAATAATTTCAACACAACATTTTTCATTTCAGATTGTTTTTGGTTATCTTGTGCATTAGGTCACTAACAATGCCAACCAGCAGCTTGAGGTCATCACTCTGCGACATGCGGTGGTCGCCATTCCTTCTGAGGATGACATCCACGTCATCACTTGCAAGCTGTTCCGCGACCTTGATGGAATTCTGCCAGGGGACAAGGTCATCGTTCATGCCGTGGATAAGCCGCACCGGGCACGAGATGGCAATGCTACTCTGTAGCACACAGTGCTCTTCCGACTCCTTTATAAAGTCATACTTCAGGGTGTAGAAGCCGCTGTCACTGTACTTGGAAGACATCTTATACTCGCCTGTCTTCTCAACTTCTTTTCTCAACTGACAATGAAACAAGAGGGGGGGGAAAAAAACACAGAAATTGGGCGCATGTGTCAAGTGAAGAGCATTAGTAATCACACACATTTATAACAAACTCAAATTACAAGGGTGTGGTCACGGATTCCATCCACCTGCATCACTTTACGTTTGCTCGCACTGTGCAATCACTGAAATGCTCCTTAAACAGAAGGAGAGACTGGGAGGGGGGGGGGGCGGAGTTTGGGGAGACCACCATTAATTTTAAATATCCAGCCAATAACATTCTTCAATCAGGTCAGGTCCTGGCATCCATTACTCTCAAGACAGCAACTCAGGGACAGCCTTACAAACAGTCTGAGACATTCTCAAATTAACATTTTTATGCCTTTTTCTTCAATATAAAATGGGGCAGTACAGTACCTGGAATAAAAAAAAGAGAACTGAAAGGAAATGTGACATGGGCTAGTCTTAACTCCCTGAAGACAGGGACGGTAATTTTGTACTTAAAAACAAAACTATAGTTGGGAAATGTTAAAAGTTCCAAGATACGCAACATGAACCCTGTAATACTGAGACCAAAGCTGGAATGTCTGCACTGTTCAGTCCTGATAAATAAGCAGGTTGCCGTAAAATGTTATACCTTGAGCATGTATCATGTGAATTATGTACTGAAATTGTATGTTTCAAGGAGGTGTCAAGGGAGTGAATGGGAACAGTACACTGACAATCCATCTTTAGAGTGGGTATGTAATTATCCACAATAAAAACAGAAATTGCGGCAAATACTGTGCCTTTGAAGAGAAAAGACATGTCATGTTTTAGGCATGTACCCTTCGTCACAAACTCTAAAGATTCATCTATCTTGTATCTTTACCAATGCTGTGGGGATTCGGCATTTTCTGTCTTTAATTCAAATTTGCAGCACTTGCAATGTTTTTCCCCTTTTTATTCATTCAAGTATTTCAATGTCAGTGTATTTCCATTCTCTTACCTCCAAGGGGAGCTGCTTGAAAGCAGATACAAACTGATCAGCAGCTGTTGCTATGCCAACCACTCCAGCCACTTTCTCCGGCCTAGCAAGGGAAGCCAATAACATGAGCCATCCTCCCATGCTGGAGCCAACCAGAATCTGAAATGTCGAGCGTAGGGGAGAAGGGACAGTTAGCTAAGGCATGAAGTTAACATTTTTTAAAACTTCAAGATGTTAATGAACCAGTGAGAAAAGCAGTATTGAACATTTCTCCACCACAAGTACATTTTTTACATTTTCTATAATACGTCAATTGTGGAGGGAGGTGTAAAAGATCAAAGAATGTCACTGGCATAATACAGCCAACTCTACATATACTTGCATACTACAAGCATCTCTACACACACACTAGCTAACTATTGCTATCTTTATTAAAGTTGCCAACTTTCCAGGATTATCCTGGAGTCTACAGGAATTAAATATTAATCTCCTGGTCACAGGTGTGCACAACCCAGAAGACAAATCATGAAGGCATTACAGTCATTAATGTTTCCCGAAACGCGCCATTTTTAGAATACAAACACCGATATCCAGTGAAGACAATTTTTTTTTAAATTGTTTTGTTCCTCCATTTGCCAACCCCTGACCATCCCCACCCACCCACCCCCACCCCCACCACCTCCCGACCTCCCCAACATCCCTATCCTCCTTAAAGCACTATCTCCTCATTGAGTACAATTCCACAGGTGTTGGCTGGTCTCAAGTATCTCACCCAAGTTGCCACTCTACAGGCGAGAACCAAAACAGTTAAATGCTGTCCAGCTATTTGACATTGAAGGGCATTGTGGCCGAGCCTGATCCAGTCCCCACCCAAGATCCATGCAAGTGGACTTTGTGGGAGAGATCGCTGAATAGCGATCAGGAGAAGGAGCGCTTGGAGATTTCTCCTCACTCTAGCACAAGAGTATTTAGGCTAGGACCCCCCAGCCTTCACTCAGCACAAACAGGGAACAAACAGGATCTTCTGCTCTGTATACACCAAACTGGGCAATGCTTCTACCACAAGAAAACCATTGGAAAGCTCTAGCAAATAGGTTGAAGTGTTTTATTTCCCCTCGAAAGAAGCTGACAATCCTTAGGTAGGCATTGCAAGGGTGATATTCATAGCCTTTCCCTGGAGTATATTCCTTTAAAAAAAAATAATAGCTGATACGAGCTGACATTAAATTGGCTGGTTCCGTGTTATTTTTGTCTCCGGTCAAATTTGAGTAGCACAACAACATTTCAGCATAGCGGTTGCATATTTTGAGAACATAGGAATTTTTTTTTACTGTGGCGACTAAAGAACAACATTGCAGTGAAACATTAGCTTCCCAGATTCTGGCTAATGATTCACAGGGGCAGAAATGTCCTTCTAAGAATTATAGATTCTGTAAATATGCAGGTAAAGATATTTTCGTAGCATGATGCAGCACAGGAGGCCATTTGGCCCATCGCGCCTGTGCCACCTCTTTGAAAGAGCTGTCCAATTAGTCCCACTCTCTTGCCTTTTCTCCATTGCCCTGTAAATTTATCCCCTTCATGTATTTATCCAATTTTCTTTATTCTTTCATGGGAAGTGGGCATCGCTGGCAAGGCCAGCATTTGTTGCCCATTCTTAATTGCCCTTGACAACTGAGTGGCTTGCTAGGCCATTTCAGAGTGCAGTTAAGAGTCAACCACATTGCTGTGGGTCTGGAGTCACATGTAGGGCAGACCGGGTAAGGGCAGAAGATTTCCTTCCCTTTAGGACATTAGTGAACCAGATGGGTTTTTTCATGACCATTGATGATAGTTTCATAGAATCATTACTGAGACTAGCTTTCAATTCCAGATTTTTTATTAGCCTGGGCATCTGGATTACAATGACAATACCACTACACCACTGCCTCCCCCAACTTGTCTTTTGAAAGTTATTATTGAATCTGCTTCCACCATCCTTTCAGGTAGTGCATTCCAGATCATAACAACTCACTGTGTAAAAATGTTTTTACTAATACCGCCTCTGGTTCTTTTGCCAGTTACCTTAAATCTGTTTTCTCTGGTCACCGACCCTCCCATCAACGGAAACAGTTTCTCCTTATTTACTCTATCAAAACTCTTCATAAATTTGAACACCTCAATAACTCTATTCATATAAATTCGCTCCTTGTATTTCAGCCCTTTTTGGATTATATTCTGAACAAACGGGCAGCCTACTACGAACATGTGATGTCAGGACATCTTAGGGAAGAAGCAGTCTTGCTTAGTAAACCCCCTCCCCTATCTCGACTGGGCTGATGGGAGAGGTCTAAGGTGGAAGGGGATGGTGAGGGGGTGGGGTGGAGTTTGCTGTTTCCTGATAGCATGACTCCGCCAGAGACCCAAGAGCAGGTTAATGGCCATCCTCCCAGCTGCAGAATGGTGGGATCGCATGGGAGGAGGGGCAATGCCCAAAATTTCTTTACCCAAGGAAAATCACTTAGCCTCCATAGGTAGTTGTGGATGCCGAAAAGAGGGTTGGCAATATTAAGAGGTGTTTAAAAAATCTTTTAATTAGTGAACGCCAAAAAAAAATTATGTTTTGAATGCTTAAAAAATATTGTTCCCCAAGTCTCTGACTCTGACAGTATGAACCAGGGAGGTCCCAGGTTTAACCTCCAGTCTGTGGCAGGACTGCTATTAATTGGCCACACTGCCCTCCCTGAGTTAGGGGAAGTGTTAAAAATCCGCCTGATTGTATGCACTGACCTTTGTGGTAAGGACAGGAGTAGGCTTGGCTGTGCTGTTAGAACACTGCCAACAGTCACTGTTAAGGTTCGCACATAAATTATGATTGTCTCTTTCATATCGATCAGACTGTAACTGAAAGCGAATGTGTGTTTTTTTTAATCTTTCAGGTGCCACCCAAGTTATAACTACTGGAGGATTTCTGAGTTTTCCTTATGACATTGAGGCATTTAGTCTCTAGCTAAGGTTAACCACCCTGGAGAACCATGGCGATTATGCTGGGTCCCATGAGTTGATGCAGTGCTTTGGTAGTCAGTGTCTTGCTTTCCGATGCCACCCTGAGCACTAGTCCTCAGTTTGGAAATAGCGTCAAGCACATATCCAGATAACAGATAACTTTTGAATGAACCATCAACATCCAAGCGACTGAGAGCTTGCACAACAGCTGAACGGGTAATAGCACTACCTTGTGTGGTACTGAGTTCATATGGAGCAGCAAGATCCCAAGTTCAATTCTTTGACTGTGCTGAGTTACCTGATTTCAGCTGAGGTACCGGTAGGGGTGCTACAACGGCCCAGCTGGAACATGTGTGTGTACACAGTATCTGGCTCGGCTATGATACAGCACCAACCACAACTTGCACCTTGGATTTACATAGCGTCTTTAATGTAGTAAAACAACCCAAGGTGCTTCCTCGGAGCGTGAACAAGCAAGATTTGACTCTGAACCATATAAGATGATTATTAGGAAAAGTAACCAAAAGCTTGGTCAAAGGAGGTAGGTTTTTAAGGAGTGTCTTAACAGAGAGGAAGCGAGGCAGGAGGGGCTTAGGAAGGGAATTGCAGAGCTTAGAGCTTAAATGTCTGAAGGGATGGCTGCCAATGGTGCAGAAAAGGAAATCAGGAATGCATAAGAATTGAAGGAATGCAGCGTTCTTGAAGGATCGGAGGAAGTTTCAGAAATAGGGAGGGGTGAAGTCATAGAGGGATTTGAACACAGGGATGAGAATTTTAACACTCTACAGTTGAATGCTAATGCTCACTAAGCGGGTTTTAGCAGGGCTTTGGAGAGTTGTTAGTACTGTGGAACTATTCTTCTTCTTTGGCCTCCTTGTCTCGAGAGACAATGGGTAAGCGCCTAGAGGTGGTCAGTGGTGTCAGTCGCTGTGAGGCAACTATGGAGTGACCTCTCCATGGCGCATGCCTGGGCGAATGTATGGAGGTTGAGAGTTGCCCAAGCGTCAAAACCCCCCTCTCGGCCTTTCTGGTGGGGTCCAAAGGAGTGCAGAGCACGACGTTTGGCACCGGTATGGCTGCAGGAACTGCCGGAAACATGCCAAAGGTGACACATGAACGCCTGTGGAACTATACCCCACCACAAATGACCATCTTCAGGGAGAAGAGGAGGGAAGACAAAGAATGTGCGGTATGGGGGAGCGGGCAGGGAAAAGATTGAACAAATGGTTGTTATTTTGCAATTAATGCAGGAAAAAAAGCAGTTAAATTTATTTAGAGATACAGCACTGAAACAGGCCTTTCAGCCCACCGAGTCTGTGCCGACCACATCCCCTATATTCCCCTACCACCTACCTATACGAGGGGCAATTTATAATGGCCAATTTACCTATCAACCTGCAAGTCTTTAGCTGTGGGAGGAAACTGGAGCACCCGGCGACAACCCACGCGGTCACAGGGAGAACTTGCAAACTCTGCACAGGCAGTACCCAGAATTGAACCCGGGTCGCTGGAGCTGTGAGGCTGCGGTGCTAACCACTGCGCCACTGTGCCGCCCTGACGGCACAACCTGGTAAATGAACAAAGATGCAGTTATAGCACATGGGTTTCCACTGCTGACCTGAGGTCCTGTGGTGAGATTGTCCAAGACCGTTAGCACATCTTTCTTCCAATCTCCTAACAAACAATCCTCGGAATTTCCATCTGAACTGCCACAGCCTGTGTAATCGAACCTAGAAATAGAAGTACAGACTAGTCCAGATAAATCACTACCTGTTAAAAAAAAGTTCTGTCAAATTTAATTCATATGTTAGACAAAATTTAACATGGACGTGATCCGTAAGGACCCTCGGAACGTTTACATTTTAAAGTAAAAGTATTAACTTTCCATCATTAAAACATGCAAAGTTACTACAGTGCAGCTGTGGTAAGTGAATCCACGTTATCAGATATGGAATTATATTAAGGTTAGAACATGTGGGTGGCCTAAGGCAGTTGAAATGCAGTGAAATACTGGACTTGCAATGCAGGAGGGAGGCACCTAGAATCTAGTTTCATCAATTCCTTTGATCTTCATCAGGGAAAATCTTTGAACAAATCACAAGCCTGTTTCCCAGGCCTCTTGGCAATGCTCATTGTCACGTGGTTTTTAATCTTAGCTAGATAGATAAATCAATCATCAAAGGCATTTTTTTCCAAACCAGCCCAGAGATCAAAAGGGTGTATCTCTGTATAGTTACAATGTTCAGTCATGCCATTGTAAATTTAAACTCACTGTTGGGTTTTTAAGGGTGCTACACAGCTCTGGAACTCATGCTTTAAAATTATTGTAAGCAATTATGATTCCTAGGATCTGGAGACACCAAAGTGTTGAAATAACTCAAGTTCCCGACAATGTGTGGAATTATGTGTTCATTATGAACTTCTTTAGGATATATGTGGTACAAGCTCAAAAGAAAGTACGAAAATCAGTACCATTGTCACATATGAAAACAGTATTTTACTTTGAATATTTTTAATTGATAGTCCTTTCTTGAAAAAGGAACTAAAGATATCAAAAAAAGATCTTTCTGGGTTCAGTAATTCTGCTTAAATTTCTGGTGTTAGCCAGGAAGCAAGACATGTAGTGAGTCTTTGCAATCAGGATTAATTGCTAGACCTGCGCGATGTTAATTCTGCTAAGGCAGAAAGTAAAAGTTAGAGATTTCAGACTGTAATGGATACAGCCCATCGTAATATCTCATGTGAGCGTCAAGGCAGACCTCGTAAAAAAAAAATGGAACTGCAACTTTCTTTGAAATTGGCCACTATGAGGAGTAAGCAAATGGCCCAGGGTGACTTATCGTCTGATCTTGCCTCCCTTTGCCTGGGAATATGCCTGATCTCCACCAGTTACTCCTCTTTGGATGATCAGCCATGATCATAATGAATTGCGGAGCAGGCTCAGAGGGCCGAATGGCCTACTCCTGCTCCTATTTTCTATGTTTCTATATTCCTATGTAAAAGTTTGGAAACGCACCATGCAGAGAATCATGAGCACAAATTTGGGTCTGACCACTCTGTGAAGGTGCCTTTGCACCAGAGGTGGTGGTGTAATGGTAATGTCATGGAACTAATAATCTAGAAGCCCAGGCTGATGCACTGGGGGACTTGGGTTCAAATCCCACCACGGCTGCTGGTAGAACTTAAACTCAATTAAAGCCAGTCTCAGTGATGGTGCCATGAAACTATCAATAGTCAGGAAAAACCCATCTGGTATACTAATGTCCTTTAGGGAAGGAAATCTGCTGTTCTTACCTGGTCTGGCTAACATGTGACTCTAGATTCACAGCAATCTGGTTGACTTATAACTGCCCTCTGAAGTGACCCAGCAAGCCACTCAGTTGTTAAGAGCAATTGGAATGTGCAACAAATGCTGGCCTTGCCAGCGATGGCCACATCTCATGAAAGAATAATTTTTAAAAACCATGTAGCCCAAAAAGCTGTCAAACTATTTCCTTACATGTGAGGGCCCACAAACTATTAAGTCTGTCAAGTTTTATCACTGAAGGAGATATACGAGTTAAGTGCATAGTGGGGGAGGGGTTTGCACTATCATTGAGCATATATTTAATTTGTTCCCATGGAAATTGTAGCAAAGCATACAAATCACAATGGGAAAGAAACAGATGTAGATTAGCCTGGTTTTAATTAAACTTGCAGATGTTTTTTTTTTAAGATCACACACATTACATATGTTGAAAACATCAACTTTGGCTGCAGCTCAAGTACAAGGGGATGAAGTTCCTGTCACAAAAACAAAACCTGCAATTTCTCTCCGTAATTAGCGAGTTTGCAATCCCTGAAAAGTGCAAATTACAAAGCCAAATATTTCCATGACTGGAGCTGACTGTGCAAGATGGGGCAATCTGGACGGGCCAGCCTGCCTTTTTCTGCCCTTTTTCATATACAAGCAAGTTAGAAGTTCATCAATTAGGGAGAAAAACAGACAGCCTTCCATTTTCCATGAAAGGAGGTATCTCATTCTCTTCAATGTCTCTAGTATCTTTCACAAAGTGTTACATGATGAGCAATGAAGATTCACTAGTCAAGCAGTGCGAAGGCCAACCGCTCCTGCCCATCCCCAGCACTAGTTAGTCCTACGAGTCTTCATGGAGAGATGAACACTCTCACAAATGTATCAAGCCTCATAAATTTCTTTGGCCAGGCTTTGAGCATTGTAAATGCAATTCAAAATGCATTCCTCCTGTGAAATACTCCCTTTGGTAATAATCCCACCATTCTAGGCACAGTGGTATAAATATTATAACCCTTTATCAGGATTATATGTAAATACAGCTATCAAATCCATAGTGGCATTTAAATATGAAATGTCGTAGCCTTAACTATCTTTCCTAGCCACCCACACACCCATCCTCTATACAACAGAACGTCAGCCTTAGCTCAGTGGCAGCTTCTCGTTGCTGGGTTAGCAGGTCTGAGGTTCAACCCCTATTCTAGAGACTTAACCACCTAATCTTGGTTAACATTTCAATGCAACATTGTTGGAAGTGCTGTCCTTTGGCTGAGCCTTTAAGGGCCCTGACCATGCCCCTTAAGGTGGACATAAATGATCCCATGGCAATCATCAAAGACAAGGGAACTCTCCTTGACCAACACCATCACAAACAGATTATTTCATTGTTGTTTCCTGGATCTTGCTATGTACAAGTTGATGTTTTTCTTTATTCATTAATGGGATTTTGGTGTTGTTGGCAAGGCCAGCATTTGTTGCCCATCCCTAATTGCCCTTGAGAAGGTGGTGGTGAGCTGCCTTCTTGAACCGCTGCAGTCCATGTGGGGTAGGTACACCCACAGTGCTGTTAGGAAGGAAGTTCCAGAATTTTGATCCAGCAACAGTGAAGGAACGGCGATATATTTCCAAGTCAGGGATGGTATGTGAATTAGAGGGGAACTTGCAGGTGGTGGTGTTCCCATGCGCCTGCTACCCTTGTTCTTCTAGGTGGTAGAGCTCGCAGTTTGGAAGGTGCTGTTGAAGGAGCCTTGGTTACATTACTACTATTGTGTCTATACTTCAAAAGTACTTCATTGGCTGCGAAGTGCTTTGAAATGTCCTGAGCCCTTGTTATATAAATGAAAGTTCAAACACAGTGGATGCCAGGAATAGGTTCAGAACTCAAACAGTTGAATGTTTTGTGGGGAGGCTTGCACGCTTTGTACAGTGAAATCACAAACATGTCATAAAGCACTTAATATTTTAATTGGTTCCTTTTTATTGAGAAATACCTGATATTAACTCTGACTGACAGAGTAAATTTCACTTTAAAAGTTCACATGCTAATCAGGATTATTTATGGAGCAAATATAATTTCTGCAAGTGCTTAGTAACAGATTCAACAAAACAGATTTAGTCCAGTGAGCAAGCATTGTGAGCAACGAGTGAAAAGCAACTGAATAGATCGCCAAGAGTTTATATGAAAAATATGAATTGAAACGCGGAACATTTTGCAGAGTAAGTCAGCAAGACATTATGTGAACTGTCTGTTCCTATCCTTGCTGTTCTATTTTACTTACATAATTGGTCACTTTGATTAACTGAGTTAGTTGGCTGCAGGAACATTTGAATGTCAATGTTTCAGTTGACCAAGCATGGTTAACTGAGGGGATACAATCAACTACACCAATGATTTTATCGTTCTAGACTATATCAAGCCATTTATTTTCGTCCTCGCTTTATGTTTCTAACAAATAAATATTTCAGCAACCTATTTTGTTATTCATTTATCTCCGAGGCCTCTTTTCGAATCTCACAACCCTAGATATTAGAGAGCAGCACCAAAGGAGGGCATTCAATCCATTGTGCTGGTGATAATGCAGGGCCGTGCACTCCTGTGTGTGTGGATCTGAGGTGGAAGTTGGGACCGGAAGGGTGTGACCAGTTGTATACGGGAGTTTGGAAGTTAAACTTTGAGAAACAACTTTTCATTTATCTAAACATAAATAAATGATGCAAAGTTTCAGCGATTTCACTCTGCAGTTCATGTTCCATCAAGTCAATTATGGCAGCTTACATCCTCAAGGAATGGGGATGAAGTGGGGGCTGCTCTAATTGGCCAATAATCCCATTAAAATTTATTTTCTTACAGTTATGATCCATTCACTATAAAGATCAGAAAGTAAGTACAAATAAGGGAGGCCATTCAGCCCATTTATTTCATCCATGCTCCATGTGATTTCCAGCACTGGTTTAGATCGCCTGAAGGGGCCAGAGGAGAATTTTCCAGAGTTCTTTTTATCCCTCATTAGCCCTGGGTTTTCCTCTAGTTTCCTGTCTCTCCCAGGAGATTACATGGCTGTAGGGGAGACACAAATGTGTCCAGTCATGATGCCCCAACCATTGTGGGTATGGGGCAGGCTTGATGGACCTTTTCCTAACCTTAAAACTTTGTACTTGCATATCCTTTCCTATAAACCTACAGTCCCCTAGCGCAATGTCTAACTGACACTTGAATGGTTGCAACACAGTTTTTGTGAAGTTGACTCCACAAACAGATCAGCCATGATCTTATACAATGGCGTAGCAGGCTCGAGGGGCCGAATGGCCTACTCCTGCTCCTAGTTCGTATGTATGTTTGTATGCCTTCACTATCCCATCCAGAAGCCCATGCCAAGTAGTGGTCTTTGTTTAACAGCATCTTGTGTGGTTATAACTTTGAGACAGTACCTGACAAAGGAGTGCCCTGCCAAACGGCAGAACTCTTCCAAAGCCAATGCTTTCTCTCCATTCATATTGGACTTGAATCCTGGCAGGAACACAACTCCGGGGTTCTGTGCGGAAATTCTGTGATAGGCCAAACGAGGCAAGGGCAGCCTTGTGAGGAACTGAACTGAAGACATTTCCCTGTAACATGAAGAAAGAAGTCATTTGCTGCTGCAAAAAGGGGCATAATACCAACAAACCCAACGCACAAGCCAACAGACTGAAGTAATTCTTTTTGCCCTATTACTGTAATCCAAAGTAGCTGATGTCCCTTTATATTCCAAAAAAAACCCCAGCAATTCTAATAGCTTCAACAAAAATAAACATACTTCATTGGCTGTAAAGCGCTTTGGAGCAACCTGAGGTCATGAAAGGTGATATATAAATGCAATTTCTTTCTTTAATAGGTCCTGGAATTTGCACTATTTCTATAAGAAAGTGAATTTCAACTCAACCGCAAAATAACTGCACATGTGTAAGATTCTAACTTGATGCATCTGTGCATGTGCATAAGCCTATTGGTGCTTGAGCAGACATTAGCCTTCCTGTACCACAGCTGCCAGATGTTTTCATTCAGTGCTGGTAGCACAGTTGCCTCCGAGGAAGTCTCGAGAAACCAGCTTCTCCAGAGTTCCTCAGCTCTTCCAATAGTAGAATAACATACAAAATAGGAGCAGGAGTAGGCCATTCGGCCCCTCGAACTTGCTGTACCATTTAATATCATGGCTGATCCTCGATCGCAACTCCAATTTCCCGCCCTGATCCCCAGATCACTTGATTCCTTTAGAGACCAAAAAAGCTAAAGACCAAAAGTAATCCAGAGGCCCAAGCGAATGCCCCCAGGACACGGGTTCGATTTCTACCCAGGCAGCTGGTGGAATTTAAATTCAACTAATTAATAAAATTCAATTCCTCGAAAGAAATCTGGAAATGAAAGCTAGTCTCAATAATGGTGCCATGAAACTATCAATTGTCGTAAAAACCCATCTGGTTCACTAATGTTCTTGAGGGAAGGAAATCTGCTGTCCTTACCTGGTCTGACATGTGACGACAGACCCACAGCAATGTGGTTTACTCTTAACTGCCCTCTGAAATTGCCTCAGAAGTCACTCAGTTCAAGGGCAATTAGGGATGGGCAACAAATGCTGGCCTTGTCAGCGATGCCCACATCCCATGAAAGAATAAAAAGAAATCTCAGCCTTGAATAGACAAAAAGACTGAGCATCCACATCTCTCTGGAATACCAAAGATTTACAACCCTCTGAGTGAAGAAATTTATCATGTCCCTTATGCTGAGACTATGTCCCCTAATGCCAGGGTAAACAGCATCTACCCTGTCAGACCCTCTCAGATTCTTACATGTTTCAATGAGATCACCTCTCATTCTTTAAACTCCAAATGGCATGATTTGCCTCATTTACATCGTAATACCAGCCGCCCAAGACAGGACAACCACCAGAACTAACACTGTAGTATAACAGGGGCAATAGGGAATGAGAAGTTCACCTCAAAAACATTTCTTTTGTTCCTTGAACACATGCATTGGCAAAATACAGAGTGAAAACTGATAGTATGAATCAAAAGATTTTATATATACATTGATAATGGATGATAATTGTACCACCGGATCAGATCTCAAGTCCCTTATTACTCCCCGCTCTCGACACGCCATGGAGATCTGGACTATTCTTGATAATAACTGCTTCTTCTTTGGCCTCCTTATCTCGAGAGACAATGGGTAAGCGCCTGGAGGTGGTCAGTGGTGTGTGGAGCAGCGCCTGGAGTGGCTATAAAGGCCAATTCTAGAGTGACAGGTTTTTCCACAGGTGCTGCAGAAAAATTTGTTTGTCAGGACTGTTACACAGTTGGCTCTCCCCTTGCGCCTCTGTCTTTTTTCCTGCCAACTGCTAAGTCTCTTCGATTCGCCACACTTTAGCCCCGCCTTTATGGCTGCCCGCCAGCTCCGGCGAACGCTGGCAACTGACTCTCACGACTTGTGATCAATGTCACAGGATTTCATGTCGTGTTTGCAGACGTCTTTGAAGCGGCGACATGGACGGCCGGTGGGTCTGATACCAGTGGTGAGCTCGCTGTACAATGTGTCTTTGGGGACCCTGCCATCTTCCATGCGGCTCACATGGCCAAGCCATCTCAAGGCATCTCAATAATAACTGCAGTGCAATCTAAATTAATAGGATCTGTTTTGTTTTTTTATCCTCTTCCAGGCTGATCAAGGTTAAACGTCCAGTAAATTGTGGGGAAGAAAACGCTTTCAATTTTGGACATCCAGCAACATCACCAAGCACTCCCAGATCAGCTGCACCACAGCCAGCGCAGAGCTAAGCTCCCTCTAAGCTTTTTTTTCTTTTTTTATTTCCAAAATATACTTTATTCATAAAAATCTGTAAAAATTACATTGCCAAACAGTTTCAAACAGCACCAAAAAATACAAACATTGCAAGGGAGATCAGTTTCCTTCAATACTATCATGAGTTTCTTCACAACCCTTCCATTTCACTATTGTCATGCCAATTACAGTTTTACATTTACAGCAAATGAAAATATTAACGATACAGTTCGAGGGGTTTCCCATGAATCCAGCCCCTCAGTTCAGCTTGGTGGGGGGACCTTACACTGTGGTCTTTCCCCATTGAGCCTTTGCTGCGGCTGCCCCAAGCTTTAGTGCGTCCCTCAGCACGTAGTCCTGGACCTTGGAATGTGCCAGTCTGCAACATTCGGCGGTGGACAACTCTTTGTGCTGGAAGTCCAGCAAGTTTCGGGCAGACCAAAGGGCGTCTTTCACTGAATTGATAGTCCTCCAGCAGCAGTTGATGTTTGTCTCGGTGTGCGTCCCTGGGAACAGCCCGTAGAGCACAGACTCCTGTGTTACAGAGCTGCTTGGGATGAACCTCGACAAAAATCACTGCATCTCTTTCCACACCTGCTTTGCAAAGACACATTCCAGGAGGAGGTGGGCGACCATCTCTTCCCCACCTCTAAGCTGCTCAACCTCAGAAGAATATCTCCTATTGCTCCAGTGTGGCTGCCTTCCCATTTCCTACACCAAATGCCCTTCAGCCTGTCACAGTGACAGTTGCCAACCAGTACAAGATTAGGAACAGTTATGTGCTGGCTTGAGATTAGCCAACACCATTTCACATAGGTGCAGCCTGCAGACAAAGGAGATTTGTGATCCATTAATCTGGGTAGCACTCAAGGCACTGCCTTCTGTTGTTTGTGCTTCCACAGGTGCCACCTCCCCTCTGACACTTTGCCATTCCCATATGCAAGACTGCACAGAGAATCTCAAGCAAGCTATTTGAATGTGGGGGGCTTCACAAGCTGGCACAGCACTGCATTTACCCAGTATTCAAACACACACTTTACAGCTGGGCTGGTTGTATAACTATCAGCGGCAGTGACATTACGCACATACACAGAAGATACAGCACAAAAACAAGCCACTTGTTCCAACAGGTCCATACAGTGTTTGTACTCCACAGCAGCATCCTCCCAGCCCTCTTCATCTAACCCTATCCACATAACCTTCAGTTCCTTTCTCCCTCCTTAGCCCAAGGATGAACAAGCATAAATGTGGCATTCACTATGTCTGGTCTGGTGGAGATCAGCTAACTCAACCCTGAATAGATTGGGCTTGTCAGGATCTTCCTTGTTTCTGTAGCTCATTCCCACATCAGGAGACTTTTTCTGGTCTATCTGCGTTTTTTTTTAATACGTTCAGGGTATGTGGGCATCGTTGTCGATGCCAGCATTTTCGTGCCTATTAAAGGCCTGCTCAAGTCACACAAAAAAAACCCGACCCAAACCCAACGGAACCACATTGGACCCAAGCCCGACCCGGCCCGAGTCCCTCCAATTTCCCCCCGAGCCCAGCCCGACCCAAGCCCGACCCGCCCTGACCACCGGAATGTTCCCTTCACTTACTTTCCGACTCCCAATCTGAAGGAAGCTGCAGCGTGAGCGTGATGACGTCATAGAGACGCTCACTGAGCAGACTCAGAGTCGTCCTGGACTCGCAGCTCAGGTAAGTTTTTAACTTTTAACACTTACCTTGCTGTGTGTGTCCGACTCAGACCCGGCCCAACTTGGACCCAAGCCCGGAGACCGGACCTGGAAGAGCGGCCCGACCCGACCTGAACCCGACATGTCATTGGTTCCCGTCGGGTTCGATTTGGGTAGCAGGCCTTTAGTCCCAATCCCTAATTTCCCTTGAGTAGGTTGCGGTGAGCTGCCTTCTTGAACCGCTGCAGTCGGTATACCCACAGTGTTGTTAGGGAGGGAATTGCAGGATTTTGACCCAGTGACAGTGAAGGAACGGCAATACAGTTCCAAGTCAGGATGGCGTGTGACTTGGAGGGGAACTTGCAGTTGGTGCTGTACCCTGATAACAAGTTGACCGTCAAAATTGCATCCTCCTGTGTGTCTCCACTCCATCTCACTCCCTTTAGTAATAATCTCTTGCTCCTGCTGTTTGACAGTCTTGACTATGTCCCTATCTATCTCCTAATTGGAATTAGGAATCGGGGTAGGCGGTGGCGTAGTGGTATTATCACAGGACTAGTAACACAGAGACCCAGGGTATTTCTCTGGGGACATGGGTTCGAATCCCACCACAGCAGAAGGTAGAATTTGAATTTAATTAATAAATCTGGAATTAAAAGCTAGTCTAATGATGGCCATGAAACCATTGTCGATTGTTGTAAAACTCATCTAGTTCACTAATGTCCTTTAGGGAAGGAAATCTGCTGTCCTTACCTGGTCTGGCCTACATGTGACTCCAGACCCACAGCAATGTGGTTAACTCTTACATGCCCTCTGAAATGGCCTAGCAAGCCACTCAGTTGTACCTAACCGCTACAAAGTCAATAAAAAGGAATGAAACCGGACGGACCACCCGGCATTGACCTAGGCACCGGAAACGACAACGGCAAACCCAGCCCTGTCCACCCTGCAGAGTCCTCCTTACTAACACTGGGGGCTTGTGCCAAAGTTGGGAGAGCTGTCCCACAGACTAGTCAAGCAACAGCCTGACGCATAATACTGCGGATGCTGGAAATCTGAAATAAAAACAAGAAATGCTGGAAATACTCAGCAGGTCTGGCAGTGTCTGTGGAAAGAGAAGCAGAGTTAACATTTCGGATCAGTGACCCTTCTTCGGCCGAGTTTGAAACGTTAACAACAGCCTGACATAGTCATACTCACGGAATCATACCTTCCAGACACTGCCATCACTATCCCCGGGTATGTCCTGTCCCACCGGCAAGACAGACCCACCAGAGGTGGTGGCACAGTGGTATACAGTAGGGAGGGAGTTGCCCTGGGAGTCCTTAACATCGACTCTGGACCCCATGAAGTCTCATGGCATCAGGTCAAACATGGGCAAGGTAACCTCCTCCTGATGATCACCTACTGCCCTCCTTCAGCTGATGACTCAGTACTCCTTCCATGTTGAACACCACTTGGAGGAAGCACTGAGGGTGGCAAAGGCACAAAATGTACTCTGGGTGGGGGACTTCAACGTCCATCACCAAGAGTGGCTCGGTAGCACCACTACTGACCGAGCTGGCCGAGTCCTAAAGGACATAGCTGCTAGACTGGGTCTGTGGCAGGTGGTGGGGGAACCAACACGAGGGAAAAACATACTTGACCTCGTCCTCACCAATCTGCCTGCCACAGATGCTTCTGTCCATGACAGTATTGGTAGGAGTGACCACCGCACAGTCCTTGTGGAGACGAAGTCCCGTCTTCACATTGAGGATACCGTCCATCGTGTTGTGTGCACTATCACCGTGCTAAATGGGATAGATTTCGAACTGATCTCACAATGCAAAACTGGGCATCCATGAGGCGCTGTGGGCCATCAGCAGAATTGTACTCAACCACAATCTGTAACCTCATGGCCCGGCATATCCCCAACTCTACCATTACCATCAAGCAAGGAGACCAACCCTGGTTCAATGAAGAGTGCAGGAGGGCATGCCAGGAGCAGCAACAGGCATACCTCAAAATGAGGTGTCAACCTGGTGAAGCTACAACCCAGGACTACTTGCATGCCAAACTGCATAAGCAGCATGTGATAGACAGAGCTAAGCGATCCCATAACCAACGGATCAGATCTAAGCTCTGCAGTCCTGCCACATCCAGTCGTGAATGGTGGTGGACAATTAAACAACTAACTGGAGGAGGTGGCTCCACAAATATTCCCATCCTCAACGATGGGGGAGCCCAGCACATCAGTGCAAAAGATAAGGCTGAAGCATTTGCAACAATCTTCAGCCAGAAGTGCCGAGTTGATGATCCATCTCGGCCTCCTCCTGAAGTCCCCAGCATCACAGATGCCACTCCGCGTGATATCAAGAAACGGCTGAAGGCACTGGATACTGCAAAAGCTATGGGCCCTGACAATATTCCGGCAATAGTACTGAAGACCTGTGCTCCAGAACTTGCCGCGCCCCTAGCCAAGCTGTTCCGGTACAGCTACAACACTGGCATCTACCCTGCAATGTGGAAAATTGCCCAGGTATGTCCTGTAAACAAAAAGCAGGATAAGTCCAACCTGGCCAATTACCGCCCCATCAGCCTACTCTCAATCATCAGTAAAGTGACGGAAGGTGTCATCAACAGTGCCATCAAGCGGCAATTGCTTAGCAATAACCTGCTCAGTGACGCTCAGTTTGGGTTCCGCCAGGGCCACTCAGCTCCTGACCTCATTACAGCCTTGGTTCAAACATGGACAAAATTAGAATTAGAATTAGAATTAGAACATTACAGCGCAGTACAGGCCCTTCGGCCCTCAATGTTGCGCCAACCTGTGAAACCATCTGACCTACACAAAGAGCTGAACTCAAGAGGTGAGGTGAGAGTGACTGCCGTTGACATCAAGGCAACATTTGACCGAGTATGGCATCAAGGAGCCCTAGCAAAACTGAGGTCAATGGGAATCAGGGGGAAAACCCTCCGCTGGCTGGAGTCATACCTAGCACAAAGGATGATGGTTGTGGTTGTTGGAGGTCAATCATCTGAGCTCCAGGACATCACTGCAGGAGTTCCTCAAGGTAGTGTCCTAGGCCCAACCATCTTCAGCTGCTTCATCAATGACCTTCCTGCAATCATAAGGTCAGAAGCGGGGATGTTTGCTGATGATTGCACAATGTTCAGCACCATTCGTGACTCCTCAGATACTGAAGCAGTCCGTGTAGAAATACAGCAAGACCTGGTCAATATCCAGGCTTGGGCTGATAAGTGGCAAGTAACATTCGCGCCACACAAGTGCCAGGCAATGACCATCTCCAACACGAGAGAATCTAACCATCTCCCTTGACATTCAACGGCATTACCATCGCTGAATCCCCCACTGTCAACATCCCAGGGGCTAACATTGACCAGAAACTGAACTGGAGTAGCCATATAAATACCGTGGCTTCAACAGCAGGTCAGAGGCTAGGAATCCTGAGGTGAGTAACTCACCTCCTGACTCCCCAAACCCTATCCACCATCTACAAGGCACAAGTCAGGAGTGTGATGGAATACGCCCCACTTGCCTGGATGGGTACAGCTCCAACAACACTCAAGAAGCTCGACACCATCCAGGACAAAGCAGCCCGCTTGACTGGCACCCCATTTACAAACATTCACTCCCTCCACCACCGACGCACAGCAGCAGCAGTGTGTACCATCTACAAGATGCACTGCAGCAATGCACCAAGGCTCCTTAGACAGCACCTTCCAAACCCGCGACCTCTACCAACTAGAAGGACAAGGGCAGCAAATACATGGGAACATCACCACCTGCAAGTTCCCCTCCAAGTCACACACCATCCTGACTTGGAACTATATCGCCGTTCCTTCACGGTCGCTGGGTCCAAATCCTGGAACTCCCTTCCTAACAGCACTGTGGGTGTACCGTACCCCAAGGACTGCAGCTGTTCAAGAAGGCAGCTCACCACCACCTTCTCAAGGGCTATTAAGGATGGGCAATAAATGCTGGCCTGGCCAGCGACACCCAAATCCCATGAATGAATAAAAAAAAATCAAGCTGTTTCTTTTCTGCTCCCAAGGTCCTGGAGTCACTGAGCCCTACAGTTTATCTCTTCCACAGTGGACACTGCGGTAGCGCCCGCTCCACAGCCCCAGGTCTCCGGGCTCACAGGGAGACAGGAATCGGGACTTGAACCAGGATCAGACCAGGAACAAAATAAAACCTAAACCTTCACCTACCCTGATCGAACTGAATAACAGCTACGGACAGGGAACAGGGACAAAAAATACAAGGAGCGTTTCCTCTAGTTTCTCTTTCTCACAATTTTTTTCTCTCTCTTTCTTAATTCTTGTTTTCCTTTTCCCCTTACTTTTTGTCTCCCATCCGTCACTCATCCACTTCTTCATTCACAAGTTTCATTTCGCATTGGTTATTCAATCGCGTGGGTGATTAATTTTGTGTTTTGGATGTGTAAGGGATTTTTTTCTGTTTAAACATTAATTCAGTTACTCATTTGCCCAGTTCGTGAATTCTGTTTGTTTTGTGTTTTTGGTAATGTATTACGACATTCATTTGTTTATTGAGCTTTTTAAAATTAAGTCCAATTAACTACTTACTCAAATGTTTTGAATTAAGCTATTCATTCATTAGTATGTTAATTTATTCACCCTTTCACCTTATACATATTTAATGAATATTAGTAAATTTCATGTTATTGTCCCCAGATAATTAATGAATGTAAAGAATAGAAATAATTCCATTTATGTAACACCTATGGATGGTATTTAATATCATCTTGCAAGGTCAGTTTCAGTTAATTTGTTGTACATTTTTATCCTTTATTGTTCCTGAAACAATTGTTTTTGCAGGTAATTATTTATTCAGTGTTGATTCTTTTGTTTGATTAACCCTTCGAGGCATTTTAAAAATCAGTAGAGATTTCCTTCTAGTTAAGTTGAAGATAAATAAAATATGATTCAATAATGTTTTAACTGCAACTTGGTTGTGGCAGGGACATACAATACTATAAAAAATATTAATATGTGGATTTGTATAGTGTCTTATCAAGTGCAAACATTAGAAGGTGTTTCACATAATTAGTTGTTGTGTTGTGCCATTTTCCACCAGCAACATAATGCTATGGGATATTTAACATCCACTCAAACCATCTCAGTTTTATATTTATCTGAAAGAATGGACCACCAACAATATAGCATTCCCTCGTCACAGCAGCAGTGCCTGCCTAGTTATGGTCTGGAGTTTGAACCCACAGTCTTCTGAGTTAAGCTGACATGTACTAGATTAATACATGCTGTTATAAATGATGCATTGCATTGATTTGAATACATAATATTTTTTCAAACTTTGTTTGCTGGGAATACTTACACTGTGGGTTGCGAGGAAATATTGTTCAATTTCTCAATCCTGAAAGGCGTTTATTTTGAAGGCTAAATAATACCAAAACAGCTCAAAGCAAAATAACATATACAGAACAAACTAGATTGCAAAAACTGCACACTGTACACTGATTCTTTAATATAATTCCAGAATTGATAATTCTGTATTTAATTAATGGAAAAAGTTGGGTCTGTTTTCACTAGAACAAAGAAGATTAAGGTGTGATTTGACAGACGTGTTTATAATTATGAAAGGGTGGGAGAGTGTAACTGGAAACAGACTGTTTCCAGAATTGAGAGGTCTAAAACAAAGGGATATAAACATAAGGTGAAATATGAGAAATTTAGGTCAAAGAGCAGGAGATTTTTTGTACATTGAAAACGGTAAAGTTGTGAAATGCACTATTAAACTTTGGGACTAAAGCTGACACCGTGGGCGAGTGAAGAAAAAGAGAAAGATCTGGCCATTTATTTCACTGCTTTTTATGGGAGCTTGCTGTGCACCAATTGGCTGCCGCGTTTCCTGCATTAAAACATTGACTACATTTCAAAAGTACTTCATTGGCTGTAAAACACTTTGGGACATCATGAGGTTAGGCTGTGAAAGGTGATTTATAAATGCAAGTTCTTCCTTTCTTTAAAAGAAAACTGTGAATAAATCTCTTTAAACATGGTGCAGCTGCCTCCTCACGAATTTCCATCGTAACTTGTGTAAGTTTGAAGGTCAATTTTCTACAGCACAATGTTGAGTTCAGTCCTAATTAGGAATGTAATTTCATTATAACTGAACCAGTTGTTATATGAAAGTTACTTCCTCACCCAAAGAGCAATACTATCTAGGATAAGTGACCAGGGAAGGATATAGAAGTAGAGACTATAAAGGAATTAAAAGACAATTACTGGCGAGAATAGAGAGAATGGTGAGAATGCAGAATAGATGAGAGGAAGGGGGGGTAATGATCCATGGAAAGGAATTCTTGCACCTAAAGCCTGTTCCTAAAATTTCTACCACACCTGTATGTTGGAAATAAATGCCTGGGAGTGAGATATCTTTCAGGTGTCGCTCTTCTATGCTGACACTGTTATTCAGGAATGCAGGTATGGCCCAAGGATCTTTCACTGGGAAACATTCCAGTGTGGATGATACAGTGATAAAGGGCAGGGCAAGTTTGACATTCTGGATGCCTGACAACTTGAGGGCTGCTCACCCTAGACAGAAATGCAATTAGGCTTTCAAAATATGCACATTTTCAAATTCCTCCAACCATGGTCATAGAAGCATTCTCAGGATCAGCGTTTTCACAGGCTGATGAAAATGTACTTCAGGGAGGAAAAATGCATGGAATTTTGAAAGGATGATTCGTGTTGGAAAAGGACTTGTTGGCAATAGCTCTGTAAAAGAGAGTGACAAAATTGATTACATGCTTTTGTAGTTTAAACTTAGCTTTGTGAATTGTAAAATGTTCCATTCTCTTCTTTCAATAGAGCTGCTATTGCAGCATGATTCTGGAATATGCTCTGATAATAACATTACAGTTAACAATAATTGTGTGGCTATTTATCTTACAGCATAGAAATGGGTTTATGCCCACTAATGTTTCCCCCTCCATGCTCCCCAGGGGCTTAGTGGATAAACCTGCACCATCTGGTGTGGTAATGAGCTACACGGAGCACAAAAGATCCCAGGTTCTAACCACAGGCTGTGCCAAGTTAGCTGATTTCAGTTGGGGTGGAATTTGGATGCTACAGTTACTCCCCTGGAAGTGTTCTCGTTCCTGACTGCTATTGGAAAGTGTCCATGTGTGGATGTCATTAAATAGGGACAGGACTAAGCTGCATGGTGAAATAGCCTGTCAACATTCACCATCCAGGGTCATGGAAAAGCACCAAGCGCCCTCAGGAGATTAGGGGAGCAAATACTCAGTATGCTGGTGATTAGGGATGTAGCGTTAGAAATTGTACAAATCTCCTAAATCATATGGTGATCATGAGATCTTCAAAGGTCTTTCTGATGGTTACTCAATGTAATTTAATCAAATTTTAGTCAAACATGTAATAAAACTCAACAGAGTGATCTTTACTCCAGCATGAGTTGCAGGATCTTTGTAGTTGCTTTTACAACTCCTACCAGTTTCTTTTGATGCAGCAAAAATATTTTGGTTAATCTTTAACAATAGCGAAAGAACATTTATTAACAAGCAATGTTGCAACACCTGACTTTGCTTGCTTTCTTAATGCAAGGGACTGTTTGGGTTTAGAGGCAGATGTGGCATTCAACTATTGAACTGAAGAATTACGTAATTAGAGGTGGTAGTTTCATTGGTACTTCTTGGTGCGCTTTCTCTTGGGAAAGGTTGTTATTGCACCAACCGAGGTTGTCACACTCCAGGAAGTGTCACTGCCTTCAGCAAATGAGGAGAGGAAATAGGAAACAAAATCTATCTGTAGCCTGTGTCCGTACATGAAAAGCATGTACATGTGAAAATTGCATTCCATTTTAACAGTGCACATAGTATATAGTAAACTGACCACCAGAGGCAATCAACCTAGTTTTGTTTGCATGGCTGCCATTGTGACCTGTTTAAAGGGACAGTGTCCACTTATATAAGCTACCTGTAAAGACATTTCACCAACGTTTGTGAATAGAGGTGGCTACAATGATTGGCAACACAATGACAATGATACAACTGTTGGTACATTGATGCAACTGGCAGTACCAGTGATGAGTGGGCAACAAGATGGTAAATGGAGTATAATGTAGGAAGTGTGAAATTGTTCACTTTGGTCATAAAAATAGAAAAGCAGAATATTTTTTTAAAGGTGTGAACTGATAAATGTTGATGTTCAGAGAGACTTGGGGGTACTCATACAAGCAATGCACAAAGTTAACATGCAGGTGCAGCAGGCTATTAGGAAGGCAAATAGCATGTTGGCCTTTATTGCAAGGAGATTGGAGTACAGGAATAAAGAAGTCTTACTAAAATTGTACAGTGCTTTGGTGAGACCGCAGCTGGAATACTCTGTGCAGTTTTGGTCTCTACATTTAAGAAAGAATATACTTGCACTGGAGGCAGTGCAGTGAAGGTTTACTAGATTGATCCGTGGGATGAGGGGGTTGTCCTATGATGAGAGGCTGAGTAAATTGGGCTGATATTCTCTGGAGTTTAGAAGAATGAGAGGTGATCTCATTGAGACAAGATTCTGAAAGGGCTTGATCGGGTAGAAGCTGAGAGATTGTTCCCACTGGTCAGGGAATCTAGAACACAGGGACACAGTCTCAGGATAAGGGGCCAATCATTCAGGACTGAGATGAGGAGAAACTACTTCACTCAAAGGGTTGTGAATCTTTGGAATTCTCTACCCCAGAGGGTTGTGGATGCTCCATTGTTGAATACATTTAAGGCTGAGATAGATTTCTGGTGTCGCAGGGAATCAAGGGATATGACGAGCGGGCAGGAAAATGGGATTGAAGCCCAAGATCAGCCATGATCGTATTGAATGGTGGAGCAGGCTCGATGGGCCATATGGTCTACTTCTGCTCCTATTTCTTGTGTTAGAAACATAGAAACATAGAAAATAGGAGCAGGAGTAGGCCATTCGGCCCTTCGAGCCTGCTCCGCCATTAATTATGATCATGGCTGATCATCCAACTCAGTAACCTGTTCCCGCTTTCCCCCATATCATTTGATCCCTTTCGCCCCAAGAGTTATATCTAACTCCTTCTTGAAAACATACAATGTTTTGGCCTCAACTATGGAATTTTGTCCGCAACTATAGACTGTTCTTGTGTAACCGGTGCTGGTGGTAAAATTATATGATTGGTGGTGCAAAGAAATGACTTGGGCTGCTGCAGGAAGAATGTTCCTCAATAACTAACAAACTGAAATGGAAGTACAGTTAACAGAGTATGCGATTCTAGCTATTCAGAAATGTAGCCCCTCTAAATTCTCAGTGGAATTGAAATATCATAACATGATGTCACTTTGATAAATAGTCTGAATAAAATGAAAATAGAACAGAATATATGTTTCAAGATGACTTCACCACAACCCCTGCTATTCAGGGTGCATGTGTGCTATCAAGACTGGTCAGTGAAAGGAGTCAGACTGAATCCTATGTAATATAACGTTCTTTATAATTCTGAACCCCAGTTTTGATAAACATTTACCATCTTCCAGCTTTGAACAAAGTGCTGCATAAAAATAAATTTATCCCTCTTCCAGGTCTACTTTGTCTAGGAAAGGACGGCATTCATTATTTTTTTAACACTAGTCTTCAATTGTAACATGACAGCCAAATTGAAGAAATTCAGCAAACATCTTAAAGAAATAACATTTCAGTGGATTGCAATTAGAGAGGGAGTAGTTTTAAAGAAATGCTTCAGCATAAAAGGCCCAACAGCGTGCTTATTCTAAAGTACTTCTAACTTAAACTTTCAGTACTCTGACTCTTCAATGCTCTGTATGTTGGCTCTTGCCTCTGGTTCAGAAGAAGGCTGTGTGGGTTCAAGCTCTGCACCAGAACATGAGAGCTACTAAGCTAGGTTAATGCTCCATTGACGAGCCAAGGGAATATTGCAGTGGCAGAAGTTCCGTCCTTCAGATGCAATGTTAAACTGAGGCTCTGTCTTAATGGTGGGTGTTAAAGCGGCAACTGGAGTACAGTAAGGTCAGTGCTCTGAAATGAAATCTGAAGGGTTTTCTTACCTGAAACTATTTTCCCTTGTTTTGTATTATGAAAACTTCTGTAGTATTTGCTACATAGATCACTTTACAACCTAAATGAGATGGGCCTGTATGTTAGGTAAGATAGGTACTCTCTGAATGAAGTAGTTACTGCAATGGCACTGGTAACAGTGCACTTTGTGTGTATTGAGGATGAGACATCCTCTTTTTCCGGTATCTACTTTTTTTTTTCCTGAGTCTCTGCCTGTCGCACACTGCTCCGGGGAGAGAGGCAGGACCTAGTTTCCAGTTCTGAAGCCAGCTCCCAGGAATTATAGAAGACAGCCCTAGGATGAATGACTTCCCTTTAATTTTTCTCCCTTCCTTTGAGGAACAAAGTACCTTTACCTCGGCTTGGCATCGTCCCATAGCGCCATGCCTAAGTGTGTATGTGTGTGTGTGTGTGGCTCACATGTGTGAAAAGTACCCTTTGTGTTGCAGCCACCTGTGGTAACAGGCCACCCCCACCCCCCCCCCCTACACAGTTTCAATTCATTCAATTATGTCAGAGATTAATGAAAGCTACAACTTATAACACTGTTAATACATCAACAAAAAATTCAAATTAGCACAATCAAATGTTTACCACAGCTGTTATAGGAACATAGGAAGAGGAAGAGGCCATTTAGCCCCTCAAGCCTGTTCTATCATTCAAGTTTTTTTATTTGTTCTTGGGATGTGAGCTTCGCTGGCAAAGCCAGCATTTGTTGCCCATCCCTAATTGCCTTTGAACTGAGTGACTTGCTTGGCCATTTCAGAAGGCAGTTAAGAGTCAACCATATTGCTGTGGGTCTGGATTTAATGAGATCATGACTGATTTGTTGCCTATTTCCACAGACCCACCTTTGCCCCATATCCCTTAATACTTTTAACAAAGATCTATCAATCTCAGATTTAAAATTAACAAATGATCGAGCATCAATTGCCATTTGCAGAGAATTCCAAACTTCTAACAAGCTTTGCATGTAGAATTGTTCCCTAATTTCGCCCCTGAAAGGTCTGGTTCTAATTTTTAGATTATGCCCCCAGTCCTAGACTTCCCAACCAGCAGAACTAGTTTCTCTCTATCTACCCTATCTGTTCCCCTTAATATCTTGAAAACTTCGATCAAATCACCCATTAACCTTCTAAATTCCAAGGACTAAAACCCTGGTTTGTGTAATCTCTCCTCATAATTTAACCCTTAGTCCAGGGGCTGAATTTTACACCCCCCCCCCACCAAAGAGTGGGATGGTGGTGGGGGGGGGGGGTGGTGGCATAAAATGGAGCGGGAGGCTCCAAGTGCCCTTCCTGACCCACTCCTGCCTCCACCACCACTTTACGGAGGGCGGTGGCGACGAAAGATGGCCTGCCCACCGCAGGCCAATCAAGGCCCTTAAGTGTCCACAACAGCCACTTAAGGGCCTTTGCCTGCCTCCATGCAGATTTTACGTATGGCAAGTGGGCGGCCTAGACCCGAGAAAAACTGCCTGACAAAAGCAGGTGGCTTTCTGATGGCCTGGGGGTGGGGGGGAAGGGGGAGCCCTCCTGATCAGGCACCCTGTGCCCAATGGAGGGTCACCCCCGCTGCCCCAACCACCCCCTACACCCAACACACACCCTGTCCTCCCAATCGACCACCCTTGTCCTGCCAGGGTCCAAGCGATCACCTCCGGCGAGGCAAAAAGTACTTACCTTAGGCCCGGGGCTCCCCGACATCTTCTTCTGTAGGCTGGGCTGCAGTCCCAGCAGTGGCCACCGCTCCCGGTGGTGCTGGGACAGAGAGCTGCCAGCCCGCTGATTGGCCCTCAGCTCCATTAGGCGGGACTTCCTGCCTCAAGTGGCTGGGAGTCCTGGTTCAGAGCAATTAAAGCCCGGGGACCTGCAAAATACGGGTCGGATTTCCAGGACACGCGGAAGTTTTCAGTCGGTGCCCGGCTCCCATCTGCCAAGGGGAAAATCCCGGCTCAGGTAACATTCTGGTAAAACTGGTAGATTTACACTGCACTCCCTCCAAAGCCAATATATCCTTCCTAAGGTGTGGTGCCCAGAATTGCTCACAGTAACTCCAGGTGTGGTCTAACCAGGGCTTTGTATAGCTGAAGCATGACTTCTACCCCCTAATATAACATAGGTTCTCAATCATCAGCCTTCCAGATTGGAATAACCTCTCAGGGTTCACAAGTTCACTCAATAAATAGGAAAACGTTCACTATGGCAAAGTTAGAAGTAAAAAGGCTGACTATTTTCACCCCACAGGTAATAGAATTTTGGAGTAAGTTACCAGAGAAACCAGTGAAACAAAAAGTATCAAAAGGAAATAAGATAAATTTCTGGAGAGATTGAGAAGTTATGGTTAAAAGATGAGGTTGAATGAAGAAAAAGGAACAGGTTTCTCGGCAGTTTCCTGATTCCAAAACTATTTCCATTCTTGATATCCCACACTAGCAGCTTTCACTTAATGAGGAGTGAAAAGGAAATGTGTGAGTGGACTGAGCTGAAACTCAAGAGTGATATACTCAAGAGGGAACTATTGTCAGCAAAATGGGATATAAATCATATCACCTGACTTCTTCATAATGTTTTCTTTTATACTGTAAAAACACATTCATCATAAACATAAAAATGTGTTTCGCAATGCATTAATGTTAAACTATAGCCCATTGTGCTTTGTGGATTGGTTCCAGTGATGTCACAGTGACCAATGCTTTTTTAGTAACACAGTAACATTTGGAACAGAAGGAGGCCATTCAGCCCCTCAGACCTGCTTCAGCATTCAATTTAGTCTAGGCTGATCTGCACCTCAGCTCCATTTACCTGCCTTTGCTCCAGATCCCTTGTTACCCTTACATGACAAAAAAAATTACCTATCTCAGTCTTAAAAGCTCCAATTGTTCTAGTGTCCAAAGCAGAGGGAGGTTCAAGATTTCTGTTACCCTTTGTGTGAAAATGTGCTTCCTGATTTCCCTCCTAAATGGCTTCGCTCTAATTTTAATTATATTCTTAATTTTCCCACCAGAGGGAATAATTTCTCAGTATCTACCCTATCGAATCCTTTTGATATTGTAAACATTGCAATCAGTTCACCGCTTAATCTTCTATATTCGAAGGAATACAAACCAAGTTCATGCAAGCTGACCTCATAATATAACCCTCTAAACCCCAGTATTATTCTGGCAAATCATCTGCCTCAAGATCAATACATCCTTCCTGATGTGTGTTGCCCAAACCTGATGGAGTCTAACCAAGGCTCTATGCAACTGCATTGTCCCCAAAATGCCGTTCATTCTGAGGCAATTCCAAAGTAAACCAAATACACGTTAAATGATAAGAGCAATGAGAATGTGATATAATAATGTCATCTCCATGAAATAACCAAACTTATTATAAAGAAGACATCCTTGAGACTAGTGCAGTTTGGTTCCCTCCTGACCTCTATTTCGATTTTCAGTGCCCGGTTTATGGGAACGTTGTCTCCCAGGTGGTTGACGTCACCAATGAGTGCTTGTAGGCAATGATTAATAACAATTTCAATCTTCTCAAATCCAGTTCTCATCATTACCTCAGACAAAGTTGAACCATCTAATTCCCAGCAGCTGCCTCTACATATGAAATGCTCCCAGTCTCTTCATGCACTGCATAAGAAGACCTGCACTCTTCCAATATTCAATTTGAAAGGGGGCTTTTTAATCCAAGCTTGGCTGCCACCAAAAAGGCTGCTGTCTTGTCCTGTCTTTCATTTAGTCTGGTCATTAAATACACTTATGCTATTCTCAGGTACCATCCTGGACAAATAATCTGAAGATTTATTAAAGAAATAAATACTTTAGAGGCAGTTTATTTGGTTGCAATTTCTTTCTGTTGCCTCATCTCAACCAATTCTCTTCCTCTGTGCTGTTTCTTCCAGGAGCTCAGTGTTTGACACCCTCAGTAGCTTTATCCCACTCTAGCATACAAAATATTGGAAACATTTCAATCACATATTAATTTTGCAAAGATTTTCTTGCTGGAATATACTGTACACCTAATCTGCTGGAAGACAGTTCTCAATAAACCTATGCCACTGATGTCATGAGAGTAAATTCTCTTCAGAGTCACCATTAAGCAACAAGATGTGAAACTGTCTTCCACACTGATAGCTGCTGGCACAAAAACATACCCAAGCTGGAACAAAAACCTATGCACAACGGTGAAGCTGTACATCACAAGTAGGAACAGATCCCAGACAAGAATTTCAAGTCCTTAATCTCAGACTTCAGATGTCAGTCATAAACCACTGAATGTTTGGCTTTTATAGGTAATGACTTCATCTGAACCTCTCAATCAGAATTGAGGCTTGACATATTCCCATTTAACCATTGCTCTCTGTAATTTATTTACCACCTGCCATTTTCTAGAATTTTATTTAAAAGCTTGTATCACTGTCAGAAGAACATAGGAACAGGAGTAGGCCATTCAGCCCCTCGAGCCTGCCTTGTCATTCAATTAGATCATTGATGAATTGTACCTGTCCCTTTTGGTCACATGATATCATACCTATTGTTGTAACCTCTCTTCCAAAAGTGTGACCAAAAATCCACTGTCTTTAAAAGATCACAATGATAAAATCTGAAGGAAATTGGCCTTTGCATAAATGATGGCCTGGGACTGTGTTCACAGCTCTAAAGTAGTGATGTTGGAGTTAAATAATACAAGTTATAGCTCTTCGACACTGAATTATAAATTCCACACCAGAATCTGGATTGAAACTGCCAAACTCATTTCACATAGGACCCTTACAGCCAACAGGCTGAGGAGATTTCCATACCATCAGAAATGGGTTGAATTTGAATCCAGTAGTGAAAGGTGTCCCTATCACTGCGTCATTCAGTACCTTCCTCCCATGCTGCTGTGCTGATTAAATTCACATGCATACCAAAATAAGCAGAGAACATTATTATTAAAATATTTTAAGATGCCTGGGAGTATGCACTAGCCAAATTATATTTTTCAGATTATAGAAAAAGTTTATGCCTCATGAATTATACAATATGAATGTCTTGTTTTCAAATCCGTCCCTATCTTTGTAATCTCCTCCAGCCCCACAACCCTCTGAGATATCTGCACTCCTCTAATTCTGGCCTCTTGTGCATACCTGATTTTAATCGCTCTACTATTGGTGGCCCCGCCTTCAGTTGCCCAGGCCCGAAGCTTTAGAATACCCTCCCTACACCTCTCCACCTCGCTTTCCTCCTTTAAGACAGTCCTTAAATCCTACCTCTCTGACCAAGAGCTTGGTCATCTGACCTAATATCTCCTTATGTAGCTCGGTGTCATATTTTAGTTTTAGTTTAGTTTAGTTTAGAGATACAGCACTGAAACAGGCCCTTCGGCCCACCGAGTCTGTGCTGACCATCAACCACCCATTTATACTAATCCTACACTAATTCCATATTCCTACCACATCCCCACCTGTCCCTATGTTTCCCTACCACCTACCTATACTAGGGGCAATTTATAATGGCCAATTTACCTATCAACCTGCAAGTCTTTGGCATGTGGGAAGAAACCGGAGCACCCGGAGGAAACCCACGCAGACACAGGGAGAACTTGCAAACTCCACACAGGCAGTACCCGGAATTGAACCCGGGTCGCTGGAGCTGTGAGGCTGCGGTGCTACCCACTGCGCCACTCATGCTCTTGGAAAGCAACTTGGGTCGTTTTATTCCATTAAAGGCACTATAAAAATATAAGTTGTTGTTGAAACTTTGGAACGTGTAGCAGCTTCCAGTTATCTTCTGCAATACTGGAATGGAACTGAGTGCAGACAACAACAATAACAGCAACTTGCATTTATATGGCGTCTTTAATGTAGTAAGGCATTTCACAGGAGTGTAATTAGGCAATAATTGATACTGAGCCAAAGAAGGAGACATTAGGCCAAGAGGGAGGTTTTAACCAGTGTCTGAAAGGAGGAGAAAGAGATGGAGAGGCAGAGAGGTTTAGGGAGGGAATTCAAGAGCTCGGGACTTGACGGCTGAAGGCACAGACACCAGTGGGGGGGAAATGGAAGTCGAGCATGCACAAGAGGTAAGAGACACTCAGCTCTTCCTCAGTTACCTGCACTCCATTGTATTAACCATCCATCCCCCCTTAAACCAATGCAAATCCGGATCGACCAATATGCTGCTAGGTTACAGCCAGCAGTTTAATTCAAATAAACATGGGGAACTGGTCCCATGCAGTTGGACCCTGGCTCTACATATAAATAGCAAATTGCAGTAGATCTGCAATCAAAAATTAGGAAAAGTAAGAGATACTTGGGTTTATCCATATTCAAAATACCACCCAGATCTTCACTTCTTTAAAAGTTACATTAACAAGTTCCCCCCTTCCCCTTAGAGATATGCCCCTGCTTTTTAAAGAGGAATTCAACCTCACCCACACCCCCACCCACCCCACAGACTCACTCTTCTCTCTCTTATCCTCAGTCCACAGAGTTACTCTTCTAAACCTACCCAAACCTTGCCTGAACAGTTTATGGTTATATTCACTTCTCTGATGGTCTTCCTGGCTCCAGATCATAACTACCTTTCCTGCCCGTTCTCCATAACCCTTCAACCCCTTTCTAATTAAAAATCTGTCCATCTCCTCCTTAAATTTACCCAATGTCCCGGCATCCACCGCATTCTGGGGTAGTGAATTCCACAGATTCACGATCCTTTGAGAGAAGTCATTTCTCCTCATCTCTGTTTTAAATCTGCTACCCCTTATCCTAAAACTATGACCTCTCGTTCTAGATTGCCTCACAAGAGGAAACATCCTCTCTATGTCTACTTTGTCAATCCCCTTAATCATCTTATATACCTCAATTAGATCTCCTCTCATTCTTCTAAACTCCAGAGAGTAAAGGCCTAAACTGCTCAATCTCTCTTCATAAGACGTATGAGCCTCAGCCACTTGAAAACAGCTGTGAGACAAGCATCAGGAATCAGAGCAACAGCCAACTCCCAGAAGAATACCAGCACAAAGCCTTTGACTGAAGCAACTTTAGGATGGCCAAGCAGTGTGTTCATCAAGGACAGCACTTCCAAGATTGTTTTACTTCAAGACATCACATCCTTTTATTTATTTCAGAAATAGTCATTAAATTGAGAAGTTACCGCAACAAAAAAAAAAATCTGCAAATATTCGTCTTGGGCTTTGAAGTTTTCCAATTAAAAAACAATAAACTACAAAGCATGATTTATTAAATGTGTTTGTCATAGCTGAATTATTTAAACCCACTTTTATCAGATCACTGATTAGGCAGATTTTGCTGAATGCAGAATCCTGATGAAAGGTCATCAATTTGAAAAGTTAACTCGTTCTCTTTCCACAGATGCCGCTGGACCTGCTGAGTATTTCCAGCATTTTCTGTTTGTATTTCAGATTTCCAGCATCTGCAGCATTTTTCTTTTGTTGAATGCTTGTTCCTCAAGGCTTCCTCTCATCAGACAGCTTTTTTTAAACTTCCTATTTTAAGGCGGTAGCTTTTGGATGAATTTTTCTGTTTTTTCTGAGTTTTTAAATCTGATTCTCTTTCAGCCAAGAGCACCTCGAAGCAGCCACCAGGGCTGACTGTGCCTGACCACCAGAAATTGCTACTGGCTTGCCAAGTTTGATCCCACCTCTGATGACCAGTCCTCTGACCATGTGTCCATTGATGACCTCCTGATGACCCCAGTGCTGATGACCCCCGCCTCTGATGATCCCTCAACTATGACCCCTCCTCTGATGTCCACTCCTCTGATGACCGCTTCTCTAATGATCCAGTCCTGTGGTTCTCCCTCCTTTTTCCTTGGAGAGGCTTCCTCCATCTATTTGGTGATACCCTGCTCAACCTGGCTCAGATTGGGGATGCAAACCTAGATCTCTTGCTAATCAGTGGCACTAAGATGTTGCCCTCAATCACCTTTCCTAAACACACATCCAATTCCATTTAGAGATTCTGTACTAAGACAGACAAAATCAACTCATAATTAAAATGTTTTTAAATCTTCAAACCTAAAGAAGAATTTTTCAATTTTTTACAGAAATACATTCACTTCGAGTCTGCATTGTTTTTTTTGGTAGATTATGAAATATGAACATCTTTTGTTGTGATCTTGTAGTTTCTTTTGGGCCTCCTTATCTCGAGAGACAATGGATACGCGCCTGGAGGTGGTCAGTGGTTTGTGAAGCAGCGCCTGGAGTGGCTATAAAGGCCAATTCTGGAGTGACAGGCTCTTCCACAGGTGCTGCAGAGAAATTTGTTTGTTGGGGCACAGTTGGCTCTCCCCTTGCGCCTCTGTCTTTTTTCCTGCCAACTACTAAGTCTCTTCGACTCGCCACAATTTAGCCCTGTCTTTATGGCTGCCCGCCAGCTCTGGCGAATGCTGGCAACTGACTCCCACGACTTGTGATCAATGTCACACGATTTCATGTCGCGTTTGCCGACGTCTTTATAACGGAGACATGGACGGCCGGTGGGTCTGATACCAGTGGCGAGCTCGCTGTACAATGTGTCTTTGGGGATCCTGCCATCTTCCATGCGGCTCACATGGCCAAGCCATCTCAAGCGCCGCTGACTCAGTAGTGTGTATAAGCTGGGGGTGTTGGCCGCTTCAAGGACTTCTGTGTTGGAGATATAGTCCTGCCACCTGATGCCAAGTATTCTCCGAAGGCAGCGAAGATGGAATGAATTGAGACGTCGCTCTTGGCTGGCATACGTTGTCCAGGCCTCGCTGCCGTAGAGCAAGGTACTGAGGACACAGGCCTGATACACTCGGACTTTTGTGTTCCGTGTCAGTGCGCCATTTTCCCACACTCTCTTGGCCAGTCTGGACATAGCAGTGGAAGCCTTACCCATGCGCTTGTTGATTTCTGCATCTAGAGACAGGTTACTGGTGATAGTTGAGCCTAGGTAGGTGAACTCTTGAACCACTTCCAGAGCGTGGTCGCCAATATTGATGGATGGAGCATTTCTGACATCCTGCCCCATGATGTTCGTTTTCTTGAGGCTGATGGTTAGGTGAAAAGGAATTAATTATTAAAGCTCAATATTACCTGCAGCTATAGAATTGCCTGTGTTTTGCTGTATTTTGGTGACCAAACTGATAAAGGCATAAAGAGATAATTTCTTCTGTGTTTTATTCATAACAAAATCACAAATTAAGGATGTGTTCTCAATTTCATTACAAAAAGCACAGAATGGAAATTGAACCATTAACCAGTTTGTTTCTTTTTCAAAATCTTTTAACACAAAAATGCCACCACTGTCCTCGAAAGTTTAATCAGTTAAGTTGTGCTGACAGATTATAGCTTCTAGTTTCACTGACGCACTGTACAATAACAGTGAAACACAAACGGTCCCTCATGATTTCTCAAACGTGGAGTTCCTGCACATAACTGCACCATGTGGGTGAAGTGCTTATGCTGAACGAGGGCAGAGAAAATCAGAAGAGCAACTGAATTTATGCAGCTCTGATTGATTGAAGATTCCTCCTGACTGGTCAATGAACTGCACTGTCCGAGGCCAGGAACAAGGTCTATTATAACAACAACTTGCTTCCTTAGGTTGCTACTGGTGAGCAGGAAAACATGTCAAAGCACTTCCTGTGCTGTGCGAGTCTCCAGTTTCCTCCCACAGTCAAAGACTTGCAGGTTGATAGGTAAATTGGCCATTGTAAATTGTCCCTAGTGTAGGTAGGTGGTAGGAGAATGGTGGGGATGTGGTAGGGAATATGGGATTAATGCAGGATTAGTATAAATGGGTGGTTGTTGGTCGGCACAGACTCGGTGGGCCGAAGGGCCTGTTTCAGTGCTGTATCTCTCTATGTTTCTATGTTTCCCATTGAGGAAAGAGAAAAAAAAATATGAACAGAAGGGGGAAAAAGAAAAATACAGAGGTTTAGGGTGTGGAGGATGAAGAAACGGTCCAAAAGGAAAGTTTTGTGAAGCTTTTCAGAAGGACAAGGGGACTAAACACGGAGGTCCAGAGTCCAAGAGCATACTGACTAAACAAGAGGCAACCAGTAGAGGGAAGGAGAGGGTGGGCAAAGGGAATAGCCTAGAGTTAAAGGAGCATACGATATGTGAAGGGGTAGAAGGAGGAGAACATTGAGCTTAGAGTGGGACAAGACCATGGAATTGAAAGCAAGGATGAGAATTTTGAAGTCAGTAGTTTAGGGCATGGGAAATCAGAGGAACTTGTATAGACAAGGCGAGTGTGGGATTTACACCCTCTGTTGGTCACTGACATGTGACAACAAGGAGATGATGGGAAGAGAATAATTTTGAAACAGGGATAAACAGGAGTCGGCCTTGGCTTTATGGTAGCACTCTTGCCTCTGAGCAAGAAGATTGAGCTTTCAAGATCCCTCCTTGAGACTGACACTGCAGAACATTACTGAGATAAGCCACCTTCTTTAACTGCTGCAGTTCGTGTAGTGTACGAACTCCCACAGTGCTGTTAGGTAGGGAGATCCAGGATTTTGACCCAGAGACAGTGGAGGAACAGCGATATATTTTGAGGAATGGCAACATAAAACAACCTGTAGCATTATTTGAAGAGAAACAGAGAGTTCTCCTGGTGTCCTGGCTAATATTTATCCCACAAAAAGAAGCAAGTTATCTGAAGTATAGAAATGAGAGTAGGCCATTCAGCCGCTTGAGACTATTACCATTCCAGTAGATCGGGAATGATATGGTCACTTATTGCTGTTGTGGATCATACAAGCATATGAACATACGAACGTACAAATTAGAGCAAAAATAGGCCATTCGGCCCTCTAGCCTGCTCCATTCAATAAGCTCATGGCTGATCTGTTTGTGTCTCGAATTCCACACTCCCATCTACCCCAGACAACCTTTGCTTCCCTTGCCTGACAAGAATCTATCTACCTCTGCCTTAAAAATATTAAATGACTCCGCCTCCACCACCTTCAGCGGCAGAGTTCCAAAGTCGCACAACCCTCTGAGAGAAAAAAATTCTCCAATCTCTGTCCTAAAAGGGTGACCCCTAGTTCTGGACTCACCCATAAGAGGAAACATCCTTTCCATATCCACCTTGTCAAGACCGTTCAGGATCTTATAAACTTCAATCAAATCTCCCCTCACTCTTCTAAACTCCAGTGAAAACAAGCCCAGTCTGTCCAACCTTTCCTCATAAGACAACCCACTCATTCCAGGTCTCAATCTAGTAAACTTCCTCTGAACCGCCTCCAACATATTTACATCCTTCCTTAAATAAGGGGACCAAAACTGCACACAGTATTCGAGATGTGATCTCACCAATGCCCTGTATAACTGAAGCATAACATCCTTACTTTTATTTTCAATTCCTCTCATAATAAAGTAGAGCATTCCATTAGCCTTCATTATTACTTGCTGTACCTGCATACTAACCTTTTGTGACTCATGCACAAGAACACCTAGATCCCTCTGCACCTCAGAATTCTGCAGTCGTTCTCTGTTTAAATAATACTCTGCTTTTTTATTCTTCCTTCCAAAGTGAACAACTTCACATTTTCCCACATTATACTCCATCTGCCAGATTTTTGCCACTCACTCAACCCATCTATATCGGTCTGCAATCTTCTTACGTCATCTTCACAACATACTTTCCTACCTAGCTTTGTGTCATCTGCAAATTTAGCTGCCAAACCATTGCTCCCCTCATCTAAGTCATTAATATAATTTGTAAAAAGTTGAGGCCCCAGCACAGACCCCTGCGGGACTCCATTCGTCACATCCTGCCAACCAAAAAATGACCCATTTATGCATTCTCTCTGTTTTCTGCCAGCCAGTCAATCCTCTATCCATGCTAATATGTTACCCCCTACACCATGAGCTGCTACTTTGCGCAATAACCTTTTATGTGGCACCTTGTCAAATGCTTTCTGGAAATCCAAGTACAGTACATCAACGGACTCCCCTTTATCCACAGCACATGGTACTCCTTCAAAGAATTCCAATAAATTGGTTAAACATGATTTCCCTTTCACAAAACCATGCTGACTACTCCCAATTACCTTTAGTTTCTCTAAGTGCTCCTTAATGATCGATTTGAACACCTACCCCACCACTGACGTCAAGCTAACTGGCCTACAGTTACCCGTTTTCTGCACCACCACCACCCCCCCACACCTTCTTGAATAGAGGGGTTATATTTGCTACTTTCCAGTCTCATGGAACCTTTCCAGAATCTAGCGAATTTTGAAAAATTAATACCAATGTATCTACTACCTCATTAGCCACCTCTTTTAAGATCCTAGGATGAAGCCTATCAGGATCCGTACACTTGTTAGCCCACAGCTCCATCAGTTTGCTCACTACCGCTTCCCTGGTGATTGTAATTTCACCAAGTTCCTCTCTTCCTTCCACCTCCTGATTTACAGCTATTACTGGAATGTTTTTTGTATCCTCTATAGTGAAGATAGAAACAAAATATTTGTTCACTTCATCCGCCATTTCCTTATTATCTTCTATTAACTTCCCATTCTCACTCTCTAGAGGACCAACACTCACTTTACTTACTCTTTTACTTTTTAAATACCTGTAGAAACTCTTGCTTTCCATTTTTACATTTCTAGCTAGCTTCCTCTCATACTCCAATTTCTTTCTCCTGATTAACCTTTCAGTCATTCTCTGCCGTTCTTTATGTGTCGAAGTTTTCTGTCGTCTTTTCCTAAATTGCAACAGTGACTGCATTTCAAAGTATTTAATTGGCTGGGAAGTGCTTAGGGATGTTGTGAAAGGTGGGATATAAAGACAAGTTACTTCTCTTTTAAACATATAATTATATGGTGTGATTGCTAGACTATACCTGATGGAACTCATCCAAGAATATTGAATAAAAACAGAAAATTTCACATTATTCAGGGTGTTGCATTTGATTCTCAATCACAACAAGCATTTTTACGTTCCTCTCCTGCAGGAGAAAGCAGCCTGCTCCATCAGTGCCCCGGCCATAGGACTCAATATCCACTCCCTCCTCCACTACCAGTTGAGTCTGGCTGCATTACGTTCCATCTGCAGGATGCACTGCAACAGCTCACCAAGTTTACTGCACCAGCACCCCCCCAGCCATGCAACCTCTATCACCCAGAAGAATAGCAATGACATCACCTCCAGGTTCTCCTCCAAATCACACAGCATTCTGTCTTAGGCATATATCCCCATTCCTTCACCAAAGTAAAAGACTCAAAATCCTGACCAAACAATCCTAGGGAAGGATGCTATAGATCACTGTGCCTGATTATTGGGTGCCTCCAACCTACACACCACCCTCCCCCCAGGTATGATTTCTCCTCTAATTTTCCCTCCCTCCTGCTGGAGTAACTTGCACCCATTCATTTGGTGTCTGCCTATTCACTTGGCTCAGATTGTAACTTGAAACTGCATCTGCCCCTATGGAGCTGAGATACTACCTTCAATCATGCAGATGTTTTCACAGAAAGACAGACAAGGCCAACCCATAACCAAAAGGCAGTGGGGTAGATTTTGCATGTGTGCTATTTATAGTGAAAGTATGAACATTCTTTACATATAAGTTGTAGCTGCAGTTACTATTAAGATTTAGTAATTAAGCACAACCAGTCCACCTGTGGACCTCCAGTAGGGATCAGCTTCTGCAAAGCAATCTACTAGAGGTTCTAATCCTGACCACTGTCCAGTGATTCCCTCAAGCAATGGTCAGGATCCAGCTAAGCTAATGGGTTTTGAGTGAGTTAAAATCTTGTCCAATTCATAAGTTGCTGTCTTCAGAAGAGAGGTAAGTGGAAAGAATCATGGGGAAAGTGGAAGAGAAAAGTATTGTAGACATGGAATAACTTGTTTTCCTCATTGATTTGTTTGGATCCAGTTTTGCATGATGTGGTGCAAGGGATCTTTACAACATAACTTATTCTCCTAGGCAATACTTTCAGTAAAACCACTTTTTCATGTCAAACCTCTCGCTCTACCACTGGCGGCTGTGCCTTCAGCTGCCTGGGTCCTAAACTCTGAAATTCCCTTCCTAAACCTCTCCAACACTCTACCTCTCTTTCCTCCTTTAAGATGCTCCTTAAAACCTGCCTCTTTGACCAAATTTTTGGTCATCTGCCTTAATATCATCTTATGTGGCTCAGTGTCAAATTTTGCTTTATAACACTCTTGTGAAGCACCTTGCAACATTTTATTATGTAAAAGGCGCTATATAAATACAAGTTGTTAAATAAAAACGGAAAATGCTGGAAATACTCAGCAGGTCTGGCAGAGAGAGAAAAACAGAGAACTGTTCTGATGAAAGGTCATGGACCTGAAAAATTAGTTCTGTTTCGCTCCCCACAGATGAGGCCAGACATGCTGAGCATGTTCAGCATTTTCTGTTTTATTTCAGATTTCCAGCATCCGCAGTATTCTGCTTTCGTTGTTTTTGTTGTCGCATTTATTACAACCCAACATTGCTGTGCAGTGGATGGTCCAGCAGGTGTCAGTATCCTAATGGAATGACAGAACCATAAACTATCCACCCATTTCCTATAGAATGAAAATGAACAGCTTAATTATATCAGTCTGGGGGCAGCGGTGGAGAAAGAGGAAATTACAAACACAATTAAAACATAGAACACAAGAAACTAAAGCAAGTAAGACTCGGTATCTCAACATTATTCGTTTAGCAAAATTTGTAAAAAAAAAATAATAATGCTTTGTTGTCAAACTTTTAACAAATTGACTGACATGTTCAGATATTTGATATCACGAATTTTTACTGAATTTCACCCGGGCTGAATCACACACCCAGCCACCCTGATAATATCAGTTATGTCTCTTACACACTTTTACACACACTCATGTTCTATATATAAACCTATCATCTGATTACTTTGGAAAAGTAACCAACATTAGTGTTTTTATGAACAAATTCTGCTAAAAAAGTGATGATAAAAATTAATACCTTTTCCAAAAGGGTCTATTTTTCTGCTGTCCATAAATGGACGCTCTGGTTTAAACGCACTGGCTTTGAAATCAACATAAGTTTGGAATGTGGGGAATGTGTCAATTTTCATGAACCTGCCTCTTTGCTTATTGTCTTTCTCTGTGCCTTTCACCAAATAAGGACGCTGCCCCAATACTGATTGCCCATTTAAGGCGTTGCTTCCCTTTTTCTTGATGAACTGACGTCATGGTGATAAGCAGACTTTTTTAGTTGGAGGTCCATCCTGAAACTGCACTCTGTGGTCAGCAGTGAATCCAGCAACATCTATTTCTCCTGTGGAAAAGTAAGTGCAAAGCATTTAGACAGCTTGCTTTTGCAATTGTGGGGGATACTGGAATTAAAAGTTCTCTTTCTAATTCTCAATTGTAATTCATGGTTTATTGTTGAATCTATGTTGGTACAACTTATTTCAGATGCAATTCAGGTGTAAATGTAAACATCGCAGCTGTTATTTTAAATTGGAGTTCAAGCAGAACTTTTTTTAAAAAGTAGTATCTTTAACTGCGCGTTATCTACAGGTGCCGTTCTGTCAGGTACTTGCTGTGTGTCTTAACTTTTCATGTAACACACACTGTCTTAAGTAGTTCGCCGTCTTGTTGCTGTGCAACTAGTAAGTGTGTGTGTGTGCCGCACCCAAAATTTCACGCTGGATTCAGTAGGGTATTTACGAGAATGGAAAAATAACTTAATTTTACTTCAGATCTTTTCGTTCTTTTGTTTGAAGGTAATTTTTTTTTGTTTAAAAAGTGCAAATCGTCTAATTCTCTAAAGATTTAAAATAGAAACGTGTCATTTAAGCCAGTGTTTTAGATTTTTGCCATCAAGGGGCGTTTATGATTATCCAGGAACCACATGAGCGTGAAATCCACTGTTGGCGACTAGGGGAAAGTTTGGAGCTACAACCCAGAGAAATAAAAGTTTTGTCTAATATAGGATCGCTTTCGTTTTCCCTGCTCAGTATACTGGCCATTGTTGCCATTTTGACCTGAGCTCTCTGATCACATTGGGGCTGTACTCATCCCATAAATTACTGATTGACTCACTTGTCCTAGGGGATTGGGTTATTGTCAAAAGTGTTATCAGTTGTAATGTGGGTTTTTTAAAAAACAAAAGATGAGTATTTGTGAGGGTTTAAAATCATTTACATGTATATCCACTTGAAGTGTGAATGGGTGATTCTGTTCCAACCTGCCATAGCATCCAATTTGTCCAAAACTCAGCTGTCTGTATCCTGAGACCCACCCTCTCCCATCGCTTGTGACCCCATCGAACTGCGATGGCTCCTTGATCTCCAGGACACAGAATTCTAAGTTCTCTTCCTTATGCACTGCCTTCAACCCTTTTGTGCCTGCAGCCCTCCCTTTCACTCTTTTTGGTTCTGTTCTCTGGAATTCCCTCCCTAAAGCTCTCTACTTTTCTCTCTGCCTTTGCAGCCAAGCTGTTGGTCACATCTCCTACTCTCCTAACATCCAGTCCTTTATCCACTTTATCTTTATCTCTCTGCCTTTGGACATTTTCTGTGTTAAAGGTAATATGCTAATGAAAATTGCTGATGGAACAATTGAACTGACATGACTCCAGATTTTAGCTCTAGTTTGAGGGCTCCTTTTAAAAATATTTGTATTAAAGTTGTGATGTTTGGGAGGCCAGTTTTTATCATTTAGACTTTTGACATCATAAATATATGGGGGAAATTGTAGATTTTACAGTGTGACTTGTTTGTGTTGGTTGCAGAGCTCACAGCAGTGGCTGATATTGCATGAACAGATTTAGACCACATAAAATGCTGATTTAAAAAAAAAAAATCTTCATGCTGTAATTTTTGGGGTGCATACCTTTCTGTTCAGCCCTGTCTGTCCTACAACTGTGCATTTCATCCTAGGCATGTTGTTGAGAGGGTCCCACAAGTGTGGGATCCAAGTTTTTCCTTTTGGATACTGAGTTGCTGGGGTGAGGTGTTGAGTGGAGTCCAGACCATCTCCCAGAGGAGAGTGAGAAAAATTACCAAGTGTATCTATTTACAGGCTGAATCAGCAGCATTGAATGGCTGACAAAACCACCCACTAATAGAGAACAAGGTGGGAATGCATTTGAGTGCCATTCCCTCAAAATAGCTTGACTGATCGTTGTCACCTATCCTAATATCTCCTTGTGTGTTTTGGTGACAATATTGTCTCTCACTCCTGTGAAACACCTTGGGACATTTTACTGCACTAAATGCAGTGTGTTGGTGCCGAGTAAACTGAAATGCTTCTACTGAAACCCAAGCAGGTTAGAGTGTCAATCTTTTTGCATGGTGTTTATGGATGGCTGCAATATAAATTTAGGTTTGAAAAGCTTTGACGCCACTATGCTCAACTGTTAAGGATTGGTGCTTCTTGGAATAGATTTACTGGTTGATAAGCCTCTTGCTATGGAGAGTCATCCAGGAATAAATTGATTCCTGGGCACTGGCAGCTAAGGGGTTATAAACTGTACTCTTAAACAAAGCTCCTTGGTATCAAAATGACTGTCTAGTACATTCAGCTGTACTGAGTGTCAAACAGGAAACCTTGAGACCCATCAAGGCCATCATAACAAACTTTATTATAAAACAAACCACATAATCAAAGCAAGAGATTAGAAAAGTTGAAGGCCATAATGTTTACAATGCTGTTCAACAAATTTCTTAAAATGCTAATCTCATTTGGATAGGAAATGAGACTCCGCCTATGCAGTAACAGTAAAACTACTCAAGTATGCCAGCCAGATAAAGACGCTGGTTCAAGCCTTGAGCTGTTATGAGGTAACTACTTTGGAACAGAATGAGGTCTGGTGTGTTGCAACTGGCCTTGGTGTCTCTGGGGTAGGGTGGGGAGAATCAATGTTGGATTGTTATCCTGTGACAACTGCTGGAAATTAGAGAACATATGAGATGGGGAGAAAAGGCCATCTAGCCTGGCCCATTCAGACATTGTGCAATCCAGTGAACTATTTACCTGCTCCACCCCCCCCCCCACCCCATCCATGCAATCTTCTGGAAGTGACAATGCTGGTAAATTCCCTAAAGAACATGACAACCTTATCACTTGTTACATTCAAAACTTGCCCTCTATTAATGAAAGTGCCCTTTTCACTCAATAAGTTAAGTTCCCTGTTAAAGGACTGTAGTAAATCGATACCCATGGCATATTCAGATAGTCATTACCTTTGGAACAGACTGTGAAAAGAAAAACCTCTGGCATCTGATGTAACCTTTTGTCCCATACACCCATGCTTGCCTTCTAGTCTTAAGTCATCTTTACTAGGACTGAGTCCATTCCCTTCCATCATTTTAAAAACCCTCGGGATTTTGCTCAGTTGTAACATGGTTGAATTAATTGCTGACTTGCTATTTAGGCTTGCACATGAGAAATAGATGTGCTATCCATGGATGCCCTACACCTATGGAACTGTACCCCAGCATGGAGCAGAACCCTCTAGAAATGTTGACTGTTTACACTGCTTGTCAGTGGGTTCTGCTGATTTTCCACCTGAGAATCCTGGTGGAATCTCCAGGCTTTTGACTGTTGGACAGTTTTTTTTTTGGCCAATTAATGTTAATGGGAAAGTGAGGAGCTAGTTATTGTAGCAGGATATAGAATCTATTATAGTTTAAAAGTGATCTTTTGCATTAACACTGCCATCGATTATCCATTTGAGGGATAGCTTCATGGTGGAGTACACAAGGTGTCAGCCTATCCTTGTCTTACTACCTTGCCACTGTTATAGCAGAAGCACTGAGTACTGGCTGATTTGAAGGATGATTATCTGGGCCCTGGTGTTGCTACATATCCTCAGTTGGCTCCTAGGCCTGGCACAAGTGATACTGTTATACCTCAACAGTACTCCTCTGACAAGTTGTCAGGCCAAGTTTAATATCTCAAGCAAAATATTGCGGTAGCTGGAAATCCAAATTTTAAACAGAAAATACTCACCCCATCAGGCAGCATCTGTGGAGAGAGAAACACCTAATGGTTTTTGGTTGATTTATTCATCAGAACTTGTGGCAGTGTTTCTAGATGTTAATGTCTTAATTTTGTGAATATCTTGAACGCTCACCTGGTTTGGTATTTGCTAGTGAGACCAGCAATTCAACATTGCTTTAAAAAAAAAAAAATGGATTCAAAGTATTGTATTGGAATGTGCTTGTGTGAAAATGTGGCTAAGACTGGGCAATGGTGGGATGACTTGCTTCTGAAAGGGACTTTTTTTCATTCCATTGGCTATTCATTTTCCCTGGAATAGGCAGAAATATCTTACCAGCCCTGTCTGTCTTGTGAAAGTTGAGGTTTTGCAACCTTCAAAAGAAAAGACAAATACATGATGTACAAATGCTTAAAATGAGAGGTGGATCTAAATTTATTTCCATTTAAGGTTTTGTGCTGACATTTTCAGGCTTTTTTCAGTGAAAATAAAGGCTTTTTCTATCCAGAAGTGCAAATATGGGGCCTTCCACTTGTGACTGTAGCTACCTGTAATAGATACTGTGCTCAGATATTCAAAGGCCTTTTTATTGAGTAGAACACTAGAGTAAACAAGTGTCATGGGCATAACGGGTGGCGCAGTGGCTAGCACCACAACCTCACAGCTCCAGTGACCCGGGTTCGTTTCTGGGTGCTGCCTGTGGAGTTTGCAAGTTCTCCCTGTGACCGTGTGGGTTTTCTCCGGGTGCTCCAGTTTCCTCCCACAGCCAAAGACTTGCAGGTTGATAGGTAAATTGGCCATTATAAATTGCCCCTAGTATAGGTAGGTGGTAGGGGAATTGAGGGAAGGTGGGAATGTGGTAGGAATATGGGATTAATGTAGAATTAGTATAAATGGGTGGTTGATGGTTGGCACAGACTCGGTGGGCCGAAGGGCCTGTTTCAGTGCTGTATCTCTAAATAAATAAATTAATTAATTAATTCAAGGCTCTTGTGTTCTCTTTGGGTTTTATTTTAAAGTTGTAATTATTGACAATGCTTGAACTCCATTTCCAGTGCTTCTGTACACAGTCTAAGTGAAATGGGTTTTTATTTTTTGCTTTATAGCTGTTGTCTTGGATTTGGTCCCTATGTCCATGGCTGAATGAATCAACCTTTAGCAATCCAGTCTACTCTTTACTCTTTGTGTTGAATGTTTGAATTAACTTTGAATGGTTCAATAGTTTGAACAATTGAATCCAAATAACCCTGCAGAGTGAGAGTTCAGTGCTAAAGCAACTGAATTATCAGATCATCCAAATGAAATGACCACATGGGGCTGAATTTTAAAAGCCCACGACCGAAATAGGCGGCAGACAAAAAAACAAATGGTGGCCCGCACACGGTGCACGCGTCGCGGAGCTGCTGTGATTCCAAATGCGGCGGCTCATTAGCATGGCCAGGGCAGCTGCCCCAACCCCCCAATGACATGGAGGGTGCAGGCAAGCTGGCACCAGAGCCACTTTTTTAAAGGGCTTAGAGCTCTAAAATGACATGTGAAATTTTTTTTAGAGACCAGTAATTTTAAAGTAAGTAAAAATGAATTTAAGAAAATCTTTCCAGGCCCCTGCCCTTCCCCCCCCCACCAATATCAATACATGACCTTTTTCCCCATCCCACCCACCACTGAGAAAAGTATCTCCTCCCCACCCCACAAGTGTCACGCCTAGTATCCCCAGACAGGAATTCGAAAGCGCAGTAGTGCGGGCCGTCAGGATGATCAATGCAGCAAATCAGGAGGTGATGGGACCTTCATTAATTCAGGTAGGTTAACTTATTTACATATGGAAATCGTGGTCCTGTTGCCGAGCGCCTGGGGGACTACCACGAGGCCTCTCCGCCTCCATTGAGATCGGGCTGGGTCAGTGACGGGCCTCGTCCATAATCTATCTATCTTGCTCCTGCCACTGTTCCTGGCATTGGGGACCCTATAAAATCCAGTCCCATGGGCTTTCAGATTGTATCCATAGTACCAGATGAAATGTACATTTCACCCCATTGTACTTCGTTTATACAGAAATCATGCATCTAGTGTGTCCACCATAGTTCAGACATTACATTTTATTTAAGTTAATAACCTATTCAATTTAAGTATATTCAAGAAGAAAGCCAGTTATATCCTGCAGTATATTTTTCTGATCTTTCCATAACCTGGCACCTCAAGCTGCCAATCTTGTCAATTTCCAATGCCCAAGATTAATTAACTTCTGATTGTCCAAATAGGCACATCCTGAGACAACTCCCCCCATCAAATGGTCTTAATAATCAATGGCATCATCAGGATAGGCCTGGTTAGCACAGGATCACAGATAATAGTCATAGATAGATACAGCACTGAAACAGGCCCAATCGGCCCACTGAGTCTGTGCTGACCAACAACCACCCATTTATACTAATCCTACATTAATCCCATATTCCCTACCACATCCCCACCATTCTCCTACCACCTACCTACACGAGGGGCAATTTACAATGGCCAATTTACCTATCAACCTGCAAGTCTTTGGCTGTGGGAGGAAACCGGAGCACCTGGCGGAAACCCACGCAGTCACAGGGAGAACTTGCAAACTCCGCACAGGCAGTACCCAGGACCGAACCTGGGTCACTGGAGCTGTGAGGCTGTGGTGCTAACCATTGTGCCGCTCCAAATAATTGCAGATCAGAAAAGCCATTCTACCCACTATAACTCATCCATCCAAACAAATGCTAACATCTTCCCTTTTTAGCATCCAGTCATTCCAGGGTGGGGGGTTTTCTTAATTACCCTATCTGGAAATTATTTAATTCATTGTTCACTCTCTTCTGGGAAGAGGTTATTCCTGAAAATCAGCCCTCAAATGACATGTTTTATTAGTTTGAGCTTCTGCAGTTCAATTTAAATCTAATATTCCAAGTACTTCTATACTTTAACTATTTATTGTATAACTCAAGATCATTTTCTGGATGCCATCTTTCCAGCCTGAAAAGCCCAAGTCTTTCCTCATCACTCAGACCCTGATGCTGCTGATCAGCCTCATGCCTCTCTTCTTTATAGTGCCTCCAGCTATTGAACCTCTAGAATTTGATCAACAAAATTTTATCCTAGAACAGTAGTACAGAGCAATGTAACCAGTATGTTATAAGTAGACAATTTGCAGTCAAAGGTTTGCTAACCTGATCTTTTTTTGCTGGGTTGGTTTAATCTCCTTGTGTAGACAACCAGCCTGGCATCATTCGCTTGAGTTTAAAGTGTAACTTATTTTGATCATCACTGAACATACTGGATAAACTGTCCTCTAGTCACTAATGCCAATAAGAGCAGGAATATTAAAGGAGGAAGCTAATTTCCTATTGATGACTGCATTCTAACAGGAGGAAAATGTATCCTACATTTAAGTTTGATTGCAAATCTATATGTATCTTGTTTTCCTGCCTGACATTATCCTAATTTGGCAATTTGTTCTAGTATTGTAATTGTCTTTGAAATGCAATTATTTAAAAAATGGAATATTAAATTCCTGTAGTGAGTTGCCTTTCTGCATTGAGATCAGAGAACCAATTGTTAATCATTTAAGAGTTTAAACATCAGTAGCTAAGCAGAACAGTGGTGCAGCGCAGTGGCACACAGGTGGCGCAATGGTTAGCACCGCAGCCTCACAGCTCCAGCGACCCGGGTTCAATTCTGGGTACTGCCCGTGTGGAGTTTGCAAATTCACCCTGTGTCTGTGTGGGTTTCCTCCAGGTGCTCCAGTTTCCTCCCACATGCCAAAGACTTGCAGGTTGATAGGTAAATTGGCCATTATAAATTGCCCCTAGTATAGGTAGGGGAATATAGGGACAGGTGGGGATGTGGTAGGATTGTGGAATTAGTGTAGGATTAGTATAAATGGGTGGTTGATGGTCGGCTCAGACTCGGTGGGCCGAAGGGCCTGTTTCAGTGCTGTATCTCTAAAATTAAAAAAAAGTCATTCCATAAATCATAGCATATCATAAACTCTGTATAGCTGTATTTTTGTATTGTATAATATCCAGTGGAGAACAGCAAAGATCTTCTCTAGGAACAGTACTTGTTAGTATGGGGCCACTTGAGTAATGAAGAAAAGTAAATCTCATTAAATGGCAAACCTCTTTTAGACGCGCACTTATTTTTGGACAAGATGGTTGGATGGTACGTTGTTCATTTCTGCTCTTGACGTTTAATCAAATCTTAAGCTTTCACAGTTTCTAAGTGCTCCACTCCAGCACTTGAACATATGTACAGGAGCCCATAGCACTTTTTTTTTTGGGGAAGAACAATGAGTCCTCCAAGTATCTTTCAACCAGCAGCAAAGACTTTATTTGGTCATTTATCTCATGGCTGTTTTGGACCTTTATTGTATGCAAATGCACTGCTGCATTTGCCTGAAAAAAGATTGTTTTAATTGGTGGTAAAGTCACTTTGGAATGAACTGAGCATGTGAGTCTTGCATTTGTATAGCATCTTTCTTCTGGCACAGAATTATTTTCTGATGCTTGTGAATATAAATTTTTCCCTCTGAGCGTTAAAAGCAATCTGTTATCCAGGTTTGCAGACAATACATTTTTGTTGCATTTTGTCTGATGATCATGAAGCACCTTGGGATATTTTACTACATTAAAGTCATTACATAAATGTTTGTGCTTTTCTGTGTGTTGTACTTGGTTCCATTAAGTCTAAATGGTTCCCTAACAGTCCCTAATTTGCTTCTGCCACAGGCTTACCTAACTGAACATGTCCAATCAGGGACCTTCTTATGGATTTAGTAGGGACATTCGGTCTAAGATCGAGAAGAAGTATGAACCTGAACTGGAGGAGCGGCTAGTGGAGTGGATTATTGCTCAGTGTGGGGCAAGTGTGGGTCGACCTGAGCCAGGGAGATTGGGTTTCCAAGCTTGGCTTAAGGATGGCACGGTGAGTATTCCATTTAAAGGAATGGGGTTAAGATCATTCAAGGACTAGTCAAAGTTTGAAGATGTAGAGGACAATAATGGAGCCTGTTTTGGTTCCTTTTTTTTTCAGTGAAAATGAAATGTATCAAGTACCTAATGTATTTTTTTTTTTAAATAATACTTCTGGTAATGCTATAGTGGAAACTAGAATTAACCATCTGGTTAAGCCCCTCAAACCCTGGCGATCCACTACAGAGGCAAGACCTTTCAGTAGTTTTAAATTAACACTTCCTCTATTACCACTTGGAGTTATGAATGTAACACATGTCCATAGTAAGGTAGACATGCCTTAACACCCATCAATCGTGGTTGATTTTCTAGTGGTATTGTTTGGCCGCAAGCATTTATTATTTTTTGTGTGTGTAGTAGACCAGCTAATCATGGTAGCAGTGTCACACTTTGCAACTAGATATTTAGATCGTCAGCTATTGAAAGTGACAAAATGGAGCTTTTTGAAATGGCTGCTTGCTGTTCTCTCTCTGGCCTCTGCTGCAGTTCCTGAGTTTTTGTAACCACCTCTTTTTTTTTTTTTCTCTCTCCCCTCCCCCATTGTCAAATGTGATCATGATCCAGTTGTGGTTGAACCTGAAATACATCACTGTTTGCAATTATCACTAGCCCAAATGGCCTCCCTAAGGATTTGGAAAGAAGATAATTGACAAACTACTCCGGGAAATCAGATGAGGCAAATGTCACCTCCGTGCACTGTATCATGGAAATGATGCACACAAGTCATACGCTAATATTTGACCTTGTGTAATCCCTTTCTGGGCTAAAGCCATTATCCAGAGGACTGTGGACATTCAGCCATTAGTATATTCAAGAATTCGATGAATAGTTTTTGGACGCTAATATAATTGAGGGATCGAGGGGAAAGTAGAGTTGAAGTAGAAAATTGTCCATGATTTTATTGAATGGCAGCGTGCTCAAGTGGACCATATGGCCACTTCCTGTTCCTAGTTGCATTCTGAAGACTAGCACATAGTCATAATCAGTGTGTAGGTAACAAATCTAAAGATTCCCACCATTGATAAGAATACATGGGATTAAATCCTCTGTGGTTAGCAATGGAATTTCAATTTCAGGTCCAGCACTCAATCCAATGGAATGGTGGGAGCTATAGAATTTGAGCAGACTGGTGGTTTGGGATCTGCTATCACTCTGTACTTGTGCTGTGATTTTTAGTATTACAACATCACCTGAAGTACATCTTCTGCTGCAGGTACTAAGTCAACTGATTAACAGCCTTTATTCCGAGGACAAGAAACCCATCAAGAAGATACAAGACACTGACAAGGCTTTTAAACAAATGGAACAAGTGTCGCGGTTTCTGGTAGCAGCTGAGGCGTATGGAGTCAACAAAACTGACATCTTCCAGACTGTGGATCTGTGGGAATGTATGTATATGGATTAACCTCCATTTTGTTTTTAGTGGCTAGCTTAATGACCGTGTGGAAGTCTCTCATAGCTAAGTTATTTCAAATGCCACACATGGTGGTATTTGTCTGGATCTCAACAACCGCAATGTGGATTAAAGCCAAATTTGGTTGTAACTGTATACAGTACACTGTTCACTCTTTCCATTTTAAAAATGGAGTGATTGGTAAGCAGCTCAGTCTACACATGAGCAAAATACTGCAGCTGCTGGGAATCTGAAATAAAAACAAAGTGCTGGAAAAATATAACCAGTCTGGCAGTAACTGGAGAGAGAAATGTTTCTCTCCACAGATGCTGCCAGACCTGCTGAGTATTTCCAGCACTTTTTTTTGTTTTACATATGAATAGCCAGTTGGGTTGTGATGAACAGCTGGGATCCTGACTCCCTACTGGGGAACAATGATATCAAGAGGAGGGGGAAAAAGCTGACTGAGTAACCTATCGATGAATATAAATGTGCACTATTTTTAATAAAATTAAGAGGGGGCAAAGCTATCAACTATTATATTTTATTGGCTATCTGATAAGTGAATAATACACACCTCATTGTGGAAAATGCAAAACTCTTGAGTTTCACTTTGGGTGCATTCAGCAATCCAGATGCAAATTGTGCTAGTTTTTGAAATGTTAAAGTTTCTGCTCGTTCATATTGGATATAAAATCCACAGGAACAAGCACAACCAGGCAGTCTTTTAGAATAATTTTAAAAGTTGCATTGAAAAAAAAAAAAATTCTTGGATATATTTAACTTGCTTATTTGAGATCAACCCATTTCCAGTTATATAATCAACACTTAATCAGTGCTTATCCTCCAACTGTGAGTAACCTAATTTTAAGTAACATTACTAAACTATACAGAAGCATTTGCTAGTTCTACTGGTGTAGAGTAGTTAATTTCTTCGTTTTTTTTTTTAAACATGCCTATTTGAGCTCAAAGCACAAATTTTGAAAGCCTCCTCAAAGGCCTGTGAACGGGCACAACTAGTGGAAACACATCATGATAATTGATTCAGTATGAGAGCGAGGCCTGCTTCCAATGTGATTTTTTTGTTTTTTTTTTACGGGCACAAAAGCTTGAGAAACTGAAGTTTGCACTTAAAATTCTGCAACCTTTTGGGTGAACCTCCAAGCCACTATTCTTATTGTGCAATGCAACAGCAAATAACATGGATCCCATAGTGTGGAACCTATTTCATATTGACATCCTATTACTTAACTTTTTTTTTTTGCAGCAAAGGATATGGCTGCTGTTCAGAGAACACTCATGGCTTTGGGAAGTATTGCAGTAACAAGAAATGATGGACATTACCATGGTGATCTAAATTGGTTCCACAAGTGAGTAGCCATGCCCATATAATAGTCAACCAGTACAAGCATGTTGCCCTGACCAGTATAACCCACTAGTTGAGAGTAAATATTCAACTTGTGTGAGAATGCATTTCAAGGTGTTGATTAGAAATAGAGAAGTTTGTGGGATTTGTGATCAACTGTTCTCCTCCTGAATTATGATAGGGCTTTGAATGGAATAAGTTATTATTGATGTACACATTAATCAAGGTTAATATACAATTTGATGCATTTTGAGAAGTTGTGCCATGGAAATCTTTTTTTTTTTTGATCAGATGGCTTGGTGAGTTATTCTAACATTCCATCATGAGGCTCGCTCGTTGCTCAAATAAACAAATGCATTTGATGTTTGTGCCACAAAGTGAGGAATAGGTTATGGCAGATATATCTGAAGTCCTAAATGAAATCTTGTACCACAGTGATTCCCCCTCCCCCTGACCTTGTAACTCATAACTTTATTCCACATCTTTAAAAGCAAACTTTCACTTTGCCTCTGGAAAGCTGACACTTCCATTAATTGTTGCACCAAAAATCTATTCATTCATGAGGGGACACGGGTCGCCTTCACAGATATAACTTTTCTTTAGTCACCAGTTATTGACTGGTAGCCTTGTCCTGTCACTGAGATCTGGGATATATTAATCAGGCCTGCCACAAATTGCTTCATGCAAACACAAACTTGTAGATTGACAGATAATTACAGTTTTGATATGTCACTGGCTATTCCTTTTTTGCAAGCATTTGATTGCTGTCAGAGGCCTGCCATTTTAAAAATAATACAACCGAAGCAGTATTATATACCAACCAGCATTCCATGGACTCATCATATAGTTTTCATACACTGTGTAGAGGAATTGTCCCATATGCTCAGGCCCTAATTCAACAATATCAACACAAGGCCATGGTTAACCTTGATGTTTCCATTCCCTGCCACACCGGCATGTACAACCTTACCACCATACCCAATTAATCAGTATTTGCCAATTCATAAAACCAATGTAAAACTTATGATTTAAATTCTCATGATTTTTTTTTCAAGATTTTGGAAAGCTGAGGCACAAATCCTGTGGGAGCAGGTGGGATCATTGTGAATAATCCAACACCAATTTTCTTGCTTGCCTTGGTACAATTTTGAATTAGTGGGGGAGGGGGGGGGTGGGTGGGTGGTGGTGCAGGGGGAAAGGAAGCCACTAACCTTTTGCACTGAAGTGAGTTCAGTTTTCCCATTGACTGCCTTGGAACTGTTTCCAGGTCCCAAACCTCCTATTGGGGGAAGCAGTCATCAACCTATGATCTTCAGAGGCACCCCCTTAATTGGGCAGGGAACCTGTCTCCATGCCAGTTAAGGGTGGCAGCCAGGCTCTCCAAGGTGTAAGGCCAGCCAAAGGCATTCAGCTTCAGAGGAGCACCTGACAACAGTACCAACTTTAATTTAAAAAAAATTAAGACAGAAAAAGCAGCCAGGCCACCACTATGGCGTGGGTGGAATCCCTCTACAAGGTGACCTTGGTAGAGGGGGCTTGTAGGCCTGCCTGGAGCACTGGCCCTTGTCCCTGCCTGCTGCTGGGTGCCTGCCTCCAGGCAGTTAAACTGTGCCCACTGCCCCATGTCAGGAAACAGTAGGCCAACTGCCAAATCCAAGTTGGCCTCCTATTTAGTGCCATAGACTATTACTGATCCTAATTGGCTTTCTGCTCCAGGGCAGGTAGCCCAGTCGGGCCTGAACTCTCCTCACCAAAAATGGCCAGCGCCAGGAATAGGGTTGGGAAACTGGCCGGCACCAGTATTTTTGGAACCCGTCTCTCTCTCTCTCTCCATTTTTGACCTCTGTGTAGCTTGAGGATTCTGCCCTAGGTGCGTGCAAGATAGAATTGGTAGGCAGAGGCTGAGTTATATAACATTTACATATATTTAAGTTGTTTTTCATTTAACATTGGATTGCGTGGAGTCCTAATTAGGAACTTTTACAGTAGTATTGGCCTACAATCATCTGATTAGGAGAACAGTGGGATGTCTTGATTCCTGCTCTGTGTTCTTTAAAATATAATCCAATTTTTATTTCACTGAAGTAGTTTAGAAATAGCACTAAACTGGAGAGTTATTGGGATTGTGCCTTGTAGATTCTATGCAGGGCGTGTGTTTGTATCAGCTGTGCAACTGACTTGCTCTTCCTCATCCTTTTTCAGGAAAGCACAAGAGAACAAGCGTGATTTCACAGTAGAGCAACTGGCCCAGGGGAAGAACATTATTGGCCTACAGATGGGAAGCAACCAGGGAGCGTCGCAGGCTGGGATGCCTGGCTACGGACAAGCCAGACAGATCATCAGCTAAAAAATATTCATTGAACTCTCAGTAAAGCATGATTTTTACCATTTCAAAGTCAACAGATCAGTCTAAACAGCTCATAACACTAAAAAAAAAACCTTCAATGAAGCAAATTGTGATGTAGACAGTGATTATTTATTATTTGGCAGTTTAAAAGAAATGTATTTCTAAAGTCCAGAACACTTTTTTTTTATTCCCCTCAGATATGGGCTGTAATTGGGAATGATTGCAAGACAAAATATACATATATTCTCTGATGGCTGCTAAGGACTGCATGTCACATTGCTAACTTGTAATTTCAACCATCCTTGTGGAATTGTGCAGGTGTATTACAGCATATTGGCAAGGCTTATTGTTCATATGGCTTAATCAATCTACTTTACTTTTTTTACTTGTCACTGTCAGTCTACCTAGTTAGTAAAGAAATAGTGTACATTTAAAAAAAAAAAAAATTGTATGAAAAGGTTGAAATGTCTTTCAAATGAAATTTTTTTTGACAACTTTGGAATAATTGAGCAGAGCGTGAATTTTGCTAAACCAATAAACAGGATTGAATGCTTTGTGTAAGTAACTAAAGGGAACACATGAAATGAATACGTTGTCATTCCAATGACATTCCTTTTATTAAAAAAAAAATGAATTTGCTGCTCACCATTGTATTGCTTTAGACAAGTTACACTCAAAATTTGGCTTCTTGTTCTCGTCATGTACCCAGCACTGCTGTGGGGGATGCAGTTTACTTGCCAGTAAAGTTTGATTTGCAAAACTTTATCCAAAGTTTACTATTGGAAGAAATTTTTTTTTAAAAACTTGCACAAGAAAGGCTAACTAAAATAAGCACTTGCAACACTGCAACTCTGATGCTAAGCAACAACTGTCTGTATGCTGACCACTAATAAATGGCTGTAGTTAGTTTGCTTACTCCATAATAATTTCTGACAGATTGTCTTGTGGGAAAGGCTCATCTGTGATCAGCTTAAGCTCCAAGTTTCTGAAACATACATTGTAACAAATATCTCCCTGCTGAGAATTACTCTGTTTCAAGTATGTTGTACATTAATTTTTGTTAAACAAAAATTCTTTGAATTGTTCTACCCCCTACATTTTGTATGTTTGTATTTTTTTGCCTTTGTCATTTGAACCCATAACTTAAATAAAGTTTGAGATGGAGAACTGTTGGCATCTTTATTAATCAGAGGCTGTAAGTGTCTTGCTATATAGAAATGTTCCCTTTTTGTTTACTTAAAAAAAAAATTCTTGATGTGGGCAACATGAGCAAGGTCATTTATATTGGTCACCTCAATAGTGGAGTGTGGAGAAGGACTTGCAGCATTAGAGAGAGGCACTTAATGCCAATCCCAGCTAGCAGACTTCACTAAAGAAAATAACTGGCTTTCAGACCTCCTTTCATGACCTCCCAAAGCTCCCACAGCCAATGAAGTAAGTTTTGAAATCAGGAAATGCAGTTCATTTGCTTACAGTAGCATTCCACAACTAGCAATAAGATTATGACCTGCTCATCTCACTCAAACAAGCTTGATTGGAGGGATAAGTATTGGCCAAGACAGTAGGGAGAATGCCCCTGCTTCTCATCCAATGAATTGCATCCTCCTGAGAGAAGACACAGGAACAGTTGTGATATCACATCTGAATTATGACACTTCTGACAGTGCAGCACTTCCTCTGTGTTGCACTGGAGTGTTAGTCTAGGTATCTTTTCTGCTCAAATGTTTAGAGTGAGACTTAAACCCTTGACCTTCTGACATGGAGGTGAGCAAACAGCCACTGAGCAAAGGCAGACAACAAGTAAACTGCATTAAACAAAAAATCAGCCTTTAAGGAAAAAAAGGAAACTTTTTTTGTAAATCCACACAAAAAGATTTGTCTAGGTTTATAAACATACAAGTTGGTAATTATTATCAGTCAACTGTTAATCAACCTTCCCTTCTCCAGCATGAAACACTCAATACTGGAGTATACAGAATAAATTAGAGTGGCTGAACTCGACACCTGCCCTCTGAAAACCATTCTCGTTTATACATATTTTGCCTACATTCAAGTTCCATGTCCTCTAAGACCTCCTGATGTATCCATTCCCGAAGCCTTTGAAAACAGCATGTTAACAGCAGTTGTAGTAATTTACTCAAGCTAGTACCCCCCACCCCCCCACCCCCCACAAATGATTCTAAGATTTCATGACCTAACTTCTTATTGATAAAAAGGCTTTATTAGCTGTTATCCTTCTATAATGTTTAAGGTAATAAAGATAGCTAGAACAATATAGAAGGATAACAGCTAATAAAGCCTTTTTATCAATAAGATTAAGAAGTTAGGTCATGAAATCTTAGAATCATTTGGCGGGGGGGGTACTAGCTTGAGTAAATTACTACAACTACTGTTCACATGCTGTTTTCAAAGGCTTTAATAAGTCACACCTTTAATCGTTTGTGGCTGACTCCATTTCCTTGCATGTTTCATGTATATAAGCAAGACTTCAGAAGACGAGCGATGATTTCTTTTCATGACGTTTCAAAGTCATCCTGTTTATCTTGGAAAGTCTATTGCTCCACAATACATGGAAGTTATTTTTAAACCTGAACTCCCAACAGCAGTGAGAGGAAACTTAAAGTCACTGACTTGAGCAGAAAAGTCTAAATCAATATTCCAGTGCAGCGCCGTCAGAATTGGTGTCTTTCGGATGACGTATTGAACCGAGGCCTTGTCTGCTTTCTCAGATGGATGTAAAAGATCCCGTAACACTATTTCAAAGAAGAGCAGAGGAGTTCTCTGCAGTATTCTGGCCAATATTTACCCTCAAGCAGCAACACTAATACAGATTATCTGGTCATTACCATATTGCTGTGTGTGGGAGTTTGCCATGCATATGTTGGCTGCCATGTTTCCTACAACAGTGATTACAATTCAAGAAGTAGATCATTGGCTGTAAAGGACTTTGGGACATTCTGAGGTCGTGAAAAGTATTATATAAATGCAAGTTTTTTTTGTATTTGCCTCCTACTATGTGAAGTGGAGAGCAACTTTGACATGGAAGTAAGGGCAATGTTCAAATATCGAAGGGGAAAAGGTGCTTGTTCACCATTTATGTTCAGTCCTCATACTGCAATCGAGGCATCATCAAGTGAAAGCAATGCAGCTATTCCTCATAGAGAAGGCACAAAAAAAAGCCAGATGACCACATAACCTTCTTGCATATTTTTGATGGATATTAGCAGGTTGTGAAGTTTGGTATGAGACACTGCATGTACGTATAGCCTTATCCAAATATACTTCCACTGATTAGTGCAGATAAAGCTCTTGGGAACTGGGTAACAAAGATGTTTTATCTTCTGAACTGTTGGGATTCTTGCATTTGAACTGTTCCAGTTGAATACAGCATAGGAAGAGACATGCTGGGACCTTTGCATCATGTCTTGTGTTGGGAATGGAATGCCATTTCATTTCAGGTCCCAGTGTCAGCATCAAGCATTCCCACATTAGGTATCGAAGATCCTGGTATAAATTGAAACTCCACCCACTATGATCCAATAGTTTACCAAATTCACAGGAATATCTTCTGTTGCAGATCTGTATGGCATTTATAAATTTAATACCCCCTATCCATGTGGACATAAAAGAGTAAAAGGCAAGATAAGGGCTCATGGTGTTGGGAGTAATATATTAGCATGGATAGAGGATTGGTTAACAGACAGGAAGCAAAGAGTGAGCATAAATGGGGCATTTTCAATTTGGCAGGCAGTGAATAGTGGGATGCCGCAAGGATCCGTGCTGGGGCCTCAGCTATTGACACTCTATATTAATAACTTGGATGAAGAGACAGAGAGTAATGTATCTAAGTTTGCTGAAGATACAAAGCTCGGTGGAAAGGTAAGCCGCAGGGAGGATGTAGAGAGGCTGCAAAGAACATAAGAATGAAGAGCAGGAGTAGGCAATTCAGTCCCTCAAGCCTGCTCCGCCATTCAATACGATCATGGCTGATCTCATCTCAGCCTCAATTCCACTTTCCTGCCCATTCTTCATAACCCTTCAACCCTTTACTAATTAAAAATCTGTCTATCTCCTCCTTAAAAAGAGATATATACAGGTTAAGTGAGTGGGCAACAAGATGGCAAATGGAGTATAATGTAGGGAAGTATGAAGTTGTTCACTTTGGTCATAAAAATAGAAAAGCAGAATATTTTTTAAAAGGTGTGAAAATGGTAAGTGTTGATGTTCAGAGAGACTTGGGGGGTACTTGTACAATGAATGCACAAAGTTAACATGCTGGTGCAGCAGGCTATTAGGAAGGCAACTAGCATGTTGGCTTTTATTGCAAGGGGATTAGAGAACAGGAATAAAGAAGCCTCACTAAAATTGTACATAGCTTTGGTGAGACCGCACCTGGAATACTGTGTGCAGTTTTGGTCTCTACATTTAAGAAAGAATATACTTGCACTGGAGGCAGTGCAGCGAAGATTTACTAGATTGGTCCCTGGGATAAGGGGGTTGTCCTATGATGAGAGGCTGAGTAAATTGGGCCGAAATTCTCTGGAGTTTAGAAGAATGAGAGGTGATCTCATTGAGACATACAAGATTCCGAAAGGGCTTGATAGGGTAGAAGCTGAGAGATTGTTCCCACTGGTCAGGGAATCTAGAACATGGGGACATAGTCCCAGGATAAGGGGCCAATCATTCAGGACTGAGATGAGGAGAAATTTCTACACTCAAAGGTTTCAGAATATTTGGAATTCTCCACCCCAGAGGGTTGTGGATGCTCCATCATTGAATACATTTACGGTTGGGATAGATAGATTTTTGGTCTCGGAGGGCATCAAGTGATATGGGGAGTGGGCAGGAAAGTGGAATTTAAACCCAAGAGCAGCCATGATCCTAGTGAATGGCAGAACAGGCTCGATGGGCCATATGATTTACTTCTGCTCCTATTCCTTGTGTTCTTGTGGTCCTCAAACGAGATTGTCAATGAAAGTCCGATAATGAACAGTTCTGATTAGTGGGCTGGATAGAGAGGGTAGATGCTGAGAAAGTGTTTTCCCTGGCTGGAGAGTGTAGAACTAGGGGCATAGTCTCAGGGTAAGGGGTCGGCCATTTAGGACTGAAATGAGGAGAAATTTCTTCATTCAAAGGGTTGTGAGGTTTTAGAACTGTCTACCTCAGAAAGCTGCAGATGCCTAGTTGTTGAGTATATACAAGACTGAGACTGATAGATTTTTTGACTCTCAGGATCAAGGGATATGGGGAATCGGTGGGAAAGTGGAGTTGAGGTAGAAGATCGGCCATGATCTTATTGAATGAGGAGCCGGTTTGAGGGGCCATATTGCTTATTCCTGCTCCTATTTCATATGTTCTTATTAGACCTTGTCCCATTAGGCAATTCAGAAAGAAGTTATTGGTTTCCATTCTGGCTCAGTACTTGTAATCGCTTCATTAACATTGAGAAATGGATTTCAGCCAATTTAAAGAGCTGTTCTGATCACAAATGGCAATATAACCATGGTATTAGGGTTGTGGTAAAACCCCAGATTTCACAAAGGAGAAGGAAAAGTTATTTCTTACGAGCATAACCACCCAAAACCATAGGAATAGGCAGCCTGCTGGCCCAATCTACTTGAGTGTTTACACAAGAAAAATACTGGTACAAAGCCCAGAACAATGACTGAAGTTCAGTTTTAATTCCGGTTGGACTTTAGACTGGTTTGAGCTCATAAGCTGAAGATATGGAAACAGAGTGTCTGTGGAGCAAGGAAATTTCAGTGTCCAAATGAAAGCTATTCCATCTGTATGTAGAAAGCTTGCCCAATATGTCGTTCGGAGCATGGTGTTGTTCTCTTCATTTCATCTACATGGGAAAAGTGTGTCCTAAAGTGACTATTTTTCACTTAGTGGGAGAACAGCCATTGATTTCTGTACAAAGGTCATTCCTGGTCTTCTCCCCAATCATAGTGTTACACTATCGGTTGAAATGGCAGAAAAATATGAGTTCTGTGTTTTTCCTCACATTTATTTTTCTGTTCCAGAATACTGTATAAAGAAGTAAATTAAGACTTGCATCTCTACCGTGGCATCTCAGAAACATTTTAAAGCACTTTGTGCAGAACAAATTATTTGTAACTGGTGTGCGAGCAAACGCTGGCTAATCAGTAACATATTAAAACACTCCATTCAAATCAGTAATAAAAATAATACATCTTTGATTAAATCAATCCATTTCAAAAGCTTTCCTGAATTAATATTTGCATTTTGTGCCAGCAGTTACAATATAACATGGACGGTTTTGGGTTCAAGTCCCATGCCCAGGAGTTAGGCACACAACCTATGTTATTCTTTCAAGGCAGAAGGAGGACTGTATTACCAGAGGCATTGACTGAGATCTCAAACTGATGCCCTCACTGCCTGCTGAGGAGGATGTGAACGATCCCATCGCAGTCTTTGAAGAAGGTGTTCGGGCTGATATTCCCATCCCGATTCAACCAACAGCACCAGTCATTCATCTCATTTGCTGGGAGTGGGACAACGACAACTTGCATTTGTATAGCACCTACAACATAGTAAACATCCCAAGGTGCTTCACAGGAGTGATTAAAATTTGACACCGAGCAACGTAAGGAGATATGAGGGCAGGCAACCAAAAAATTGACTCAAAGAGGTAGGATTGAAGGAGTGTTTTAAAGGAGCAGAGAGCCAGAGACTGTAATGAGAAGCTAGAGAAATCCTAGTTAAAAAAAAAGAGAAGCCTTTAAGTCCTACATGCAGCTGAGAGGCATGAAGTTCAGTTGATTGAAGATCTCTAACAGGTTTATTATCAGCCAACAAGTATATACAGTGCAGAGCTATCTATTTACAGGACTTGCTTCTTGGTGTTACAGTTACAGAGTGAGTATGGCTGGCAGTCACATGACTGCGCCTGGTACTTGCTTCATTAGCATACTAAGACCTTAAAGGGACATCACTCTTAAAGACAACCACACAACCAAGACGGGGAGAGGTGCAGGGAGGAAATTCAGAGATTAGGGCCCAGGCTGCTAAAAGCATGGCCACCAATTATGGAATAATTAAAATATGGCATGTTCACGATGCCAGAATTAGAGGAGTGCAGAGATCTCGGAGGGCATTGCTTTGCCCTAGGTGGCTGATGTATTTGCCCTACTGCACTTCAAAAGCAATTGATTGGCTGTGAGGTGCTGAAGGATGTCCTGAGGATGTGGAAAATACTATATAAATACAAGTTCTTCTGTTAGATTTGAACTGAGCCAGCCTAACCAGAAAAAAACATGGGTTCCATCGCAAATTGTGTTGAGGTAGCTAATCTCTGCCAGTTCAGTTTTACAATTGGCCGCAGTACCCTTGGGCTAGGAGGGGAAGAATCAGCCAGCACTCCTCCTCATGACTGCTAATGATGTGAGAAAGTAATTAACGTCAGATGTGCTGAATAGTCTGCTGATGATCATTATCTAAGTTCATACATTCGGATGAGACATTAAACTGAGACCCTGTCTGTCCAGGTGGTTGTAAAATATTCCGTTACACTATTTCAAAGCACAGCCGCGGCATCCAAGACAAAGCAGCCCACTTGATTGGCACCCCATCCACCACCTTCAACATTTACTCCCTCCACCACCGGCGCACAGTGGCAGCAGTGTGTACCATCTACAAGACACACTACAACAACTCAACAAGGCTCCTTAGACAGCAACTCCCAAACCCGTGACCTCTACCACCTAGAAGGACAAGGCAGCAGACGCATGGGAACACCACCACTTGCAAGTTCCCCTCCAAGCCACACACCATCCTGACTTGGAAATATATTCCTTCACTGTCACTGGATCAAAATCCTGGAACTCCTTTTCTAACAGCACTGTGGGTGTACATACACAACATGGACTGCAACAGTTCAAGAAGGTGACTCACCTCCACCTTCTCAAGGGCAATTAGGGATGGACAATAAACACTGGCCTTACCAGCGATGCTCACATCCCAAGAACGAATATAAAAAAACTATCCCTGATGTCCTGGCCAATATCCATCCAACTAACACCACTAAAAGCAGATTATCTGGTCGTTCGCACATTGCTGTTTGTGGGAGCTTGCTGTATGCAAATTGGCTGCCGCATTTCCTAGATTACAACAGTACTTCAGAAGTACTTCACTAGCTGTGAAGTGTTTTGGGATGTCCTAAGGTTGTGAAGGTGCTACATAAATGCAAGTGTTTCATTTCGGGGTCAATGAAGGCAGCTCACACCTTTGGAATGGTGATTGATCTGAAGTGACAGCTTAGATATAGGGAATGGGCTGAGAATTGGTTAAGATGCTCAGATGGGAATGGACAAGACTCAGGCAAATAAAACATCAGTTATCAAAGATTTAAAAAAAAACAGAAAATGCTGGAAATACTCAGCAGGTCCAGCAGCACCTGTGGAGAGAAACAGAGTAATGCTTCAGGTCGTTGACCCTTCATCAGAACTGCTGTGGTATTTGCTTAAGAGGAGGTACTGTCACAAATGTGTCTTGGATCTGAAGAGAAACTGAACTGTTAAAATGTTTTGTGGCTAGTTTTGTTAAACAAAAAGAATATTAACTGGAATATAAAGCCTTCCCACCTTCTGCAGCTTCTATTATTTATTTACTAATTTTCAAGACACATTTTTAAAAAATCCCTACACTCTCCGATGAATGATAGTAAATGCGCTCAGTGCAGAACTGAGACTATTGCCTAGGAAGATCCCAATTGGTTTGCAGGGCAGTGGGGAGATGCAAATCATGCATCTCAAGTTGCTGATACAACAGATTTTGGTGTTTCAGTTTAGAATGCATTCACCAACAAGGAATTTCTGTCTGTTGGGACAAACCATTCTCAAGAGATTTTTAAAGGCTGCATTTGCCAGTACATTATTGGTGCATTTAAGGAAATGTAACAAGATGAAAACTTAAAAGAAATATTATAACTGTGATTGCTTTATTAACAATTGTGCAATACCATTTCTGACTTCACTTCCAAAAGTTATTCCTTGGCTTTTGGGAGCTTTGAGGCATGTGATAGGTGATTTGTAAATGCAAGTCTATGATATTTAGATTACTAAATTTTTCTTTAGAACTTAACCTTGTCTTAAGAGGGAAATTTTGATTCTATGTATATTGTTTTAACTTTACCTTTTTCGAACCAATCTAACTGGTATCATTTTTAACAAGCTAAGTTTTAAACCCCACTGACTCCCCAAAATAGTTTTGAGTGGCTCAAAACTGGCTTCCTTGCAAGATTCTTTAGCCAAGGTCCAACAGTCACCACTTCAATTGTGATTTTCCTGCATCGCACAGAGGATGTAACAGGAAATGCTGCAATATCAGAGGGTCCATTAAGAACATAAGAACTAGGAGCAGGAGTAGGCAATTCAGCCCCTCGAGCCTGCTCCGCCATTCAATACGATCATGGCTGATCTCATCTTAGCCTCAACTCCACTTTCCTGTCCGTTCTCCATAACCCTTCAACCCATTACTAATTAAAAATCTGTCTATCTGTCCTTAAATTTACCCAATGTCCCGGCATCCACCGCACTCTGGGGTAGTGAATTTCACAGATTCACGGCCCTTTGAGAGAAGTAATTTCTCTTCATCTCTGTTTTAAATCTGTTTTAGATCTGGGATCCTGGGCTTAATAAATACAGGCATAAAGTAGAAAAACAAGGAAGTTATGATGAACCTTTATAAAACACTAGTTTGGGCTCAGCTGGAGTATTGTGTCTAGTTCTGGGCACCTCACAATAGGAAAGATGTGAAGGCATTAGAAAGGGTGCAAAAATGTTCACAAGAATGGTTCTTGGATAGACTGGTGAAGCAGAGACTGTCCTCCTTAGAGAAGGTTGAGAGGAGATTTGAAAGAGGTGTTCAAAATCATGAGGGGTCTGGACAGATAGGGAGAACTGTTCCCCATTGACGGCACGGTCGGGAACCAGAGGACATCGATTTAAAGTGATTGGCAAAAGAACCAGAGGCGACATGAGGAAAATCTTTTTTTATGCAGTGAGTGGTTAGGATTTGGAATGCACTGGCTGAGATTGTGGTGGAGGCAGATTCAATCGTGGCTTTCAAAAGAGAACTGAATAATTCTCTGAAAAGATTTGCAGGGCTACAGGGAAAAGACAGGGGAGTGGAACTAGCTGAGTTGCTCTTGCAGACAGCTGGCATGGACATGATGGGCCGAATGGCCTCCTTCTGTGCTGCAACCATTCTGTGATTCTCCTCATTCTAAATTCTCTCTGCTTATATTATGGGGTGGATTAAGAGGTATGTAGTAACACCAAACAATGGTGCACCTGTAGCATTTTACCTTTGTTGGTGGTGGTATCTTCAACGCGAGAGGCAAGCAACAAAACTATTGAGTAGGGTGGTGATTATTGCCTTTGAAGGCATGTATTTCATTGACTTGGATGCTGTTGAGTTTCTTAAGTATTGTTGCAGCCGCACTAATCCAGGCAAGTGCAGGATAACGCATCACTCTCTTGACGTGTGCCTTGTAGGTGGTGAAGCTTTGAGGGCTAGGAGGTGAAATACTTGTCGCAAAATACCCAGGCTGAGACCTGCTCTGGTAGCCACCGCATGTACGTGGCTATTCCAGTTGAGTCTGCCAATGGTGATGCCCAGAATGCTGATGGTGAGGAATTCAATGATGGTAATGTCATTGAATATCAAGGAGAAATAGTTAAACGCTCTCTTGTTGGAGATGGCACTTGTGTGGGGCGAACGTTTATCGGAGGTGGGGGCATGAAGTATCGCGATAGGTGATGGTGGGGCGGCGGGGTGGAGGGTCTAATGCCTCATCACCAAGCAGTCTTCCTGAGGATGGGATAGGCCGACAACAGCCTTCCCGCCCAGAGGCCAACTGAGGCCTTTAAGTGGCATATTAATGGCCATTAGGGGCCTCCTCCTGCTACCACTGAAATCTTACCAGCAACGGGGGGTGGGGAGGGGCCAGGGAGAATGTCTTGTAAAATGTGGTGCCCTCCGGCGAGCTTTGTGGGGGTGGGGTGTTCCTCCTCCATGGGCAATTTGTGGCCCACAGAGAACCCCCACCAGGAACCAATTCACCCCCTGGAACCCCCCCCCCCCCCCCCCAAGACCATTCCACAGCACCCCGCTCTCTGGGGCCTTCCGGACAGTCCCTGCAACCCTGCCTCACCTACCTCTCATCCAGGATTCCACTGCTGGGCTTGGGTCCGAGGCCTCTGCAGTACTGGCAGTGGACACCACTCCCAGCGGTGCTGCCGATACTGCTGAGCTGGCAGACCTCTGTTTGGCCGGCGTCCCTTGGAGGCAGGATCCCCATCTTTAAAGGGACGGAGATCCTGTCTCCTCAAACTGATCTTTAAAAAACACTGGAGAATTGCTCCGGCTGGGGTGGAAGGGGAGGGCTCAAAAATGCACAGGCAAGGTATCCCCCGCCATTTCAGCCTTGCATTGGGAGCCCTGCCTCCAACACAACATCCAGCCCAACAAGTCGGCTAATGAACTATAACAATTCCTTAAGTTTGACCAAAATTTTGAGAGGTTTTTACACCTCTGAAACTGACTGCAACTTCAGATTTTAGTGCAAGTGCAGATTAACAGAGAAATCCGGTCACTTGCTGTTCTGCCACAGGCTGCACTGTAGACCCACCCTCAGAGGCAGCAATCAGTGACATTAGTTGATGTGGCTTTCATAGCACTGTTAGAAACCCCATAAAAAGTTATACTGTGCTCAGTGTAACTGGGGTTTTAATGGCAATGAGTAATAACTATTGCTGAACAGATCTGGCCCTGAAAAAATAATTTGAGATTTGTGGAGTGTTGTTAAATGTTATCATTAAGATTAATTACTGAATTTTTAAAAAAAAACTAAACCTTCTAAAATAATTTTTAAAAAGTTTTTTCACGATTTTTCAGCTTCTCCCTTCGTCCCATGTATATGTCCCAATTTTTATTTTCGTCTGTAAAATTTTTTTAAAAAAGTAGTGTGATTTTAGTGTTTTTCCTTTCCTGGTTGGCTGTCTGTGAGAATTCTTTGATGTAATTGGCTACAGTCCACTGCACGCCCAGAAGAGGTAAAGTTCTCACCACAGAGATTGCTAAATCTGAGTCCTACTTTGAGGTCAGTGGGGTGTCGATACAGATCTAGGTGAGATACACCTGCTCCAGTCATTGTTAGAGTCTATAAGCAAAGCTCAAGGCAGTTTATTGGAGTGCTCTTACAGACTCTGAAAAATGGAAAACCACATACTTGCATTGTTTTTAATATACATATTTTACATTTTTATTTTAAAGTGATACTTTTGCCACTGCATAAAGATCTCACAGAATGTGCCGATTTTTCGTCGATAAACTTTATTGCCTTTTGTTTCTGTCACAGTTTTGTGGCTAGCAACATACAATCAGCTGGCAATATTACAGAACCAAAGGGATAAAACTTCATTTCTTTCTGGAACTCAATTTTCAAAAAAAAAAAAGCACAAAGGACTCACAGCAAAATCACTTCTTTTACATCTGACTATCTTGCCGCACCTCCAAGTAACAAAAGCAAAGATGTAATCATCCAGAGACATCTGCATATACAAGTGAATCATGTCAAAATAAGTTATATATATATATATATATATAAAAAACACTTATTTTGTGTATATATATATATATATATATACACACACACACACACACACACACACACAAACAAGCCAAATTTCAGTCAGTATCTTTTCTCATTGATCTATATTTCATTTATTGAAAATTACAAACAAAAACTAACAGAGTTCAACTTATTAAATTTATAGGTATTTCTCCCTCTTGCCCCTCCCCCAAGAAAAATATCAATGTTAACCTGATATTGATTTTAACAAAAAACTGGCTACAACTCAGTAGTAGCTGATGGGAGCAGCAGTAATCTTCTTGTCTGCCACTCCAGTCTGCATGCCACAGTTGTGATGAATTTTGCTGGCACTCACTCTGAGCAGCCTTCCTGCGAGAGCTACCAGATGCTGCGTTTGTCAGGTTAGACGGCTTCTCTGACTGAAAGTGACGGCCAATGGAAATGTAATGGTCTTTGTTGCCTTTTCCCCTGACCCCACAGCCAAGAGATGCTCTCAGCATCATTCTGGAAAGTAGTATGAAGGAACGATAACATAAAGGAAAAAAAAAAGTGGCTCATTTCTCCAGTACAGCTGTCACTTTCCTTGAGTAAGTTAGCATTTGGTACATTTAGCACTGAAAGACACCACTGCAGAGGACTATGCTGCATAGCACTTTGAAGGTCTACTTTGCAGATCAGTCAATAAATACATTTCTTAATTATACATCACTCTGAAAACCTTGGTGTGTGTAGTACCAATAGTATCAAACTCTTGACTTTTTGTTGACATATGTATGTGCACTAATATATTGCGAGTTGAATGATTCACAACAAAGCGTCCAGCATTAGATAAAACTGTACAAAACATAGGCCATAAATGGTATTACATCTAAAAGGAATTAATGTTTGGCTTGTTAGGTTCTCCCTTTGTCCATTACAATTTTAGTGTATTTATGGTTTTGGGTTTTTAAACCATCAAACAGTACTAAGCACTCTGGTACTACAACACCACTGCTCAATGTCTAAAATTGTTTGCGTATGGAAGGGCCTGCACTCTAACTTGTAGCATGTGCAGCGAAATGCATGGTTACTCCATGAGGCTGCTGGGAAGGAAATCCCAACATACTCAATGAAAATCAAACAAATACCACGCATTAATGCATTCCACTCTCTGCTAGAGCACCAAAGGCCAAAGGCAATCCAGCACCTCTCTCCCACAATGTAGACTAGCAGCTACATGAGGACAGGAGAAAAATATCTAGGACAAACTGTATGAAAGATTTCAGCTCAACCTCTAGAAATTGGCCTACAATCCCACAAAGCTTCAGACCTATGTTCAGGTGCATCATGTAGATTTCTTCCCATTATTGTTCCGACTCTGAAATGAACATAACCTCGCTCTCCATTCCGCTTTAATGAAACTCTACATGACAAAATGGCTAAATAAAACCTGGGACATTTGAGTAACTTGGATACCTCCAAGTTTGACAAGATGAAATACTGGCCTCAAAACAGGAGAAAAGGCAAAGCCAAATACACATACACATACAAAGAGCAAAATACTGCAGATACTGGAACTTTGAAATGAGAACAGAAAGTGCTGGAAATACTCAGCAGGTCTGGCAGCATCTGCGGAGAGAGAAATGGAGTTAACATTTCAGGTTTGCGACCCTTCATCAGAACTCATTATTTTCACCATTCAAGGTTCTGATGAAGGGTCACTGACCTGAAATGCTAACTCTGCTTCTCTCTCCACAGATGCTGCCTGACCGGCTGAGTATTTCCAGCACTTTCTCATTACGCATATATGAAGGCAGGCTACAAGCCATTTTCCTTCAACATCAACGCAAGGGATGTGATGCAAGTGCCTGCAATGTCTAATTTACATTCCTATCTCCCTACTGTGACCTAAATGGGTTCTCCTCAAAGGCCAGGTAGTCTGTGGTGGGCCCATCCCATTACTATTGGTACCACTCTCTCCATCCTAAGCAATGCTGACGACTATCAGTAGAACTGGCAAGTTGTAGAGATCAGTAGTCCAGTGATGCAGGAAGTTGAGGACAACCCACTCCCGGGTTGTCAGGGTTCAGCTCCAGCTTTCATAGATCCAACCAACCATTGACATACCCATGGACAGCATACCATGGTAATGACTAGGTGCAATCAGCTAGGATAGGCCACTCTCAGCAACTCAATTCCTGGACAAATACAGATATGTGCAAAAAATTCAGAAGTACTGAAAAGACCCCAGGCAGTAATTCCTGGACAGGACAAGGAATGCTGCACAATTAGCAACACTACTCTAAGCATTCTGAAAGAAACAAATAAATACCAGGAAAAGCATTAAATCAGTGTCATAATTAGCTCAGCTTTAAAATCAAACATCTGGTACATACAATTCTACTCGGTAACAGTTTAACATGTTACAGGTATCCAGCCATTTTCCTCTAGATTTAATATGGAGTCAGCCACAAATCTAAATAGCTTAAGCACCCGATAGACCAAGTAAAGTAGAAACAATGAGTTAAACTGCACTAACACAGAGCAATGAGCACTGGGAAGAGAAAAACAGTATATTATTTTGGGGGTGGCTTTTGTACATTTTAACCTTTTCACTAAGCCTGCAGACAGGGGAGTTTTTACACAAACATGTTAACTGGACCATTTGACAAACACAAATGGTCAACCTGCTGTACATCTTCACTGTTTCCTGTTTTCTATTTCAGATTTCCATCACTCAAGGTTTTTCTCTGTAGCAATGCAATGTTTAATTTTAAAGAATGTCTTCTGATCTTACTTGCAGTATGTGGAGAAATCTACACAGGGTATCCGATCATCTACTAATCACATGACATAATTTAAAAAAGTAATTTCAAAGTGTTCTCAATTCAATTGTCTGAAGCTGATAGAAGTACAATGTATAAGCATCAGTGTATTAAGTATAGCCTTATTTTACAGTTGTTGTTTTGGTAAAAATCCTGTAATTTTCACCAGTACCCAGAGGAGACGGCATGCATAAATGTGCAATTTCTATGCAATATTTTATGGCAAAAAAAGATAACTATGATTGACATCTAACCATTGATCACCACCTGGCCATGGGCTAATTCAATGGGGTGAGCTGGTTGGTGAACTTGTCGCTTCCCCTGAACCTTACGGCTATCTGTTCTCCCACAACCCACTGAGAGCGAACAGGTAAGGTATAAAGGGGCAGCCCAAAGTTCTGTACTTCTCACCTTCTGACATAGAGCATGGTTGGCCTCCAACCCCATCCCACTCCTCCAGACTTTCCAAGGAAAACTTGCTCATTCACCCAAATGTTATCTTTTCATTTGAACGTACACATCCTTTGTTTCTCACTCATTTTCTGACCACTTCCTCCAACTCTCAACCTTTTTTGATCTCCCTGGCCCATGCACCCACTGGAGTGATTAAGCTTCTGCTTCCAACACTATAAATTGACTCGGAATCACATGACATCAAGTTGGCAATGGTAATGTGGCTGAGATAGGTAGCTCAGTAAGGATAGGGGAGGGTTACAGGTGGGAACCCATGTCCCAACATCAAATGGGGCTATATGTTGCTGCTGCAGTGTCTCACATCCCATTAAACCATTAAGTTTGCCTGAGTAATGATTAGTTTGTAGCACATCAGCGAATCACCCATTACATCTTTCTCCACAACACAAAGTTTTGCCAAATTAGCTCTACAAAAGAACTGTACCACCATTAAAACCATGGCATGACAAACATGTGAACTTCAACTCAAAACATGATGAAGGCAAATTCCGAGTACCATCTCAATATACGTAATGGCATTATCCAGTTATAAATGTCTGACTCATTGCACAGAACGTCATTGCACTGTGTATACAGTGCACCAAATATCATCTTTCTTTTTACTAAGAAGGCCGAACTCCCTCTTCTGTTAGTCATTTGGTAATTTTACTTCCTCAGGTTAATGCACTGGTTAACACATTTTCCTGTGTGTGGCATTTTCATATATTTAACATAAATGGGTTAACAACTCCACTAAAGCTGCGTGTAGAGGAATTTTATGCAAATTTATTAACCAGTGTGTTACCAGACAAAATTAAACCAATGACAAATAACTGACATTAAAATCATCAGATAGTAAAATACCTTCATCCACTCATGTCACAGAAGATTGATTGTGCAAATTCAAGTAACTCAAGGTTTCCATTAAAACCCCCTAAAAAAGCTCAAACTTAGATATATTGTCCATTTTCTGTAAAATAACAGGCAGCAGTTTGTCAGATCTACAGGTTTACAGCATGTCTTAATTTCTTCTGGATATTCTCTCACAGTTCAGGGCGTCCAGCAATCCCGATTGGCAAAGCAACAAGTACAGTTTTCAAGAAGGATGAATCAGGAATAAAGATGTGGACCCTGTAACATGGCTTTCACAGTCTGGGTCTTTATATAGCACCAGCTGTTATTTTAATCTTGGAATATTTGATATATCCAGTTTTCACAGATAGGCTAAAATGATGCATATTGAATCTGCTTAGCCCTGTGTACTAGGCTGTTGAAGATCAATGCAACAATGCTTATGAGAAAAATCACAGGCCTTAAAAACTGTAGGCAGCTTCCCCTCAAGATAGAAAACATATCCCGCGATGTATGGAAAGAAGATAAGCCAAGAATTTAAGTGCATCAATTAAATTATTTAAAATAACAGTCTCCCAGTTCAGCCTACAAATTCCACAGCGAGCCAGCCAGTTCTGGTCAAAGTTGTACAGATCAGAAAAGGATAAGCTACATTGTGATCTGTGCTGATAGGAAAAGCTCAAACTCTTTTTCCAGCCACTGGATTCAATTAATCTCACTGCTGGACTTTGTATTTCAGTCACTGCACTCCAAATTGTGCAAAACCCATTGACACATTTCAATGACATAACAGGCTGTGCAAAAGTGTCTTTCCTTTCTTTGACATCACTAGGGCATTATCCCCTCTGAAACCTGATCAGGAAACCCAAGGGACACTCCTCATTGCACGATGTTGCTCCTTTAAAGCGAATATTATCGCCCACTTAAGAGAAGATGGAATATTGTCACAACAGAACCAAAAAGATTTCCTAATAACTTTATGGCTTTAATTCACCTGCTTCCCCCAGTATCTTTATATATAGTTTCTAACAGTTTACTGTGATTTATTAATTTATTTTCCACAGTCCAATGCAGTTTATCCACTGAAAGTGCATCTAAATCAGTGTTAACTGCCAATCAGAAGAATCCATTCATGAAATGGGAGATTATTTATTTATAAAGACAGATCAGAAAAAAATAACTGCTCCTTCTTCAAATGTCCCTTTACCAGAGTGACCTGTAAATTTACCATCACTTTTCAGCAGCACTTTGAGGTATTTCAATCAATTTTCAGAACTTTCTCTCAAGGTTCTATAGTGTGGGATGGCTTATTGGCGACACACAGATGTGCCCCAGCCATCATTATAAAGTAACGCAAACTCTGATAGAAACTATAGTACTGTCTAATCATTTGGAGTATGTGTCAGCCAGTTTCTCTTTCTTTTCGGACGCAAGACAAAAACATTTGCATTAGAATCTGCTCAACATGACTGCCCTGAGGAACTTGTGCTAGCTTAGTGACCCTGCTGATGAAAGAAGCCATTTGGTTCCAAAAACATTTTGCATTTGCTACACTTAACTGTTGACCCAAGCAGCATCAAGACTGGTGCTGTCAATAAGTTCAATGTTACGTACAGGCACAAATCTTCAGAGGACGTCTTAGCCACATTTCACTTAAATGAGTCTGAACTCAAGTGATCGGGGCAGTAACCCAGCTAGCTGTCCCCTTTGTTAGCTGCCAAGATGCTGAGACTCATTCTAGCACCTTTGTTATTAGCTGAGATCAATGAACCTGATACTAACCAGGGAATGATTCCACGATCTTGGTGTCTGTGTGTGTCAGTCCCCCATGAGATAATGCATTTACCACCTGGGCAACAGGAGCAGTGGAACATTGCATGTTGCTCCATGTACAAGTGCGTACATTTAACACAAATGGTCTAATAGCTGATCACACTGTCAGAACAAAAACAGTTCTAAGTGATACACTTTAACACCAGGACAAGGTCTTTCAACCTATAAATCTGGACACCAATGAACTGTGTAGCTCTGAAAAATACGCAGATGTTGAAGTGGATATGACTTCAGCTACTCGACTATGGGTGCGTCCAATCCTGTCCTCACCCCATCTCCACACCCATGTACTTTCCAGCACTGGTCATTGTACAATAATTAAGAGCAGGAAGTCTGGATGAGCCTTCACTCTCCCTAGCCATGCAGTGTTGAAGCCAATTGTATCTATTCTAAAGCCTCCCACATCTTAAAGGCAAGTGAATCAAAATAGCAGGAAAATAACTTGACAGCAGTGGCAAACGCTACAACAATGAGGTCTGGACAGTAAACATTCTCCACTGACATTAGGGATGGCCAGGTAGACTGCAATCCAGGTAGCTGACAAGAGAGAAAAAGAAAGGGGACAGAGAGATAAAGAGAGAGAGGGGTACACACACAAGTCTGTAGGGTAAAGATCTGCTGTTGATCAGTGACAGTTCTGCAGCTGACAGTCCAGAAACACCAGGAATGCAAACATACCGTGACCCTGAGGAGGGCATTATTGTCAGGAAAAGTTGATGTGGCAGTTGCCTATCCAGGTCCAATCTGTTCATACAGGGTAGTCCTGCCCAGGTTGCTATTTCCCAATTATTAGTTCACAAAAGATTTTATACTGCTTAATTCTCGTCTGCATGACTATGTCCACAATGAATTTATTGAACATTACGTCATTTCATTGTCAAAGGAGAAAAGCAAAGGAGAGTTCTCGCTGTTCCTGTGCCCCACTCGATGGTTTGGGATCGACTGATCTCTGGTTTGTCTAGTCTCAGTTATCGTTATGGTTACATTCCGCATCTCATACTTAGAGATTAGATCTTTCTCGTCTCCCATTTTAACCAGATTGGCTTCTTCGACGTTTGACATTTGGTGATCTCCTGCCTCATTTGCGTCGACATTTTGTAGTGGGATTAATTCAGATGCATGCTTATCAGCTTCACGCAATGTTTTATATGGTCCACGGGTAGAGGTGTTGCACAGCAAGCTGAACTCAAACTCTTTCCTGGAGTAGAAAATAACTTCTAGTGTGTAATAAACGGACCAGAAGATGGTAAAACAGCCCAGCAAAAGCAGCATCTGAGAAGAGAAACAGATTTTGTATTTAATCATTTCTTACTTTCCTTCTCTTAATTTATTACCTTGGACATTTTTATTAGGTGTTTTTCTAATCTCCCAAAATGTTGAGACTTGTGCTTGGTACAGTCCCACAAGCAGGCCCTTTGTACATCCCCTAAGTGCCCATTCCTCTTGTTTGAGTATAGGGAAGGAGTGACTGCTCAGGGGCGTTTGAGGAGGCTACTCAACTAGATAAGAAAAAAAAAAGGTAAGGTTAGATAGGTACTGAAGGATAAAGGGTTATGGGAACAAGGTGGGCACTTGGGTGCAGGACAAACAACAACTCAAACTGGTCGAGTTGAACATCTCATTTCCTTGTTGTAATCTCTACATAATCCCACACAAGGCTGGCCCTGCCTTAACCCAAAGCTCACAAACCTGCACTTTTCAGTAGTGTTACTGGATAGCGATTGAAACTTGAACCTTGCATACTTTTGCACTTTCCCTAGATCAGGGCACTGAAGCCAAATGGGGCTCTCCTACAAATAACTGAGTCTTCCGTGTTAGATACTTGCCCTAGAGGGAGTGCAACGAAGGTTCACTAGACTAGTTTCTGGCTTGAGGGGATTGTCCGATGAGGAGAGATTAAGTAGACAATGTCTATATTCCCAGGACTTTACATGAAATAAGAGGTGATCTAATTGAAACATATAAAATTCTTAAGGGGCTCGACAAGCTGAGAAAATGCTTCCCCTGGCTGGGGATTCCAGAACACGGGGGGGTGGGGGGTCACAGTCCCAGCACAAGGGGTCGGCCATTTAGGACTGCGATGAGGAGAAATTTCTTCACTCAGAGGAGCTGTGAATCTTTGGAATTCTCTACCCGAGAGAGCTCGGGATGCTCAGTCATTGAATTCAAGATAGAGGTTGATAGAGTTTTGGGTGCTAAGGGAATTGAGGACTATGGGGAAAGTGCAGGAAGGTGGAGTTGAAGTGGAAGATTAGCCATGATTCTGTTGAATGGCGGATCAGACTCGAAGGGCTAAATGGCCTACTCCAGCTCTTATTTCTTACGTTCTTATAATATTTCTGACGATTCCTTGCAAAGTAGCCATTGGAAGACAGCACTGAGAGGTGCAAGTGAACACAAAGCTCTTTTCATCTCTGTTAATTTAAAGCAGGTTTCTGTCCAGAGACCAAACTCTCCTCTCCAAAGTATAAACAGGAAGTTCTGGAAACAGACAATGGGTTAATCAGCATCTGGAAAAAGGAAAGAGCCTCATGTTTCAGCTGTAATCAGCTCGGTTCTGATATGTGGTCCTTCCTGAAACAGTAACCTTTCCCTTTCAGGTGCTGACTGACCAGAGAGCCCTTTCCAGCATCTTCTGAATTTAATTAGTATTCACAGATTTGAGAGTTTCATTTCTAGTATTTTTCACTAAATTCCAAAGACCAAATGCAGATTTCTTTCTTTTTATTTGTTCTTGGGATGTGAGCATTGCTGGCAAGACTAGCATTTATTGCCTTTCCCTAAGCAGGTGGTGGTGAACTACCTACAACTGAATGGCTTGCCGGGCTATTTCAGAGGGCAGTTAAGAGTAAACCACATTGGTGTGGGTCTGAAGTCACATGTAGGCCAGACCGGGTAAGGATGGCAGATTTCCATCCCTACAGGGGATTAATGAACCAGATGGGTTTTTACGACAGTCGGCAGTTTCATGATCATTATTAATGAGACTAGCATTTTATTCCAGATTTATCAATCAGTTTAAATCCCTCCAGCAGGCGTGGTGGGATTTTAACACATGTCTCTACAGAATTAGTCTGGATTACTAGTCCAGTAACATTACCACTATGCTACCATTACCCCCCACTTATTCTAATATGACATGATGTGTTGCTGAGGTACATATTTGACAAAAAGGTCCTTACCTCTGCTATTGGCAGGATTGAAATCAGAAATTTAATGTCTCAGGAATCAGCACAAAACTGATCCCATTGCTCAACTGTACGACTTAAAGGTCCTCTTCAAGCCCTACAACTTCACGGCAACTTCTCCAAATTGTCTGTTCCTTTGACTCTGGCCCGGTTTAACCCCTTCCTCCACCTCATTAATGGCAACTGTGTCTTCAGCCACAAAGGTCCTACACTCTGGAATCCCTTCCTTAAGCCTCTCCTCTGTTCGACCACACCCTTTCTTCAAGGCCCTTCTTAAAACCCATCTTTTAAACCATGCTCATAGTCACTTCTCCTAATATCTCCTTTAGCCGAACATCTACTTTTGATTACACCTCTGAAGTTTCTTGGGACATTTTTCTATATTAAAGGCGCTATAAAAATGTACATTGTGGTTGATGAAACATCAGCTCATTCTCTCTCTCTCAGAATCTACCTCTCTTTCCATTGCCCCTCGCTCTAACCTGATAACTCCTTCTATCCCCTTCTCGATGTCACCTCACATCTGCCAGTGCTCAGTTAAAAACTTCAATCACTGGGAGATGGTTCTAGAAAATGACACAATTACCACTGAAGTTACTCTGTAAGAACAATGATAAAGCTCCAATGACCCACAAACACATTGGTAACTGGCTAACGGTGTCAGCATCATCTACAATTGCAATGCACACCCTGTTTATGAGCTTAAGTAGAAAGTCTTATGTATGGATTGTGGTAGTGTCAATCACTTGTAGATTGCACATCGAATTCACCTCCATGCTCACGACAGACAAATCTGGACCATTCTGAAAGATTGAGGGCCAACATCTCATCTGTGATTATTGCGAGTGTTCGCATTTCTAAATAATGGAGACGCCATCAACAGAAATGACTGGTTACTTATTGTGGCCAGTTGTTCCATTAAAAACCAGTCCAGGATGTAATACATGATTCAAGTGATATTTACTGTAAAGTACCATTCAAAGATCATTTACACAACAGAGTCACCATCAGCAACCCATCACTTTGGCTGACGTAACTCATCTGGGACCATTTTTAATGTGAAATCTGACTCCAAAGTAACTGGAGGAGCAGGAAGGAAGAACTATGTCACTGCCCATGTGGAGAAAGATTAAGAGATACGGTTCCTCCAGCTCCACAACTGATTCTATTAGCCTCCTGAAATCTGGCATTTTGTAAACAGCACAAAAATATCCCTTTAATAACAGTTAAACAATACACATCCACATCAGTTTTTATAGATGCTTAACAGAATCTGTACTATGATAAATGTTACCTTCAGTGTATTTGGTGTCATGTAATTCAATTCCTGATCAGAAATCTCAAATCCAGGGGGACAGGGCAATGAGAAACTGTCATTCAGGAACTGTCCGCTCATGGCGTCTTCAACAACCCTTTGGAAGTCAAAGGAACATAAGGTTAAAAGACAACAATCTACTCAACTATTCAATCTTTCGGGCTCAGCAGTGCTGTGGAGCAGGGCTTTCCCAAGAAATGAGCTCCCAGTTAAAGGCCGGCTCGGGTCTGCAAATGAAACTCGACCCGAGCCGGACAGAACCACATCTGACCACGAGCCCGACCCGGCCCGAGTCCATTCATTTTTTCCCCACGTCCGACCTGACCATCAGTTAACTTACCTTACACTTTTCACTTTGTTGCTTATCTGCACAAGCTTAAAATTACTGTAACAAAACCACCTTTCGAGTCCAAAAAGTATATTAACATTGGAGCCACTTACCGCAGGTGGTGATAGAGCGTGACTTACCCGGCCCGTCCCGAGCCGAGCCCGAATGCCGGACCCGGAAGTGCGACCCGACCTGAACCAAACCAGACACATGTCGTTGGGTCCCGTCGGGTTCGGGTCGGGTAGCCGGCCTTTACTCCCAGTGGTACAGCATAATAGGAAAATAGGGGGCTGGAACTTGTTCTCGGCCAGACGTCCGGTTCCATGGTGAGGGTGGCGGAGCGGAGAATCGGAGCAGCAGCGGCACGCCACAGAACCCAATGCCGGGATTGCCAGGCCCGAGCTTCCCGGCAGTGGGGAAGCTCCGTGGCGACGCCTCTGCCACTCTGCGACGGGACCAGAGTTTGCACATTTAAATTACATGCTTGCATTAATTTAAAATCTAACCTGCAGTGATCTTACCTTCAGTTCCCGATCTCCAGTGTGACGGGTGGCACTCACGCTTTCATCTTCCCGTCCAGGAAAAGCCTGCGCCACGGAGGTGGGGAAGGGGTCAACTCTGCATTACGTTGTGTATGCGGGGGTAGGGGTAATTCTGAATTATGTTGTGTATATGGGGGTCGGGGCAACTCTGCACTAGAGCTTGGCAACCTGACCCGAACCCGGCGGGAGCAGACGACTTGTGTCGGGTTCAGGTCAGGTCGGGTCTCTCTTCCGGGTCCAAAATTCAGGGTCGGGTCGGGCTGGACGTGGACAGAGATCAGGACAAACAGAAATCAGAGGTGAGAAGAGTGGGGTGGGAGAGAGTGGGGGGGGTGGTGGTGGAAAGGAGGGGAAAGAAACAGCTACAAGTTCCGACATAAAGCACCTGAGTGAATTTAACCCAACCCCTTACACTCTGAAATCTATCAAGTCCGGGAGAAACCGACAAGCCCGGGAGAAACCGACAAGCCCGGGAGAAACCGACAAGCCCAGGGAAGATACCAGTAACTGCAGTAAGTACAGAAACATCAACTGAGCTCTTGCTTTAATTTATACTTGGCCCAAGGATTTAAAAATTATCTGGGAATAGGGAGATTAAACTTCCCAACCTGAGTTCTCCACGGAGATTTTTTTTTTTTGTTAATAACATCGGAACTTGATACAGTTCAGAAGTTTGTTTGTTACATTGCATGATTTGCTGAAGTGGATACTTCTTTTCCCATGAGTGCTCAGGGTCGTGGCGCCTTCGCCTGTTTGAAATCAGTGTTTGTTGATTTTTTTTTTTAAAACTTTATATGGTGTTAATTGAACACGGGTACATCAACAACTGGCAACTGTACTCGATCACTGGTCTAAAGCCTGGCTACCTGACCAAACCCGAATACATGTGTCGGGTTCGGGTCGGTTTGGGTTTTAATTTTATACCCGAGCCAAGCTTTACTCTGCACTATGTTGTGCACATGGGGGAGGGGGGGGGGGGTGGGGGGGGCGTGGCGGTAGGGGGTCACCTCTGTTATATTGTGCTATTTGTAGGGCTGGCGGCCTTTTAAAAATGGCGCCAGCACCTGCTCCTTCAACAGGTGATGCCGTGAACAACGTCGCTAAGGTCGTCCCTGTCATGTGATATGGGGTGGGGGGGGGGGGGTGGCGTGTTGACTGCTGTGCTTATGTAGTGCCCACCAGATGCAAGATCGAGGCAGGGCGGGACCCCATGCATGGCAGCCGCCATCTTCTCCACCCACCCACTGCTCCTAGCGGCAGGGGAACAAGATCCAGCCAATGGCTTTTATCTTGCTCAGATAGTCGGCGAAGATGGAAGATTTATTTTATTCATTCATGGGATATGGGCATCGCTGGCTAGGCCAGCATTGACGGCACACCTCAAATTGATTTGAGCTGGTGATGGTGAGCCTTGTTCTTGAAGTGTTGCGGTACAAGAGGTGAAGGTACCCCAACAGTGCTGTTAGTACTCCCACAGAGCTATTACCAGGTGTACAAGGATACACTGTATATTTTATGGATAAGCATTGATTCGTCTTTTCTTGCCCCTATTGCATGTTCCCACTTGAATTCAACTCATCATGGTTGGATGTGGACTCTACCTACAGCTTTTTTTTTTATTTGGTCATGGGATGTGGGCATCACTGGCTAAGCCAACATTTATTGCCCATCCCTAATTGCCCTCGAGAAGGTGGTGGTGAGCTGTCTTCTTGAACTGCTGCAGTCCGCGTGGGGTAGGTACACCCACAATGTTGTTAGGAAGGGAGTTCCAGGATTTTGACCCAGTGACAGTGAAGGAACGGCGATGTAGTTCCAAGTCAGGATGGAGTGCGACTTGGAAGGGAACTTGAAGGTGGTGGTGTTCCCATGCATCTGCTGTCCTTGTCCTTCTAGGTGGTGAAGGTTGTAGGTTTGGAAGGTGCTGTCTAAGGAGCTTTGGTGAGTTGCTGCAGTGCATCTTGTAGATGGTTCACACTGCTGTCACTACGTATCGGTGGCGGAGTGAGTGAATGTTTGTGGATGGGATGCCAATCAAGTGGGCTGCTTTGTCCTGGATGGTGTCAAGCTTCTTGTGTGTTGTTGGAGCTGCACCCATCCAGGCAAGTGGAGAGTATTCCAACACACTCCTGACTTGTGCCTTGTAGATGGTGGACAGGCTTTGGGGAGTCAGGAGGTGAGTTATTCGCCGCAGGATTCCTAGCCTCTGACCTGCTCTTGGAGCCATGGTATTTATATGGCTACTGCCGTTCAGTTTCTGGTCAATGGAATCCCAGGATGTTGATAGTGGGGGATTCAGCGATGGTAATGCCACTGAATGTCAAAGGGAGATGGTTAGATTCTCTCTTGTTGGAGGTGGTACTGCCTGGCACGAATGTTACTTGCCACTTATCAGCCCAAGCCTAGATATTGTCCAGGTCTTGCTGCATTTCTACACGGACTGCTTCAGTATCTGAGGAGTGACCCAAATAACTTGCTGATCTCGAATTGCATCTTTGAGGAGGAAAAAGACAAGGTCTTTGGTGACCAAAAACATAGTCAAAAGTTATGCATTTTAAGAGACTCTTAAAAAACAACTCAGGTTTCTTTTGCCCAATTAGTGGGTGCCTGGCTCAAAAATATGACTGATAAAGAAGTTCTATGCTGTTCTCTTCCCTCCCTCCGCCAACATGGCTGGGGAGCAGAGAGAGACGTGGAGATTCTGGGAAGAAAATGAAAACTGTGTGAACATACACAATGGTGTTTACCTCTGTCGTTGCTTGACATCTTCAAATGACCAGGAAGAGCCGTATAGCGTGAGTTGCCATTGTTTGAGGAAGCCACTCTTCCGCTGAGGGTTCTCACCTGAGCAGAGAGAAAGATGATGAGAACTGTGATACCCTTTTTTTCCTTATATAAACAAATTGGGAGAAAAAAATGCAACTACTTCTGCTCAATCAGCACATTTCAGGAACAAATCAGAACCTAAAGACATACTTCAGCGATTGCACATTGAGGTATTAATCACATGAACGGAGTTATGGGTTAAAGATTTTATTAAAGACAATCAACTAGAGAGGTATTTTGTCAGTTTTGATCTAAGGTCTCTGACATGTTTACTGATCTCAGTCTGGATGGTGACAGAGGCACCAAAATTAGCCTCAGTGCCCTCTGACCCTCTGAGAACACTTCATTCCTCCAATCCTTGCCTCTTTCACCCCTCCATTAGTAGCCATGACTTCGCCTGTATAGGCCCGAAACGTCTCTGCCTCTCGTTCCTGCGTTAAGATGCCCTTTAAAACCTACTACTTTGATCAAAGTTTGGGTCATCTCTCCTAATATCTCCTTATGTGGCTCGGTGTCCAAGTTTATCTGATAATTCTCCTGCGAAGTGCCTTTGGATATTTTACTAAAGGCACTATATAAATGCAGGTTGTTGTTGGGATAGGAAGGTGCAGGATGAATGTCATCGGAATTCTTGCACCGGACTGCTATCCAATGGCCCTGCTGGAAAGTTTGCATCGCTTGTGACGTCAAGTGAGATCTCGGAACAGATTCAGACGTGACACCTATCACAGTGGAATACTGTACTCTGGCAACACACACTGTCTCACCTTACACCTTTCAGGAAAGGCCATTTAGATTAGGAATTGGAAGGGGAACTGCCACTGAGAAATGTATACAGGGCAGGAGCTGAAAGCTTCATGACAGGAAGGCAGAAAATCGTTTTTTGAAAAAGAAACAATTCTTTGGAAGCAGCGCTCGAGTGATGAGCGAGGCGAGTTTGTACTTGAGTAGTCGCATGTAGCGAGTGCTTGGCCTCAACGGGCTGTCTGTGTGAATTGTGAAGCAACAACCAGTTGTTTCCCCCAAGTGGGCGATGTAGACATTGCCCATTCTTGCAAATTCAACTAATAACGCTAAATCAGAGACGATAAATACGCTTGGCTACCAGAAATCTAAGGGTAAGCAAAGGCAGGCGGATGGAGTTAGGATATAGTTCAGCCATGATCTGACCGAATGGTGGAACAGGCTTGAGGGGCTGAATGGCCTCCTTCTGTTCCTATTCCTCCACCAGCATATGGCCATCAAACCAACCAGCTGGCTGGAATGACACTGGGAGATTTCGTGAAGAAAGGGTAAAATGGGAGACAAAAATATCACTTCCGGAGACTTTCTACAGACTTCTAGCGGTACAGAATCAAACAATTTCACTTGCTTATTTTTGCAAACCATTTGCAATAATGGATGAGTTCCAGCCTCTGAGAAATGCACAAAAACGTCAAAAATGCCCAGGTCAATGGGAATAAATTCCTTAAAGCTTTCAGAATCAAACACATGTCAAATAAAGAGCATAGTTAGACTAGCAATGATAACCTGCATTGCTTGTAATTTAGATGAACTCAGAGTGAAAAAATAAATGGTCTGTGGCTGATTCCTGTGTGTGTCTTCTATTCAGTTGACAGTAACTAGGGTCAGTTTAGCTCAATTGGAATCACTCTCGCCCGAGTCACAAGGTTATAGGTTCAAGCCACCACTCCGCTCCCCTGCCCCCCCCCCCCAAGAAAGCCAACCTAGGCTGACATTTCAGTGAAGGTGGGGTGCTTTTCAGAGGTGCTGTCTTTCAGAGAATGCATCAAACTGAGGCAGCATCTGCCACTACAGGTTGTTATAAAACATCCCAAGCAGAACAGGGAGTTCTCCCCATGTCCAGGTCAACATCTCTCCCTCTACCACCACTCAAAAGATATCAACCGGTCATTAATCTCTTTTGCTGTCTGTGAGACCCTGTTGCATGCAAATTCACTGCCATTTTTGTCTGCATAGCAACAGTTGCTGCATTTCAAAGTCACCCACTAATATCAAAGTGCTTTGTGAAATCCTGGGGACATGTCAAGACAGCACATAAATGCAAATTCTTTCTGAGATAGAACGAGAGAGGAAAAAAGGGAGAAAAATGAGTATAAAGGGGAAGGAAACACAAACCGGCTTGATTAATGAAGTGCCACATTACCAATGAGCTGGGAACCTGCTTTTTGCTGATGAAAGCTCATCCGTAAAAGACAAAAAAAAAATGCCGAAACTGAACTCTGGTAAAGTGGGATACAAGAGGGCATAGTTGAGGATCAGGGCAGGACGTGAAAATACAGACCGTGCCAGATAACAAACAAAAGAAAATAAAAATCTGAGCAGTGGCCAACTATAAGTCTTCGCCTACAGAATAGGACCATTCTAGTGTGTCAAGTATCCCCAATGGAAATGACAGATGGAAAGAGGCCGAGACAGAGAGATTTCTGAGCTCAGACAGAAGTTGAACAGTGTAAGACAGAGCTAATGAACAGATAAATGTATAACAGTCCAAAGCAGGTTTAACAGGGGCAGCAGAAAGGAAACACTGTTCTTCTCTAAGCTTGTATTTGCCTGGGGTTATAGTGATGGAGCATATTGGTGTACCAATGCATACAGCTGTGAAGAGCTAGGATGTATGCTTGCATAGATAGTAAGTAGCCAACCCAAACAAAATAACCATATTTTGTAGTATTTAGTCATCGCTGGGTTGATAAATGTAATGTTATTAATAAAATAGGCTCTATTTACCAAAAGGCCAAGATAAACATGCTTGCTATGGCTTATTGGGTAAATGGCCTGCCCAGGTGTGCTAGAACAGGAACCTCCAAGATTTGATTCCCATTCTGTGTTGCATTAGCTTCCATTGGCTTCAAAGACCTCAGGGTTGGAAGAAGGCAAAAAATGGCCAAGAATCTATCTGAACACTCCCTCATTACCACTGTTAGAAGATACATGCCTGTGACCACCAGGTGTGAACATGATCTGGTTTTACTGTTTAAGATTGAATAATCTAATGATACTCTCCGTCTACGTTCACACAGTACTGTAGGGCTTCCAGTGCTGTGGAACTACATGCCATTAAGAGTCACTTGTCTAGAAATTGCAGGCCATTTTTGAACTTGGAATTAGCACAATCGGGTGGGAGGTGAGGAATTTAATTCCGCCAGGTTCCAACCTCTTCCTCGTCAACTTCTTCCATCCACCTCCTCCTTTGTGACAGCCCTGTTGGAAGCAGGGCTGGGTTGATGCTGGGCTCCCCTGGCATTCCTGCCAGGTCCTCCCAGCGGTGGATATACCGGCTTGAAGCAGGCTTATGTATTACATGGAATTTTACAGCACAGAAACAGGTCATTTGGCCCAACAGGACGATGCTGGTGTTTATGCTCCATGTGAGCCTCCTCCCACCTTACTTCATCTCAAGCCCGACAATTTTACTTCTTTCTCCTGCATGTCCTGATCTAGCGCCCTCTTAGTTGCATCTAAGCCATTAGCTTCAACTACTGCATGTGGTAGGCCCAAAAGTGGGTCTTACAATGCTACTCGATCCAAGAGACTGAGAGCTGTTAGATGAGTGACAGAGGAATTCCGAATGAGGCAGCTTACTCTTTAAAAGGACCAGCCTGCACTCCCTGATTGCGCTGGTAAGTGCCGCTCTAAAAGCTTGCTGGTTCCGAGGAATGGGCATGCCAGTGGTGCTGTTGTTGGTGCTGGCGCCTACCCCTATTATTTATGTGTCCCCAAGATTAGGCAAGAGGCAGTACAAGGGCAAACAAGCGTGCAAAAGTGGAGGAACAAAGATTCTGGATTTTCAGTCTACTGCTTCCAGGAAAGCAGGGGAGAAAATTATCAAAGAGAACTCCATATGGATGCCATCTATACATTTCCAACAAGCTCTGGAATATAATTTTGTGTATGTTGTCAAAAATCCTACAACAAAGAGGGAGCCTGTGCTGGCCCTTTGAAAGAGCTATCCAATTAGTTCCACTCCCTCACTCTTTCTCCATAGCCAAGCTAAGTTGAACACTTCCTTTCACTTGGGAGGCTGTAATCCGAAATGTAGGTTCTCGCACCTACACTGTTTGGGGTCTTCTTCTCACTGCTGCTCTCACATGCGTTCAAGTCTTCAAAAGAAGGAATTTTCCTCCACGCAAGATCAGGTGGCAGGTTGTTCAACCTTGCCCGTCTTAGAGTGAAGACCAAAGTACGGACGGTCCTCATCAGGGAACTCCTCTTTGCTGACGATGCTGCATTAACATCTCACACTGAAGAGTGCCTGCAGAGACTCATCGACAGGTTTGCGGCTGCCTGCAACGAATTTGGCCTAACCATCAGCCTCACGAAAACGAACATCATGGGACAGGACGTCAGAAATGCCCCATCCATAAATATTGGCTTCCACGCTCTGGAAGTGGTTCAAGAGTTCACCAACCTAGGCTCAACTATCACCAGTAACCTGTCTCTCGATGCAGAAATCAACAAGCGCATCGGAAAGGCTTTCTCTGCTATGTCCAGACTGGCCAAGAGAGTGTGGGAAAATGGCACACTGACACAGAACACAAAGTTCCAAGTGTATCAAGCCTGTGTCCTCAGTACCTTGCTCTACGGCAGCGAGGCCTGGACAACGTACGTCAGCCAAGAGCGACGTCTCAATTCATTCCATCTTCGCTGCCTCCGGAGAATACTTGGCATCAGGTGGCAGGACCGTATCTCCAAGGCAGAAGTCCTCGAGGCGGCCAACATCCCCAGCATATACACCCTACTGAGTCAGCGGCGCTTGAGATGGCTTGGCCATGTGAGCCGCATGGAAGATGGCAGGATCCCCAAGGACACATTGTACAGTGAGCTAGTCACTGGTATCAGACCCACCGGCTGTCCTTGTCTCCGCTTTCAAGACGTCTGCAAACACGACATGAAGTCCTGTGACACTGATCACAAGTCGTGGGAGTCATTTGCTAGCGATCGCCAGAGCTGGTGGGCAACCATAAAGGCGGGGCTAAAGCGTGGCGAGTCAAAGAGACTTAGCAGTTGGCAGGACAAAAGACAGAAGCACAAGGATAGCGCCAACTGTGTAACAGCCCCGACAACCAATTTTATCTGCAGCACCTGTGGAACAGTCTGTCACTCTAGAATTGGCCTTTATAGCCACTCCAGGCGCTGCTCCACAAACCACTGACCACCTCCAGGCGCTTACCCATTGTCTCCTGAGACAAGGAGGCCAAAGAGAAAGAGAAGAGATCCCATCAATTCTGCATTCAGTAGTTTCACCCTCTAGCACAATACGAGGAGCTTGATTACCTAAATCACGAATAACCATCTTGTAGATGCCTTCTGCTCTCTCACCCCAGCATCGCACAGTAGAATACATCCAGTCAGTGAAGCCAGAAGCGTCCCTGTATGGAGGAAGAAAACAGATTGTGCAGTTAGTCAGTGACTGTCCGCTAACCTGCTCATTTAATGGGTTATTTGCGGACTCCCTCTGCAGGACTGTTCCCATTTCAGGGCTGGGGCTGCCAGTTTGCTGAGCGTGGTGAGGCTGCCATTACCTGCTCGGTGGAACTGACTAGGCGTGCATCACGAGACAGGCAAATAGGGAATTTTACAACAGTTTACAATTCAAGTCTTCTGAATAGGGTCCCAATGTCATCCCTGACAACACTCACCTTTACAGGTCATAACATATGGTTCAGTATATTTCCCCAGTTCTACTCCCTCTGCTCAGTTTAAGCCAGGTTCTCCCTTCTCAGAGCCATGGCTGCAGATGGGGGAAAGCAGGCAATCGTGGTCTGGGCAATACTCAGAGTTGTCCAGGTTCCTCCAATTCTCCTTCCAACCCTGTTGGGAAGTACCAAGTCTCGCTTTACAACTTACTCCAAAGTAACAGCCCTATGGCTCTCATGGGTGAAATCAATGGCACAAGTTCACAGTTACCGGTCAACATTTCAAGCGCCACTTCACAATGTGCAGCATGTGACTGTTTTTAAGCAAATATTTAGGCATATAAGAAGAAATGAGAAAATAAGAAAGCTGATGACAATCAATATTCAAAAAGGACCATTTTACTGAATTGTATCCTCCAAATACATTACATCTCGATTATAGCTTATATTACAGCAAATATCCAAAGAGGTTCTGCTGGTTAGATTTCAAAATTTATTCCTTTGAATAGGACATCTTAAGTATTTCAGACTGGGTTACAGCCAACATTAAATAACCATTTTGGAGTGGAAACCACAATACTGAGTGTTCCCTTGCAAGAATAATCATCTGGCTTTCAAATTCATTCCTGTTGGATAAAATACTTTTGCTTCAATGTCAGGTTACACACAGTAACATTATACATCATGTCCTTCATAGCAGCAATAAAAAAAAATGATGAAATATTTACAAGTGAAGAGTTGGAGAAGCCCAAAGTTAACTTATTAAAATGTGCATACACAAGTCAAGGGAAAGCAATATAAAGTGGATTCTGAGGAGCGTCCAGGAGCACGAGAGCAAGGTTTTATTTTAAAGCTGCTCTTTGAGAGATAAATAGGCTGCTGAAAAGGGAGTGAGAGAAAAATATCAGACATGACTAAGTATCAAGACATTCTTTGTGGGTTCTGTAAGCTTTATGGGTAAACTTAAAATTCACATATATTTGCCATTTCTTAACCATCATTTTTATTCTCAAATTGTCTTCAGATTTATTTAGTTAGTCGGAGTTTGCTGACTGGGAATTTAACCAGTCAATGACCATCATTTAAAAAGAATGCAGTTTGTAGAAAGGTTCTCCCCTTCCCCAATTTGATTCTTCGCCTTCCCTGAAAAAGGCAATTGCTGTTGGGCTGCAGTTTATTGGGAATCAGCTATTTTCTGGTACGTCAGCCAACAGGCCATTCCTCATGTTTGACCCACGATAGCAGGCCACTTGATCCTGGAGGGCAATCAATCAGAGCACAATCATATTCTCACTTAGCGAGAGACTCGCTCTGTAAAAAAAAAAAAAATCTCTCTCCTCATCTCCTCGCTGGTTCCTTTGCCAATTATCTTATATCGGTGTCCTCTGGTTACTGACCCCCTTGCCGGTGGAAACTCCTTATTTACTCTCTCAAAACCCCTCATTATTTTGAATATCTCTATTTAAACCCCTCAACCTACCCTGCTCAAAGGAGAATAATCCCACCTTCTCTAATCTCTCCGCAAAACTGATGTCCCTCGTCACTGGCACAATTCTGATAATTCGCCTCTGCACCCTCTCCAAGGCATGGATAGCCTTTGTGAAATGTGGTGCCTGGAATTGGACATACGCCAGCTGAGGCCTAACCAATGATTTATAAAGGTTTCTTCTGGTCTGATTAGGCTGCTAAAGGTGATGTATAAATGTATGTTATTGTTGTTTAGCACAACTTCCTTCCTTTTGTACTCTATACCTCTATTTATAAAGCCAAGGATCTCATATGCATTCTTTAGAAAAAAAAACTATTCCAAACACTGGAAATACACATAGAATTACAATGCAGTGACAGGCCATTTGGCCTAATCAGTTCCATGTAGGCATTTATCCTGCATACAACTAGTTTCCCTAATCTATATGCCCATCTTGTTTCCATAATCCTTTCATTCAACCACCCATTTAACCTATTCTTAAATGTTGTCATGGGCTTGATTTTAAGACCCAGTTGGGGCAGGGAATGGAGGCAGACGGGTCATCCCGCTCCAAGACCATTTATCCGGAGGAGAGATGGTGTGGGGTGGGGGAGGCAGGGCTACCTGCCATTGGATGGCGAGCCAGCCCTCTGGTCAATAATTGTCCGCTCTGGGATAAATCTCATTGAGTGATTGTTCCCCAAACAGTGCAGACTTCTGACCCCCATTTGACCCCGACAGCAGTGTTCAGAAGCAGGAAAAATCCAGCCCCGATCTCTGCTTCAATTGCTAGCTCCAGTGGTAACTCATAACCCTCTGTATAACTATATTTCCCCTACTTTTTGCCCTGAATCTCTTACATTTAATCTTATATTGATGTCATCTCATTCTAAACACAGGTCAGGTAGCATCTGAAAGGATGAACATTTCCAGTGTCAGTCCTCAGCAGAACTCTTTGAGTGTCCTTGGAACATATCCTTTTTCGACCCTCTTTCTGCAGGTGGTATATGGGGAGAAAAACAAACGGGGATGGGAAAAAATGGCCAAAATAAAGCCATCAGCTTGCCATTTCTTCCTCCCTTCACTTTAATGGAAGGCCAGTGAACTCAATAGTGGAAAACCATGGCCCACATTTCTGGCCCCCACTTAACATCGCTCAAGAACTTCAGTTTGGTCTCCTCCCCAAGTTCTTTGGGAAGATATGGGAAACACAGCATCGGAACATTCTTGGAATCACAGAGAACTTCACACACATCAGAGCTGAAGTGGATAAAGATATTTTCTTTCAATGCCTGACTAAATTCCTCTGGAGCGTCACTGCATGGGAAAGGAGAGCAAAAGGGCATAAGTGGAATATCGGGAGTTGTTCTGAGGCAGAGAGCTGCAGACGTCGCCAGAGAAATGGATTGGAACATGTAGAATAGATGTAAACTGAAATAAATCTAAAAGCTTTAATAGATTTTGCTGGTTTCAGCTTTAGAGTTCAGCTGCTGATTAAGTCGTCAAAGAGTGTGTTTAGGTCCCAGAAATTCCTGCCTTCCTCGTTTAGATTATTAATGGTTTCATGCGTGTTCGCTGTGAGCTGACGGTAAGGTGTGAATTGCATTTATTATTTTGATTGTATCTGGATACATTCAGACTGTGGTATGTAGCAAACGTGTGCAATATTGCTCATCTACTCAGGAACCTATAAGCCATCTCCAGTCCTTTGCAAAATCACGATTCTTTATTTGATTTTGCCTGGGAAAGACAGTGATAAAGAATTCAATGCAGTTTATAGCTTATGAGCTACTTTTTAAATTGTACTCACTCCTACAGTTTAGGATGTGGCAACCAATTTGTGCACAGCAAGCTTTCAAACAGCAAGGTGATAATGACCAGTTAATCTGTTTTTGCGATATTGATTGAGGGGTAAATATTGGACAGCATATTGGGGACAACATCCCCTGCTGTTAATCAAAATAGTGCATGGCATCTTTTACATCCACCTGAGGGGTCAGACGGGCCCTTGATTTAACCTCTCATCTGAAAGACAGAACCTATGACAGTGCAGCGCTCCCTCAGTCCTGCCCCTCCGACGGTGCAGCGCTCCCTCAGTCCTGCCCCTCCGACGGTGCAGCGCTCCCTCAGTCCTGCCCCCCCGACGGTGCAGCGCTCCCTCAGTCCTGCCCCTCCGACGGTGCAGCGCTCCCTCAGTCCTGCCCCCCCGACGGTGCAGCGCTCCCTCAGTCCTGCCCCTCCGACGGTGCAGCGCTCCCTCAGTCCTGCCCCTCCGACGGTGCAGCGCTCCCTCAGTCCTGCCCCTCCGACGGTTGATTGAGCAGAAGGAAGGTTAATTTCTAACACATTGTTGGAGATACTTGATTTTACAAAACACTGGTGGCACAAGGTGACAAAACTACCAAATATACGCTGTATTTAACTAGAAATTTGTTTTCTAAAAGCCATAAGGGCAATTCTCATTGCAAACTTTTCTCATTGTATTCATTTTGAAAATACCATTTGTTTTGCAAAATATTTCTTCTGTAACGTGATTATATTTATTCCAATAAACTGAGATGACTGCAAGTATAATAATTAAGAGTTCGGTTACACCATTCTGTGAATTGATGATTATTGATAAAATTAGTTTCTGGGAGATAGTGGGGGAGATAAATAGAGATAGATGAATATTGGTTGGAGAGATTTAATGCTGGATGCGAGATATGATGTTCATTGTATAACAGCTGATGTAGCCATGTGGGAAATATTAAATTGTGGTCTTATAGCCGATGAGTTGCAGAGTCAGCAGGCTTTTGGTCTCACTTGGGGTCTTGTGGCGAACAATGTCGAGGCACTGAATGCTTTTGCTCTTTACAGGTTGATGACAGTTTGATGTGGAGAGTGTGCTGATATCTGCAGCCAATGGAGAAAACCCAACACATTCTATACTTCACTGGGGACATTCTGTATAATCTCACTGAACCGCACGCTTTTTGTATTGTACTCTCATCACTAGTGCATTCTGCCCAGTGCAAGGTGTAAATGCCAGCTCTCATTATTTTCAGCAAAGATGTTATCTGATCCATGCATTAATTATGATTCAGCAATTTATAGATTTTTGCACTTTAACATAATTAACATTTGTTGTGTTAGAGTCTAGAAGCAAAGTCGCTGTGATTGCCCAAAGCACCCCATGTAGTTGATTCCACTCAGTTTACATAGCAAGGCAGATCATGCCTGCAAGATTATAGAGGCTAATAACAAGGCAAATAGTGATAGATTGTTTCCACTAGTCACAAACAGTAACCAGAGGAACAAACTCAAGATATTCATAATGATTAAAGAGGTTAGCAAAACAAAACTTGTTACAGAGATGGTTAAAATGTGGTATTCCCTGGTTGTGGAAGCAGAGTCAATCAATTCATGTAAAAGGTAACTGTCTTTCAAGAAATGGAATATTAAAAAGGTATTGGGAGCAAGCAGAATAAAGGGAAAACCATCAGCATAGATTTACTGGTCTAAATGGCCTCTTTCTATGCCTCCCAATTTACCTATCCACTGACTTCAACTGGAAATCAGGCCAGGTTTATAACAGGCTGCCAATCTAAAGCCATCAGTTTTACCCACAGTACGTTTACTAACAAAGCAATTTTTGTATGAATCAGCACCAAAGAGTATATAAGCCGTTCACCATTTCTCTCCCAGAAACTTCTGGATCTTGCCTTCCTCCTGTCCTTGGAGGAAAGAGGCTCTGCTGACTCTCAGCCCAGTCTCTCCTTTTAGTTGACGGCCTCCAACCCTGGCTCAAATTCTGGGGTCGGGACCATTAGGATGGTGAGGGTGGGCACATCGGAGGTGCCCATCCTGGTCAGTCTAGGGGAAGGTGGAGCAGCACGGCCACTAGGTGAATCCCAGGGGATTGGCAGGTGGGTGGGGGGGAAGGAGGGGATGCAAGGATTAAAAAAAACCCTCAAACCTCTACTTCCTAATTGTTCTCCAGTGATCCTTGCAAGAATGTTCACATGGTTGGATGTTGGGTGAGGATGGAATTGAGTCCAGCTAAGATGCACTCATGGATAAATAGACTGCTGGCACCATTATGCACTCGATTAACCTGTCAGCCATGTGATGCATGCCATGGTCGAATAGCCAGTGGGCACTCAGTAACTGCACCCACACACAAGTAGGTGCTTAAGTTAAGGCCTGTGAAACAGTAGGACTCATTTCTTTCAGGAGAGAGGAAACAAAAAGGTCGGCTTTTGATGTGTGTGACCTTGTTGGCTGTGAAGCAACTAATCACAGTCAGCTAAAAAAAGTGCAGAAATCCAAGGCAATTGAGAACAGGCCCAATTATTTCTGCGAAACAAAAGCATTTGAACCAGAAGGCAAAGAGGCTGAGAGCCCATTCCCCAAGCGGAAATGAAGGCCAGCTGCAGCTACATTGTGCTTCAAACCAGCTAATTACAGTAACACAAGAATTAATAGCCAACAGTTCGCTGACAATGGACAGAATGTTCTGTCCAGAACAATCACCATTCTCTACTGACTGACTACACAGCACGAATTAATCACACCACATACATGCAACTTGTACAGGCCTGACTTCAAATAAATAAAAGCTGTGTTCCTGCTGGTGTTCGCTCTGTTGTATTTCTGCACTGGTGTTTCTCAGGCTCATCAGAAAGAACACCACCTCGGAATCGACCACACAAATGCTTCTTATAAAAGCTCCCTCCCAAATTACATTTGACTGCTTCATGCACTATTCCCTGTCGGGTGACTTGCTTCTGGCGCTGCCCATGCAAATCTATGACTAGTCCAGATAAAAAGGAACTAGCCCTAGGAAAACTGAATGGGAAGGGTATAGGGAGGGAACGGGCAAGAGACTCGTCTCCCAATTCCGTCACCTATTAGCACCAAGCATCTGGCATGTGGGGACAGGGTGCTCAGACCCACCTACTACCATTTAGCAACACAGCCAGCTGGCACAATAACATACACCACCGCTGCTGCACACCTTCAACATAACATGAACATAGGAAATAGAAGCATGAGCAGGCCATTCAGCCCCTCGAGCCTGCTCCACCATGGCTAATCTTCCTCAACGCCATTTTCCCCGCACTACCCCCATACCCCTTGATATCTTTAACATCTGGAAATTTATCGATCTCTGACTTGAATCTACTCAATGATTGAGCCTCCACAGCCCTCTGGGTTAAAGAATTCCAAAGATTCACCACCCTCTGTGAAACAATTACAGCACTCTTTAATGAGTGTTTCTTCCAATTAGCATCATGAGAAAGGTGGGGATGGGGGAAGCACGAGAAAAATCTCCCATACCAGAAATTTATTTTCCATTTATCCCCCACTCTGCCCCCTGGAGACCAGCGAGTGGCTGGACTGTGTTTCTGGAACTTAGAAGTTGAAGTAACTGGATAGCTGCTCAGAGATTGTCTTATAATTTAAAAGATGCAATCTGGGACAGCGTCTCAACTTCCCTTCAATCCAGGAAAGCAATTTAATTTAGCTCTCCATCCGGAGAAAGGAAACAACAGGCAGTCAAACAGTGTGAAACAAGTCGTTTGTACTGCCAACTTCATCTGGAATGTCGACTTGTTGTCATATCCTTGATATATTTTCAAATAGGTGCACAAGAAATATCAGGAACAGGATAAGATCATGTGGTCTAATCGGCCAGCCTCTTTTGGTCTGATCTCAATCAGCCAATATCCTTTCTCACCCCATATCCTTAATCTGCTTTCGCCCCTCTGCAGAAATAAATCTACTTGTCACTTGAACATTTTGAATCAGTTTGTGTACATTTTATTATATATATTTATTTATTTAGAGATACAGCACTAAAACAGGCCCTTCGGCCCACCGAGTCTGTGCCGACCAACAACCACCCATTTATACTAACTCTACAGTAATCCCATATTCACTACCACCTCCCTACACTAGGGGAAATTTACAATGGCCAATTTACCTATCACCTGCAAGCCTTTGGCTCTGGGAGGAAACCGGAGCACCCGGCGGAAACCCACGCGGTCACAGGGAGAACTTGCAAACTCTGCACAGGCAGTACCCAGAATTGAACCTGGGTCGCTGGAGCTGTGAGGCTGTGGTGCTAACCACTGCGCCACCCATATACTTTGGTTTTTAAAAAATTCTTTCATGGGATGTGGGTGTCGCTAGCAAGGCCAGCAGCATTTGTTGCCCATCCTTAATTGCCCTTGTACTCAGTGGCTTGCTAGACCATTTCAGAGGGCAGTTAAGAGTAAACCACATTGCTGTGGGTCTGGAGTCACATGTCGGCCAGACCAAGCAAGGATGGCAGATTTCCTTCCCTAAAGGACAATAGTGAACTAGATGGGTCTTTGCGACAATCGATGATCGCTTCACGGCACCATTGCTGAGATTAGCTTTCAATTCCAGATTTTTAAAATGAGTAAAATTTTAATTTCACCTACTGCTGCAGTGGGATTTGAACCTATGTCCCCAAGCCTGGGCCTCTGGATTACTAGTCCACACGTCGACCTGTGCAGCTCAAAACTCGGACTTGCCCTTTTTAACAAAATAGTGAGAAGGGCGAGTGATTTGTTAGAGCGACATAACTCAACAAATCCTGCAAATTTGAATACCTATAACAAGTACTGCAATTTTACATTAGAAAGTCCCAGTTTTTGAAAACTAACAAATCACTTGCTGTAACTTGGTAACGCGTGCCGTAAATTGAAAATAGTCATGAAAAGAACAAAAGCGACAGATTGGAAGAATTGTGTTTCTTTAAATTCAAAGGGTCATAGGACATGGAATGCCCTATTAGATGGAAACAGTGGTTGAAGCAACAACAACTTACATTTATATAGCACCTTTAACATATAAAAAGGCACATTATCAGACAAAAATGAACACCGCACCACAGAAAGACACACAAGGACGGGTGACCAAAAGCTTGGTCAAAAAGATAAATTTTCAGGAGCGTCTTAAAGGAGATGGGGGGGTGGGGGTGGTGGAGAGGTAGAGGGATTTAGGGTGGGAATTTCAGAGCTTAGGACCAAGGAGCTGAAGGCAGTATCAGTTCTGAAGGGGGTAAAGGGTTGAGATGGAAAGGGAGATGAGAGGGGACGAGCAAGTGCAGAGAAGGTTTTCACTTTACATTTGCCTTGTTTTAAAAAAAAATGTTCATATGCTCTGTGATCTAGAAACTTGGCTTTCTGCTGCAAAATATAAATGCAGGCTTGTGTACAATAAAAATAATGTTGGAAATATTCAGTCAAAAGATAAATTTTTTTTTAAAAAAAACAAGATTGTTTCCTCTGAAAAACTGGCTACTGTCATGACAAATATCTTTTGAAATGAACAGTCGTCAGTGCATTCAGCAGCTGCAAGACCAAAAATAGAGCGAATGTTGCCCAATTAAACACTGGAAAGTAACAGTCCGATTGCCACAAGATCGATGTCAAAAACTAATCCCCAAAAATGAAACACAATCCAGAAGGACCTAATTTCAACCAATGTTTGGGTTTGCCAGTTATGCAAGACAGGCCTCATCATGACTTAGGAGTTTAAAGATTCAATTTCAGAGCTTTCAACCAAGATGTTTGCTCCCCGTGATGAGAGGTAGATGGTACACATTATAACCCCAAGCTACATGTGTGTAGGGCGTGTGCGTGTATGTGTGCACATGTGAATGCGTGCCAACAAGGTAGCATTACCTCATGGGGGAAAGATAATACGCCAGACAACCTCTCCTCCAACCTAAACATCCTGTCAGCCAATTCAGTAAAACTAATTTAGTTAAATCAATATCAACAAAGAACATCAAAGAACAAACTGACCCCATACTAATGAAAACCGAATCTTCCACCCAAGGCCAACGCGACCTCAAAAGTTCAAATGAACCCTTTTCACCAACACAGATTTTTCAAGTTTTGAAACAATTAGAACTTTATAAATCACTGGTTAGGCCTCAGCTGGAATATTGTGGGCAATTCTGGGCACTGCACTTCAAGAAAGATGTAAAGGCCTAAGAAAGGGGACAGAGGTGGTTTACCAGGATGTTACCAGGGATCAGGGACTTCAGTCCTGAGGTCAGGTTGGAAAAGCTAGGACTGTTCTCCTTGGAACAGAGAAGGTTAAGAGGTGACCTACAGAGGTTTTCAAGATGTTGAGAGGTTTTGATCGAGTAAATAGGGAAATAATATTCCCTTTGGAGAGTGGGTCATTAACTAGAGGTCATTGGAAAAAGATCTAGAGGAGAGATGAGAAGTTTTTTCACTCAGAGTTGTTGGGATCTGGAGCGCTCTAACTGAACATGTGGTGGAAGCTGATTCCGTAAAAATTTTAAAAAGGGAATTGGACAGATACTTGAGAATGAAGAACTTACAGGGTTACAGACAAAAAGCAGGGATGTGGGACTAAGCACGGCTGCTCTATCAAGCAGCCAGCACAGGCACAATAGCCTGTTTGGTCTCCTTCTGTAGTAAGTTTCTATGATTTTATAATATTACTAATAGATGACATTAATATTTTAATTGGGACTAATAGTGCTTCAGCGATAAGAAATAATTCTAGTCCGAGACATTGATGCATATATTCTTCACCCTTGAACTGGGAAACATTGCCAAATTTTGCTCAGGGAAGAATCAATTTGTGCAAATCCTGTGAACCAGTTGGCAGATGTCTAGGAAATGGGTGACAGACTGTATATATAGATGTACAATGCAAGGGAAAATTTGTTTACATAAATTGGGAGGAGCGGGGGTGTATGGCAATCTGTGCTGGTGCCTGCATTCAAGATCCTGGGGCTTACCATTGACCAGAAACTTAACTGGAACAGCCATATAAATACGGTGGCTTGGCTATAAGAGCAAGTCAGAGGCTGGGAATTCTGCAGCGAGTAACCCATCTCCTCACTCCCCAAAGCCTGTCCACCATCTACAAGGCACAAGGTGGGAGTGTGATGGAATACTCTCCACTTGCCTGGATGGGTGTAGCTCCAACAACACTACAGAAGCTTGACACTGTCCAGAGCAAAGCAGCCCACTTGATGAGCACCCCATCCACCACTGGCGCACAGTAATAGCAGTGTGTACCCTCTACAAGATGCACTGCAGCAACTTGTTAAGGCTCCTCCGACAGCACCTTCCAAATTGCGACCTTGACCACCTAGAAGCACAAGGGCAGCAGTTGCAAGGAAACACCACCACCTGCAAGTTCTCCTCCAAGCCGCACAATATTCTGACTTGGAACTATATCGCCATTCCTGCACTGTCGCTGGGTCAAAATCCTGGAACGCCCTTCCTAACAGCATTGTGGGTGTACCTACACCACATGGACTGCAGCGGTTCAAGAAGACAGCTTGCCACCACCTTCACAAGGACAATTAGGGAAGGGCAATAAATGCTGGCCTAGCCAGTGATGTCCACATCCTGTGAACAAAGGAAAAAAAAAGCAAGTGCAAAATATGTCCGACAGAAGTGGAAACTCTTTCAGTTCTTGATATGGATTACTTCTGGACCAGATAGTAATTCCCCAAATCAGACCAATTTTTACCTGCTGTGAATTGTTATACAAGCAATGGGCATGCAAAACTTCACCCAGTAAAGGCTTTGCTGGCTAATGTTCCCCCTCTCTCTCTAGTTACCTTCAATTTAACTTAATCTGTAGAGATGAACTATTTATTTACTGTCTGCAAAGTACACACCAAACGAGCCATCCACCTCAACACTAAACTCCACCATCTTACCATTCACAAATAAGGCACACACAACAGCCCTTCCAACTTTAAGTTCCATATAAAAATACAACCAGCATTTTCATTTAACTTAGTCTTGATAAATGAACAGCTGAGGTCACTGAACCTGTGGTATAAAGAGACTGAGACTTGGCGAATCAGTTTGGTAATTGTGAGTTATACAGTTGATGTTATTTGTTTTATTTTGGTAAATAACTGAGTTCCGTTCTACACTCTTTAGAGTTTTGCATACACCATTAACTATCTTGGCAATTCTACAACAGTACAAAATAAAAACAAAATTCCATGTAGTGTTATGGGATTATGTGTTAATTGTATATTAATTGCATTTGATGATATGCAGGTGGTGAGCATTAACTGGGGTTTCACTTGCGCTCCTATAAATAGACACAGACCAAATCTGTGTTGGTTGCGTGAGGAGTTGTACGCTTGCAATGTGTAACTCTGTAAATAAATATAAAAATGTGTACAGATTGGCTCCAGTTCTATCCTTCACCAACTGCCTTTCTGGAATTGAACACAGAGCATCACAGGCTCCCTCAGTTACTGTCTCCATTGGGCATCCTTTTCATTTCTAGATACTAATTCAAAACGGTCGGTTATCAGATGGGCTGTTAATTCGACAACACCTCCCAAAACTGTGGCCTCCACCAGCTAAAATGACACAGGCAGCAAGTGCATGGGAACAGCATCACCTCCAAGTTCCCCTCCAAGACACACACCATCCTGACTTGGGCATACATCACCCATTCCTTCACTGTCACTGGGTCAAAATCCTGGAATTCTCTCCCCAACAGCACAGTAGGAGCACCTTCACCACATGGATAGCAGTGGTTCAAGAACATGGCTCACACCACCTTCTCAAGGGCAATCAGGGGATGGACAATAAATACTGGCCTTGTTAATGATACCCATACCCCCAGAATGAATTTTTAAAAATTGACTCTAATGAGTGATTGCTCGTCAAGTAACATTTGTGTGGGAAATAGAAATTTCTAAGGAACAGAAATGCTTTTCTGAGGCTCAGATTAAAAGCAAAATGGCAGGGCAGAGAAA